>NW_025064895.1:567002-976801 GCF_019112545.1 Guyanagaster necrorhizus
AATCATATTCTTTTTATTTTTAGCATGTCCCCTTGTAATGGTATTGGCATATTTAGAGCCAAGTGCTGGGACCTCACATGCAGTCTAACCCCTCTGATATTAGTCTGCTACTAGGCTATACACTCTGCTTATTGTTACTTCAGTTTAGCCATATGATGGCTAGATTTCTGTGTGCTCTTATCCTATTTTCAGTTATATGCTTACTGGACTGGAATGCAATCTATGTATTCTCAACTTTTGCAATTTCACATGCCTGAATATGAAGAGGGCATGTCAACATGGCTGGGTGGATGTCTTTCTCTGCTGACAGATCTTGCATTCTTTAATATATTGTTCAATGTCTTAGTCTAATTTGAGCCACCAGTATTCTTATAAGACCAGTTCTTTAGTCTTTGCAATGTCTGAGTGTCCTGCTATTGTGTGGTCATGACAGATGGTGATGACTTCTCTGAGTTGCTGATCTTGTGAGATGTAGATCCATTCATTATAACAGATTAGTCCTCCTTCCTTCATGATTCCTCACTTGTGATTCAGTGATGGAGCTATCCATTAGTTCTATTTACTGTTGTCTCTTATAGTGCTCTTTATTATAATTTTCCCATCTTTTTCTCATATTTAACTCCTATTTATACTTAGTCAGAGCACTTAATGCTTCTAGGATGGCTCCAAGACTTAAACCTGTTTTGTCTATGCACTCCAGAAGAGATTCCCTCTATGTGACCTTGGAGTCCAGCCTCTAACTAACCAAGTACACTGACTTATACTCAGAGTCTGAAGACTCAGATGAGTGGTGAGGACCAATGGTCACTGACCAGCTCAAGCATAACATCAGAGATTTCACTGCAGAGAAAATCAAAGCAGCCAGAAGAGAGGTCATCAAGAACCTCAACTGGATAGAAGCAGAGCAAACCTGATGAGAAACCACCTATTATGACAAGTTATATGACATGCAGTATCATTGATGACAGTGAGAGCTTGAGGCCACTGAGTGGGACATCTCCAGCTCCTACATCCTTGATTTACAAACAGAGTATTCTCACCCTCCATTCTGAGAGCCCAGTATACCTGCCAAAACAGACACAGACCCTTGAGCAGGGTCTGCTGAGGTCATCACTGCTAATGAAGCTAGAAGAAGAGGTAATAATTCTCCTTTCTAAAGTATCAATATTGCTGATACTGACACCATCCTCTTGAATGCCAACTCCATTCTCAACATCTACAGGCTTTGAGTTCCCCTCAATGCTCACATCTCTAACAGGGGGCTCTGGCAATTCCTGGGAGAAAGAGTCACAGCCTTCTTTCTTAATTCTTGATTCTACACTAACTTCCATGTTTATAGCCAAGACTTGGAGGTGGCAAGAGCACACAAAGGCTATAGGTACAATCCTGATCTCAGGGCCACTATTCTCCAGCCTCCTCCTCTAGCTAACATCACCAGACTGAGCAACTGGGACAACAACTAGCTCACCAGCAACAATCAAGCCTTTAGTGCTGCCAACTTATGACCCACATGACAGCTTCCTCAAAGAGGACAGCAGAAACAAGAGAGACAAGAAGAGCAATAAGAATGACATGAGAGATGATGTCTCTCTTGATTGAAAATGACTCAAGGAGTATGTGAATGAGAAAACAGATAAAGAAGCTCTGCTAAAAGAGATACAGTAGACAAGAGAACAGAAATACCATCAGCTGTACCAGGATGGTATAGCATTCTTATGGTGGGATACAGCCTGGTTGGCCTCATCTCTTAGACAGAAGTATATTTCCACCAATGAACTTGAAAGATAGGACATTCTATAGTATCCCACCACTAAATATGCTATTTTTATTTATAACAGAAGACATCCAGAGGATCAACTCCATCAGCTCCCTGAGTATTGATCAAAGTATGATATTCAGACAATGCTGTGGTCTCCCTCAGCAGTGCTGAAATGTGCTGTATACATGGCACTATCAATCTGAACCACCATCACTTGATTTTCATATTCCACCCTGTTAGTCCATTCATTAGCAACTCAGCTGTCATGGATCTGACAACAGCTGATCAACTGCACTACTGGGTTCTGAAACCCTTGAACCAGCAAAGGGAGTCACCTTCTCAGCAGACAACTCCCATCTGATAAAGCTGAGAGAAGTGGGGGAGGAAAGAAGCTAATCAAGGATGACCCTGAAGCTATAAAGCTTGGGTTTATCATACAAAACAGAGTAATTGTGCAAAAAGAAGCTTCTCCACAGAGGAGCTCTGTCACTGATGATAATTTGCTACATTCATTCTCTGGCCTGCCAACTGACTGGTGGTGTCCACTCTAATCCAATGGGTGTGCTCTTGGAGAATGCCACAGCACTTCAATGCAAGCTTGATTTGCTCTGCAAGCCTCACCCTTTTAAAGGTGCCTCTGATGACATAGACTGATTCCTCATAGACTGCAAGCAATACTTTGAATCTATATCACACACTTGAAAAATAATATGAACAAAGTTGCATTCACAGCCTCATATCTTAAAGACAAAGCAAAGATCTAGTGAATCCTAATCTTGCCAAACTTCTATTCCACCACACATTAACATTATTGTTTCTCCTTATAGCCAGTCTTTAAACAGATGCTTAATGACAAGTTCATTGATCCAGTAGTACAAGAAGTACATAAGTCAAAGATCAAGGAGTTCAAGATGGGTGATAAAGCAGCAACTGAGTACTTTGATGAGTTGGAGCAGCTTGCCAAACTCACTGGTTTCAGAGATGACATAGCTGATGATAGACAGACAGTTGAGGCCCTCAAATGCAGGGCTCTGGCATCCTACATCAAGATGGTCTCTGACATCAGCAAGTTCATCTCAAAGAGATACAACAAGTGAAAGGAAAGGATCATTGAGATATACAAGAAACAACAGTGGCAGAAGGCAGAACAGTCAAATCTCCAGGACTACAGAAAGCCAAACTAATCAACCATCTCAAATATAAAACCTGGTAATCAGACCAGTAACAAATCCAGCACAATGACTACTATCTCATATGAGATGCAGAAGACCAGAACCAGCACCACCTATACTAGGACTAGTAAATCAATGGATATAGATTGACTCAAGAAAAAAAGCAAGTACTTCAACTGTGGCCAGAAGGGCTATATGTCAAAAGACTGTCTGAAGAAGAAGAGGATCTGAAAAGATATCTGAGCACAGATCACTGAACTACAGAAGAAAGCCAAGGAACTTGGCATAGAGATAAAGATAGAGGAGGTAAAAGACAGGGCTGATCAGTAAAAGGTCCTACTGGATTGGCCAAACAACAGAACAGTATGTCAGAAGTAGCTGCTAAATAGACTAAGAGTGCTCTTGTAGATACAAATATGTCTAAATTATCTGCACATTTGAATATATCCCACTCTTTGACTACTATACATACACTGAAAGGATCATCAGAAAAGACTCAAATGCCTGTGGGCCAAACAGGAGGAGAGGCCTCCAACAAATGACTGAAATCATTTGAGACTGAATAGACTTGGTGAGCCATCAGAGATGCAACAACAGAGGAAGCAGCCAAGAAAGTGCTCAAAAATTGGATACATAAGACTCAGGCCAAAGAGATCATTGACAAAATGGTAAAAGGAATGAGAAGAGCTGAGAGATGCTGGACTCTTGAGTGGCTCAATGAACTTCAGGGACCCTGAAGATATGTTTGATGGACTAAGACCCTGAGATGAAATCTGACCACCAAGGCTCAGATCAAAACCCTCACCAATTGATTCACCCATATAGTCATGGCCCTAATTGACAGCAGCTGCACTGGCAGTTCAATAAATCATGCCTTTGTCAGCAAGCATGATCTTCCAACTTGGTCCACAGCAGCCCCTATTCCTGTCTATAATGTGGACAGAACTAAAAACTAAGCCAGTTCAATCACAGAATTTGTCAAGCTGTGACTAACAATTGACAACCATTCAGAGTGAATCAATCTGGCAGTCATCAATCTCAAAACCAAAAAAATCTTCCTTTGTCATAGCTGGCTCATCCAGCACAATCTGCTAGTCAACTGGAAGACCAGGCAAATTACCTTCACATGGTGCAAGTGCTGAAAGGTTCCATTTGAATTACCTAACAAAGACTCAGAGGATGAATAGAATGAGGAAATAGAAGATGGGGAGACCATCCTCACCATGGATCTGAAGCAGAAACTACATATTCAGGCAGTACATCATGCCAACTACCTGGCTGCTCAGATCAATATTAAGAAGGAGGAAAAGACATTTGAGAAAATAATTCCTAAATAGATCTGAGACTATCAGAATCTATTTGAGAAGGAAAGCTTCAACAAACTCCTGAAGCTGAAGCTATGAGATTATGCTATAAAACTCATTCCAAATACAAATGCCAATCTCAATTATAAAACATATCCCTTCAGCATCAACAAACAATAAGAACTCAACAAGTTCCTCAAGGAAAACTTGTCTAGCAGATGAATCCAACCATTGAAATCCTCAATGGCCTCCTCCTTCTTCTTCATAAAAAAGAAGGATGGCAAACTCCAATCAGTCCAGGATTACCAGAGGTTAAATGAGATGATCAAAAATTGTTATCCACTCCCATTAATCTCCAAACTGATAGACAAACTTAGAGAGGCTCAATACTACATCAAGCTGGATGTCTGATGGGAGTATAACAACATATGGATCAAGGAGGAAGACAAGTGGAAAGCAGCATTCTGAACTAACCAAGAACTCTTCAAGCCCATAGTTATGTTTTTTGGACTCACAAACTCTCCTGCCACCTTCCAGTAGATGATGAATGACATTTTTAAAGATCTCATCACCACTGAAAAAGTAACTATCTATCTTGATGACATCTTAATCATGTCCAAGGACCAAACAGAGCATCAACAACTAGTCCAAGAGGTGCTGAAACTAATAAGAAAGCATAAGCTATTTCTTAAAGCAGAAAAGTGCAAATTTGAAGTGTGGAAAATAGAGTATCTCAGTGTCATTATCAGTGAAGAGAGTATTTGGATGGATCCTGTCAAGATAGCTGGAGTAGCTGAATAGCCAACTCTAACAAAAAAGAAGGAACTACAATCCTTCTTAGGATTCACCAATTTCTACTATCACTTCATCTAAGATTACAGTAAGATCATATGCCTAATGATCCAGCTAACTAGCAATACCCTCTGGGGTTGAGAGCACACACAACAAGCTGCCTTTGATGATCTTAAGTGATGACTCACCAAAAACATTGTTCTTGTAATACCAACTCAGGAAGGGAAATTCTGAGTTGAAGCCAACTCCAGTGAAGAGGCTATCAGCATGATTCTCTCACAAAAACAAGATGAAAAATGGTAGCCTATAGCATTCCTCTCAAAGGCATTAATAATAATAGAGTGGAACTACAAAATATATAATAAAGAGCTACTTGTGATAATGATCACTCTAGAGAAGTGGTGACATTATCTGATCAGTATAGCACAAACTTTCAAAATTTGGACAAATCATCAAAATCTATAATATTTCTGACAACCACAAAAACTCAATCAGCAACAGGCTCACTGAGTGACTGAACTGAGCCAGTACAAGTATACCCTGCACTATAAGACTGAGACTGCAAACAAGAAGGCTGACCTCCTCAGCTGATGAGTGGACCATGATCAGAAGGAAAATGACAATGATAGAGTGACACTGTTAAAGCCCAAGCATTTCTGAGCTATAATAATGCCAATAGAGGAGAAGATCTATGAATAGATCAAGAGTGCAATGAGAGACAATCACAAGTGAGACCAGCACATGATCCCATCCTGTTAAGCCCAAATAACACATGACTAAAATATATGATAAACTGATGCTGCTTCATATTCAGGCAGTCATATCAGAGTCCACTATATGTGTCTGTGTGTTACAAGGCCTTTGCAGTTAGCTTGAGATAAGATAGTGAAGAATAAACTTTAGCTTGAAGCTGGAGATACTACAGTGAGAGTTACACTACTTATATACTAGTTGTCATCCATCTAAAGATATAACTATCTAATTGTGCATTCTGGCATTATAGAGTGTTTTGTTCAGTGTTGTTAAGCTACCTACAAAAGAGTATTGTCTGTCATTGAGCAGTTACCATTGCATCAAAGAACAATGACCAACTGGACATGTTGTGATGACTAAGCCCTAGTCCCACAGTCCTAAGTGCTGGTCTAGACACTCTGACTAAGCAAAGATAAGGGTTAATCCCTTGAATAAAAGATGAAAATAAGGAAAAATTGTAATATTACCCTCTCCTTAAGACCATCATCCTGATGGCTAATTTAGAGATAAGTCTAGTTGTCTCAGAGCAAATAACCTGCCCTTCTTCTCATAAGATTCATAAAGATATTAACCATTAAGTTGGTCAATGCCTCCATTTATAAGCATATTCATAGTTTTGGATTGCATCATTGGCCTTTATATGTCATTTGTTGACTTATTGGTTTGATTCAGATCTATAGCCTTTCTAACTGATGAGGTAGTCTACCATTGTCATTATTCCACTGCCTTTCACCTTGACTTTTCTGAGTTTATATTTTAAGACCTGATTGATTTCATAATATTCTTTATTGTCAATGAGATCAGGCAGTGGTGGAGGTGGTTGTTCTTAGCTGGAGAATGCCAGTGCAATATAGGGTGTCAATAATGTCTCATTAAAGATATTGTGAATTTTTCAAGTGATTGGAAGTCACAATTTGTAGGCAGAGCTGCCTACTTTTGCTAATATGGGGAACAGACTCATCTGTTTATTAGTGAGCTTTCATTTTGGTCATGGGAGATAGAGATTTGTTGTATCCAGCCAAACTTTGTTATTGACTAAATAGTTGTGGGCAGTATGACAGTGTTTGTCATACTGTTTCTCCATTGTGAATGCAGCCTTTTCAAGGGTCACCTTGGTCTCAATGTGGATCTTTGCTATAGTTGTAGCAAAGTCTGTGGATGCAGATGCTGTAGTGTGTATGCATTTGGTCTGAGTGATATGTGGGTGTCATCTATAGTTGACAAAAAATAGAGTCTTGCCTGTGGCTGAGTGGATTCTATTATTGTGTTGGAAGGTGACAAGAGCCAACTATTCTACCCAGTCATCCTGGTGATAGTTGATGAAGAGGTGGAGATACTTCTCCACCTCCTGGTTTACCTGTTTTGTTTGACTGTCTGTCTGTGGATGATAGGCAGTCAATGCATTGTGCTTGATATTGAGGAGTCTATACAAATCATTTAGGAATTTAGAGATGAATTGTGGACCCCTGTCTGAAATGACTATTTGAGGTATACTATATTTAGCATATACCTCATCATATAAGATCTTTGCCCATCCTTCTGAGGTTAGTTCTATTAAGCAAGCAATCAGGATAATCACTTTAGAAAATTGATTGACTATGATGATGATAGCATTATAGCTGTTACAGTCTGATAGTCTGGTGATCATGTCCACTGAAATATGGGTTCATGGTGATAATGGAATCTTGTTTGAGTAGAGTGGAGTGGCTTGAGGTTGTGTTGAAGACTTGCCTCATTGGCAAGTCTTACAAGTCTTGATGTATTGTTTGACATCCAGGCCCATTTTGGGCCACCAGTATTCTTGCAGTATCAGCTCCTTTGTTTTGGCAATCCCTGGGTGTCCAGCAGTGACATGATTATGGCATGTGATGATAATCTTGCTATGCAGTGCTTGGTCTCAGAGAATATAGATCTGCTCATTGTAGTAGATTATCCCTTCCTCTTTCCTCATGCCCCACTTGTGGTTGAGCAATGGGGCCACTTATTGGTCCCATTTGCAGGTATTCCAAGTCATGCTCTTGATACATTCATGAATCTCCTTTTCTATTGGCATGATCATTGCCTGAAAGTGTTCTGGCTTCAAGATCATGACTCCTTAGTTATTATCTCCTCCTTGGTCATAGTCTGCCCTCCTGCTAAGCAGATAAGCCTTCTTGTTAGCTGCACCAGCTTTGTAGTGCAGCATATAGTTGTATTCTGATAATTCTATGACCCACCAAGCCTGTCAGCAGTTTAACTTTTAGAGCATCTGGAAATATCTGAGGTTCTGGTGATTGGTCCAGATTTTGAAGATCTGGACTGATCCAATAAGATAATGCTGCCATTTGGCTAGGGCAAATATTATGGCAAGCAATTCTTTATCATAGATCTTATAGTTACATTCCATAATAGTTAGGGTCTTAGATAGGAATGCAACTGTGCATCACTGGCCATCTTGTTCTTAGGAGAGAATAGCACCTATAGCACCTTTGCTGGAGTTGGCTTCAACACAGAACTTCCTGTCCTGTATTGGAATAGTGAGGATTATGTCTTCTGCCAGTCATCATTTGAGGTCATTAAATGCAGATTGCTGGAATAGCCCTCAAGTCTAGGAGGTATTACCAGTCAGTTGAGTCATTAGTTGGACTACCTTGCTGTAGTCCCAAATGAACCATTAGTAGAAGTTGGTGAAGCCAAGGAAGAATTGCAGTTTCTTCTTCTTTATTGGCTCTAGCCATTCTGTTACTCCAGCTACCTTGACAGAATTCATTCAAATACTTTCTTCACTAATGATGACCTCAAGGTACTCTGTCTCAAGTATCTCAAATTTACATTTTTTGGCCTTGAGAAATAGCTGATGCTTCCTTATAAGAGCTAACACTTGTCATACTAGCTGTTAGTGTTCTTCCTTGGTCTTAAACATGATGAGAATATCATTCAAGTAGATTGTAACCTTTTCAGTGGTGATGAGGTCTTTGAATATATTATTCATCATCCACTGGAAGGTTGCCAGCAAGTTGGTGAGGCCAAAGAACATGACTGTGGGTTTGAACAGCCCTCAGTTGGTGCAGAAAGCAGCCTTCCACTTATTACTCTTCTTGATGCATATGTTGTTGTAACCTCATTGAACATCCAGTTTGATGTAATACTGGGCTCTGTGGAGTTTGTCCATGAGTTCAGAGATTAGTGGAAGAGAATAACAATGCTTGATCATCATCTTGTTGAGCTTCTGGTAATCTTATACTGGTCAGAGTTTGCTGTCCTTCTTCTTGACAAAGAAAAAGGGTGAGACCATTAGAGACTTTGATGGCTGAATTTGTCTATTAAAGAGATTCTCTTTCAGAAACTGATTGAGCTCTTGTAGCTCATTGTGGCTAAGTGGATATACCTTGCAATTCAGATTAGCATTAGCATTCAGAATCAGTTCGATTGCATGATCCTGAGGCTTTGAATCTGGTAACTCATTAAAACTTTTCTTGTTGAACAAGTCTCAATAGTCTTGTGCCCACTCTGGCATCATCTCCTTGAATGTTTTGCTCTCCTTTTCTGCATTGGCTTTTACAGCCAGGTCATTGGTGTGATGCATAGCCTAGATGTAGATGGCTTTTCACAGGTCCACAGTAAGGATAGTCTCACTATTCTCTATTTTCTCATCCCACTGATCTTCAGAGTCTTCATCAGATAATTCAAACAGAATCTTCTAGCATTGGCATCTAGTGAACATGATCCAATCAGTTTTTCAGTTAATTAGTGGATTGTAGTGAATCAGCCAGTTGTGACCAAGGAATATTTTCTTGGTGCCTGGGTATATGACTGCTAAATTGATTCTTTCAGAATGATCACTGATTGTGAGCATAAGCTCAACAAACTCAGTGATTGAACTGGCTTGGTTCTTAGTGCCATCAGCATTATACATCAGAATTGAGACTATAGTGGCCTGAGTGAGGAGGTTGTGCTTAGTGATAAAAACATAATTGATTGAGCTGCCTGTGCAGCTGCTGTTGATCAGAGCAGTGACTGCATAGATGTTTTGAGACATGAGTGTCTTGATCTGAGCTTTGGCCAGGAGGTCTCAGCCTGGAGTTTTGGATCATCAGATGAACTTCTACAGTCCTTAAAGCTTGTCAAGCCATTCCAGAGCTCAACAGCATTCAGCCTTCTTCATTCTTTCAATTACTTCATTAACTACTTCTTTGGCATGGGTCTTGTAAACCCAGTTCCTGAGTACAGCTTTCACCACTGCTTTGTCCTTCACATTCTTGATAGCTCACCAAGTCCACTCAGTGTCAAATGGCTTAAGCTAACTAGTGAGGCTCTCTGCCTCTGTTTGGCCTGTAAGCGATTGAGTTTTTTTCTTAGACAATTTCAATAGTTGAGTAGTAGTATCAGGTATATTCAAATGCATGCATAATTTAGATATATTTGGTACTACAGAGGTATAATCAGTTTGTCCAGCATCTGTCTGTGATACACCACTTAATATCTTGGCTGAGTCAGTGAAATCACTCACTGCTTAGCCCTATCTTTTACCTCCTCAACCTTTGTTTCTGATCTGAGGCCTTTTTTTTCCTTCTGAAACTTGGCGATCAAGGCCCTAAGGTCCTCCCAAATACATTAATTCTTCTTTTGAGGGTAGTCTCATGCCATGTGGCCTTTCTAGCCACAATTAAAGCACTTTTCTTTCTTCTTGAGCTGATCCATGTCTATTGACTTACCCATTTCAGTGAATGTCATGCCCATATCAGTTTTCTTCTCACCATAGGAGGAAGTTGGGGCTGAGCTGCCAGGCTTAATGGATATGATTGAGTTAGGAGAGATGGACTTCACACTCTGTCCCTGATACTTCTGTCCTCCAGTAGACAGAGTTATTTGTTTCACCTTCTGCCACTGTTGTTCTCTGTATATGATAATGATGCATTTCTTTCATGCATCATATCTCTTTGGAATGTTCTGTCTGAGATCCAAGATTATCTTTAGATAGGAAAGTGGTGCTTCTATCTTTATATACTTGACTATGCAGCCCATGTCTACAATATCATCTCTGACTCCAGCAAGTTTGCTGAGTTGCTTTAACTTATCAAAGTATTCAGTAGCTGGTTTATTGGCTATTTTGTACTCCTTCATCTTTTGTTTATGCATCTCCTGTATGGCTGGATCTGTGAACTTGTCAATAATCATCTGCTTGAGCACTAGCTATGAGAGTATTCAATGGTGCTGTCATGTCATTGACTAGAATGTGGGGGCTAGAAGCACTCACTATATTTTTGCCTTGTTCTTCATATGGATCATGGCAAATATCACCTTGTACATGTCGAGGAGAAAGTATGAGGTGAATACTTGAAAATATTGATCACAGTCAGTGAAGAACCAGTTGATGTCTTTGGATGCTTATCTAAAGAAGTGAGGTTCACATATAAGGACTAGCTTGCAGTTGAGGATGGTGGCATCAGCTATGAGCACTGTCATTGGGTTCAGGATCCTGCCAAACAGTGGGACATTTCAAGATGTCAGAGGTCCTGAAAAGGAATAGAGAGAGCCATCATCAGCAATAAAACTTCTTGGTGGTAGTGCTTTCTTGCACACTATGTACCTGTTCTGGATAGTGAACCCAAGTTCTATAGTCTCAAAGTCATTGGCCTCAGATGGAGGTGCTTCTAGAGCCTTTCCACTCTCACTCTCTTTAGCTTCATCTGATGATGGCTGACCAGCAAAGGGTCAGCCTATGGGTTGGGCCTATGGGTTCTGATACAGGTCCCTCAGCCTGAGTCAGCTCTGTGGGAGCCAAGATGCCATGCTGCAGACAGCTGAGGTGGCAAATATGTATCATAATGAGGTGGTCCAGATTGAAGATGCCATATAGACAGCCCAGCTTAGTGCCATACTCAGCATCCACAGTATAGATTTTATATTGAACCTTGACTTGTATGCTGGTAGCAGTGCTAGTTGATATCCTAAATATTTTTCATTATAAATAAAAATGGTCTGCTTGGTGGCCACATATTGAATAATATCCATATGCTCAATTCAGTCAGTGGTGGTATACCTTAGTCTCATAAGCAACACCAATCAGATGTCATCATTCCATAGCATGGCTGCTCTCTCCTGGTACAGCTGTAAGAACTCTCCTTAATGCTTCTCCTATGCCCTCCTTGCTAATTCTTCTTCTGTTAGATGCTTCATAAATATGCTCTCCCACTCAGAGAGGGGATCCTCTTTCTCATTATCTCTCTGGTTCTTGTCCTCCTCAACAAGAGAACTGTTGTCAAGCAGGTCATAGGTGTCTGAGTTGACCTGGCTGCTGCTGCTGGATGCTAGATCCAGTATCATCAGGTCTGGAGTGAGGAGAAAGCTGTCATCTTCATTGTTGCTTCTTGAGGCTCTTGTTTCTTGCTACTTCTGCCACTACTGCTCTGCAATATCAGTGGAAGTTTCTGTAGAATCAGGATCAGAGAAAGAGGGACATGATGCACTCATCCAGAATCCACTTGAGGTCTCTGGTAGAGTTGATATGTTTCTCATTGCCCCTGAGGTCTCCACCATAACTAGGTAAGTCTCTGTCCCAGTCTGAAATATTGTTGGTGTCAGCAATTGAATTAGTCTCATAGGATAATGAGCAGTCATCATCAAAGTTGAGTGATGCCCTTCAGTGGATATCATCTGCATGGATGATGCTCTCAGTGAGTACTGTCTATGAATCTGGCTCAAAGATAGTGAGAGTACTAGGTTCCCAGAACAGAGTGTCAGGAATGCTATTGATGGTGGTGGCAATAAGAGTGTTAGTTTCAGAGCTCTTGAAGCCCCTTCTCCAGTCTGCTGCATCTCATATTTGAAGGTAGCATCAGAAGAGTATGTCCTTTCAGACTACTTCATAGTCAATACATATCTGCTCCTTGAGATACTTGATGAGAGCATCAGGGTGCTGTGCCTCATCCTCAGAAAGGAGGACCAGATCAATAGTGTCAGTTGGTTGTACTGGGCTTGATGGGCCTAGTATGCTTCTTGCTCTACAAGCCTTGCAGTGTTTCTGACACTGCTCCATTTGCTCAACCTCAAAGATGGTGCTTCTCCAGTACCACTGCTCATCACTATTGTCAGCAAAATAAATGTCATCAGCCCTGACAATGCCAGTTTTATTCCTCTCACTGTCAGTGCTCTGGTTTCCAACATATAATTCAGCAGAAATACTTTTCCCACTTCTGGTAGATATTGCATATAGGGATCTATGATTGCTGTTAGATGGGGAACTTCTATTCTCTTGAGCCACTCCAGTGGCATCAAAAGAGTCTCTGGCATGGTGTTCAATGCTGGGCTCAGAGGGTGCAGTTAAGAGAGTGACCCTTATTGTATGGATGCTGCTGAAGATGTCTAGATGCTCAATGCACAGAATGGGTGTGTCTGGTCATGGTCTTCAAAACCCTGTAGCCTAAGGGTTGCTATCATTTCTGATGACTGCCATTAGGAGTCAGAATGGGTATCGATGCTCTTCTTCTTCCTGAGGATACTGTAGAGATATGTTCTCAGAGTCAGTTTCAGATATGGTTTCTTCTATAGGCTGGAAGGACTGTCTGACAGAGAGAGGGATGTTATGGAGAGAGAGGTCAGAGGTGATATTTTATAGAATATGTTGTATATGCTGAAATTCTTGATAGTGATGGATGGCCTAGATAGTGATTGATTGATGTCTACAGCACAGCTGTATAATCACTAATAATTCTAACAATGTTTTGATGATGGAAGCAAGGAGTTTGAAGAACTCATGAGTGAAGTTTGGGTTTGATAGATTGATTGAGAGGGGCATTTGGTTTCTCAGCATAATTGAGCTTGAGAAAGAGAAGCTAAAAGCTTCAAGCTAATTGTTAAGTCTAAATAACATATGACTGAAATACATGATAAACTGATACTGCTTCACATTCAGGCAGTTATGTCAGAGTCTATTATATGTGTTTATTTGTCTGTATATTGCAAGGTCTTTGCAGTTAGCTCAAGATAAGATAGTGAAGAATAAACTTTAGCTCAAAGCTGGAGATACTACAGCAAGAGCTATGCTACTTATATACTAGTTGTTGTCTGTCTAAAGATATAACTACTTAATTGTGCATTCTGATATTATAGAGCATTTTGTCCAGTGTCATTAAGCTACCTACAAAAGGGTATTGTCTGTTGTCAAGCAGTTACTATCATGTTGAAGGACAATAACCAACTGAGCATATTGTGATGACTAAGCTCTAGTCCCACAGTCCTAAACACTGGTTTAGGCACTCTGACTAAGTGAAGATAGGGGTCAATCCCTTGAATAAAAGATAAAAATGAGGAAAAATTATAATACATCTCTTAATCATGAGCAAAGAATAATAAAAGAAGAAGGACTGATCTACTATAATAAGTGAATTTATATTCCACAGAACAAAAGACTTCATAGAAAAATTATCACCATGTGTCATAACCACACTACAGTGAAACACCCAGGGATTGCCAAAACCAAGAAGCTGATATTATAGAAGTATTGGTGGCTAAAAATGAGCTAAGATATTGAATGATATGTTAAGGAATATGAAACTTGCCAATATGGTAAAACCTTCATGCAACTATGAGCTGCCTCTCTACATCCAAATGAAGTTTCACAAACACCATGGACCCATATCTCTGTTGATATGATCATAGGACTATCTGAATGCAATAGCTATAATACAATTTTAGTGATCATCAATTGCTCCTTTAAAGCAATTATTCTGATTGCATGCTTGATGGAGTTATCATCTGAAGGATGGGCCAAAATTCTCCATGATGAGATCTATGCAAAATACAGAATGCCTCAGATAGTGATTTCTGGTCATAGTCTGCAGTTCATCTTAAAATTTCTGGATAACCTCTATCATCTCCTAAATATTCAGCATAATGCCTCCATAGCTTACCATCTACAAACAGATGGCCAGATGAAATGGGTCAACCAAGAGATTGAAAAATACCTTTGACTATTTATCAATCACCATCAAGATGACTGGATAGAATGGCTTGCTCTTGCAGCATTTCAACACAACAACTATGTTTATTTCACTATCAGCAAGACTCCCTTCTTTATAAATTATGGTTAACACTCAAATATCTCTCATACTAAATGCATGCATACAACCACTCCTGCCTTCTCTGAATTCACCACAACTATAAACAAAATTCATAATGAGACATATATCACTCTTGAAAAAGTAGTGATCACTATGAAAAAACACTACAACAAACATTGCTCCTCTACTCATACCTATAATATTAACAACAAAGTGTGGCTAGATATTACAAACTTCCACCTCCTCCATCTGAAATAAAAGCTTGCAGACAAATGAACTGGCTCTTTCACTATTACAGTGAAAGTTAGTGCCTCTGCCTACAAGTTATGCCTTTCAGTTAACTGAAAGATATATAATATCTTTAACAAATCACTCTTTACCCCTTTTATCACATCCACCTTCTCTAATCAAGAATGACCCCCACCTCCTCTGCTGGAACTCATTAATAATGACAAATACTATAAAATTGATCAGATCTTAAACCATAAATTATAAAAAGTCAAAGCAAAAGATAGTGGAACAACAACAATAATGAATTACCTGGTTAGCTGAAAGGATTATAGCCCTGAATCTATCAGTGGGTCAATAAAAAATAAATGAATGCTGATAAAACAATACATGAATATAAATTATCTCTGAATTAAGCCATTAGGATGATGATCTTAAGAAAGAGGTAATATCATGATTTTTCCATTTTTTTCTCATATTTAACCTCTATTTATGCTTAGTCAAGGCACTTAGATCAGCACTCAGAACCATGGGAGAGGCTTAGTCAGCACAACAAGCCAATCCATCATTGTCCTCTGATATAGTGACTAGCCCTTGACTGTTAGGCTCAAGCACTATGTGACTAAATACATGTGATAAACAGGCATCCCTTCGCACTTTGAGAGATCACCTGAGTTCACTTATTGCATATCCAGATCAATGTGGCTCAAGATCTGATGTAGACTCGAGATAGAATAGTGAATATAAACTTTAGCTTGAAGCTGAGTTATACCAGTGAGAGCTATGAGTCTTAAATACTATACAGATGATGCTAATAATACTGCTACTAATTGTGTCTGTCTGTGTCTATAGTGCCTGTTGTCCTTGAGCATCATTACCACATATAAAAGGTTGCTTGTGCATCATCGAGCGTTGTTGTATATGTTGAATGATGAGCAGGCTAGTTGTGATGACTAAGCCTTCCCACATTCTCATGCCTTCTGACTAAGCATAAATAGGAGTAAAAGAAAAGGAAAAAGGGAAAAATCGTAACATTGACAGTACACAATTGATCTTTTATAGACAGTAGTGATGTCTAAGGACAATGGGCACAACAACTTGGAAATGTACAATAAGTAGTCTTATATTTAGTCTGACAGTGTAAAGTATATAAGAAAGCTTACTCTCACTGGTTAAATCTCAGCTTCAAGCTAAAGTTTATTCATCTACTATTCTATCTCAAGCCTAACTCAATGGCCTTGAGATATAAAACTATATGAACACATACAGTAAACTCAGACATGACTGTATGAAGGCAATACAGCATCTGTTTATCATATGTTTAGATCACATATTGCTTAGACTTAACACTCTTGATCCACTTGTAGATCTCTTTTTCTATCAGTATTATCATTGCTCAAAAGTGTTCAGACTTTAATAACACCACACCACTATTGTCATCCTCTCCTTGATCATGATCAGCCTGTCAGCTGAGTAGGTCTGCCTTCTTATTTGCTGCTCCAGCCTTATGATGTAAGGTGTAGATGTATTCAGAAAGCTTTATTACCCATTATGCTTGTTGTCAGTTGAGTTTCTGAGGAAGTTGAAAGTAATAGAGATTCTGATGATTGGTCTAGATTTCAAAGGTTTGGATTACTCCAATTAAGTAGTGTCTTCATTCTGCTAGAGTGAGCATAATAGCAAGTAGTTCCTTGTCATAAATTTCATAGTTGCATTCAGTGACCATGAGATGAGAGCCTTAGAAAGGAAGGCCACAGATCACTATTTCTCATCTTGTTTTTGAGAAAGTATAGCCTCAATTGCTCTCTCACTAGAGTCAGCCTCCACTCTGAATCTTTTCTCCTGCATTGGTATAGTAAGAATGATGTCCTCAGCAAGTTGCTATTTAAGATCATTAAATGCCATCTGTTGTGATTGTCTCCAGTTCCAGAGGGTGTTGTCAGTGAGCTGCATCATAGGACAGACAATCTTGCTATAATCCTGTATGAATCAGCAGTAGAAGTTCATGAATCTCAAGAAGGATTGTAGTTTCTTTTTTTTTGTTGATATTGGCCACTTCATCACTTCAGCTACTTTGATCAGATCTATTTGTATGCTTTCTTCACTGATGATCATTCTCAGGTACTCAATTTCTAGAACCTCAAATTTGCATTTCTCTGCTTTGAAGAAAAGTTTATGTTTTCTCATGAGTGCAAGTATCTGTCAAACAAGTTGTTGATGTTCTTTATGATTCTTAGATATGATAAGAATATCCTCTAAGTAGATTGTGATCTTTTCAGTAGCAATGAGATTCTTGAAGATATCATTCATCATCTATTGGAAGGTCACCAGTGAGTTTGTGAGCCCAAAGAACATTACTGTAAGTTCAAACAGCTCTTAGTTTGTCTAGAATGCTGCCTTCTATTTATCCCCCTCCTTGATCCTTACATTTTTGTATCCCCATCTGACATTCAGTTTAGTGTAGTATTTTGCTCCACATAGTTTGTCCATGAGTTCAGAGATAAGCAGAAGAAGGTAGCAATTCTTAATCATTATTTTGTTTAGCTTCTGATAGTCTTGTACTGGTCAGAGTTTGCTATCTTTTTTCTTAACAAAGAAGAATAGGGAGGCCATAGAGGATTTAGAAGGTCTAATCTATCCACTGGAAAGATTCTCATCTAGAAACTTGTCTAGTTCCTATTGTTTAAGATTACTGAGGGGATATATTTTGCAGTCCAGATTGGCATTGGCATTAGAGATCAGTTTGATCATGTGATCTCACAGTTTCAGCTCTGGTAGTTCATCAAAACTTTTCTTAGTAAATAGATCTTGATAGTCTCTAGCCTGTTCTGAGACTATCTCCTTGAAGATCTTCTCCTTCTTTTCCATATTGGCCTTTGCAGCCAAGTCATTGGCATGGTAGATTGCATGAATGTGCAATGCCTGTTGTAAGTCCACAGTGAGAATAGTTTCACTGTCTTTCATCTCCTCATCTCACCAGTCCTCCAGATTCTCATCTGATAACTTAAAGAGAATTTTTTAGCATTAGCATTGTGTGAATATGATCCAACCAGTCTTCTAATTGATGAGTGGGTTGTGATATATTAGCTAATCATGATCTAGAAATATCTCTTTCATTCCTAGTTTAGTTACAGCTAGGTCAATTTGTTCTGAGTGATCACTAATAGTTAATCATAGCTCAATAAACTCAGTGATTGAGCCAGCCTGGTTCTTGGTGCCATCTGTGTTATAAACTGATATGAGGGCAGCTGTTACTCTAGTAGGGAGTTTGTGCTTATTGACAAAAGCTCAGTTAATAGAACTCTCTATACAGCCTGTTATGATTTTCTATCTTTTTTCCTTTCTTTTCAACCTCTATTTATGCTTAGTCAGGACACCAGAACAGATGCTTAGGATCATGAGACAAAAGGCTGAGTCATCACAACTGACCAAGTCTGTCATTGTCTCTCAATGCAACAGTATTGCCTGACAATGCAATCAGCCTTTTATGTATGGTAACAATGCTCCAGGACAATGAGCACAAAAGACAGAGAGATACATAATAAGCATGTAGTATTATTAGCAAGACCTTGTACAGTATTTAAAGAGCTCACTCTCACTGGTAAATCCTCAGCTTCAAGCTAAAGTTTATATATCCTCATTCTACTCTTGCACTAATCACACAATGCCTTGAAGCACAAGGAATCAAGAAACAACACATTAAGTGAACTCTAACAGAAGGCTCAAACACAAAGCCACATTAGTTTATCACATGTTAGTTGATCATATGCAGCTTGAGCCTAACAATTAGCTCGAAGCTGTCACTTTCTCTTTCTCAAGCCCAATTGTGCTGAGAAACTGAATGCCCTCAGCTACTACTGCCAATCTCAATCATGACTTCTTTGAACTAATAGCTTCCATCATCAGAATGCTGCTAGATCTTTTAGCCACCATTATCCTTTGCCGCAGATGACAATCAGTAACTGCTTGGATAGTCAGGCACTATCAGACATTCCAGCAGGTCCATGCTATACTCTAAAACATAACCTCAGATCTCTCTTTCTATGATATTCCCACCTCTATCAGAGCATCCTTCTAGCTGCAAAGATGATCTGTATCTGAAGCTGGGTCTAGTGACTCACCTTTGAGGAGCCTTTTGGAAGAAGAAGGACACTGATACTCTTCCTGATGACCTAGTAGAAATGGCAACCCTACTCTCACAGAGTTCTGGAACTCTTGGATGATGAACATCACCCAAGAGCCCAAGGAGATCCCTGATGGTGTCTATCTAAACTCCTCTGCCTCCAGTCACTCTAGCTCCCCAAACATCCCAGAGATTGGAAACCATGCTCAGGACTCTCTTGATGCCACTCAGATGGCTTTAAGACCTCAGACAGCCCTCAACTCCCCTCACCATTCCCTCTATGCTATCTCTGAGCCAAGCCCATCCATCAGCAGGCTGGGGTATGACGATCTCCATAGACACACCATCCATCAGGATTTTGTGAATGTGGAGCTTGCCATTGCTGCAGTAGAGGACCCCTATAACAACCTCCACATTGAGAGCCAGCCAGAAGAAGAAATGGCCAGCACCAGGGGAAGGATTGCTCAGAATAGAATCATCTGATGAGTCTTCTCAGATTGGGACCTCACAGTCCTCTTTGACTATAACTATGCAGTACAGTAGCAGCAGCAGAATCAGGCCCACCAAGTAGAAATATAGCAAGCCCAGAAAGAGCTCACTGATTATGTCCAGACAGAGGCTCAACAAGAATATGAAGAGGCAGAATACAACAGGCAGAGACAACAACAACAACAATGAGAGGAGGCTGAAAGACTGAGATTGGCCTCCCCCAGCTGGTATGGGCTCTGAACTGACACCTTGAGATCCCCTTTTAGAGAGCTCAACTCAGGATCTGACCCATGGACAGAATCAGGAAGCCCTGTCACCAGAAGCAAGACCATCAGAAGAGGCCATGCTACAAACAACAATCATTTCTCCTCTCTCCAATATCCCACCTGAACAGATACCATCTCCTCTGATGCTAACTCTGTCCTCAGAGCCTATAGGCTCTGGGTACCTAACAATGCTCACATCTCCGACCATGCCCTCCACTGATTCCTGAGGAGTCGAGTCACTCATCAGTTTCTTGATCCTGGATTCCAGAGAAACTTCAGCCTCTATAGCTGAGAACTGGAGGAGAAAAGAGCATGCAGAGAGACGTAATACAGTTGACTCCCTAATATCCCCATCCAGCCAGCAGCCCTCAGCCCTGACCCAAGCACTGCCAGTCTCAGCACTAGGATCGATAATGGGCTCCCCAGCAATGCTCAGGCCAACTATATCATCCATTTATGACCCACCCATCAGTTCCCTCCTAGAGAGAGAGGACAGCAGAGATGAGGGTGATGAGAAAGACAGTGAAGGCTCTTTCAGCCCTGGATGATTTATGGAATATGCAGGAGAAGACACTGACGAAGATGCATTGAGAGAAGAGATAGAAAGGAGAAGAGAAAAAGAGTACCAAGGACTATATGAGCAGGGAATGCTTTTTCTATGGAGGGACACCCACTGGAGGGCTACACCCTTAGGACAGAAATATAAGTATGCAGATAATACTAAAAAAACAGATATTTTACAGTATGCTGCAACCAGATATGCTTGGGAGGAATATAGCTGGTGGTATCCAGAGGACCTGCTCAAGCTGATTCCTCCCTATCAACCCCAAACTCAACCGAAACTAATGCCACAGTCTTCACCTATCCTGCTGAAGTGGGCCATGTATATAGTATCATCTATCCAAAGTCAAGCTGAAACATTGGATCCATCTATCTGAAGTATGGCAACCCAGTTCACTAGGACCCAACCTCAGCTGAATCCTTTGGTGTCATGGCATAAAGAATTCCAAAACCTCTGGACCAGCAAGAGAAGCCAACTCCTTAGAGGACAGCCACCCTCTGATCAAGCAGAAGTGAGTGGCACAGAAAAAGAGCCAATACAAGACAACTCTGAGACCATCTGCCTTGGGTTTACTATACAAGATAGGGTAATTGTCTGAAAGGATACTATTCCAAAAGGAAGCCCAGTCACCGATAACCACTCTCTTCATTCATTTCCCAGACCCTCACATGAGTGGAATTGACCCCCATTCTCAGAATGGCCCAACCTGATGGGCATTCTACCTAAGAATACTGCTATCCTGCAATGCCGGCCTGACTTACTTCAAAAACCTCACCCCTTCAAGGGGGCCTTGGATGATATCGACCAATTTCTGGTCGATTATGAACAGTACTTCAAAGTGTACATCAGATATCTCAGCACTGATATGAACAAGGTCATCTTTACTGCCTCCTATCTTGAGAAAAAAGCAAAGACTTAGTGGATTCTGATCTCCCTAAATTTCTGATCAACAACTCAAGAGCATTACTGATATCCCTCATAGCCAGTATTTAAACAGATAATAAATGACAAGTTCATTGATCTGGTGGTATAAGAGGTTCACAAACAAAAAATCAAGGAGTACAAGATAGGGAATAAAGTAGCTATAGACTATTTTGACAAGCTGGAGTGCCTCACAAAGCTTGCTGGAATTCAAGACAATGTAGCAAACAATGGGCAAATGGTTAAAGCCCTCAAGAGAGGAATCTCTTCCTCATACATTATGATGATTTCTGCAATTGATGTCAAAGCACTAATACCAGTCGGGTATGACAAGTGAAAGGAATGGATCACTGAAATATATAAGGAATGACAAAGACAGAAAGTGGAATCATCAACACTGTAGGATTATACTAAGAAGTTGAACCCACCAACCCTGAACAAGTCAGAGCAAACTGCCAGGAAATCATCAGGATCCTTGATGACCCCCATCTATGGGACACAGAAGACTGGAACCAGCATGACATACACTGGATCTGAAAAACCAATAAATATAGATCACCTGAAGAAGGAAGGCAAATGTTTTAACTGCAGGCAAAAAGGCCACATGGCCAAAGACTGCCTAAAAAAGAAATGAACCTGAGAAGATATATGGGCTCAAATTGCCAAATTGCAAAAAGAGGAAGAAGGACTTAGCACAGAAATGAAGATAGAGAAGGTAAAAGAAGGGGCTGACCAGTGAGCGATTCTACTATGCTAGTCAAAGACATTTACGGTGTGCAATTACCAGCTGCTAGTCAGACTGATAAAGTTTCTGTAGTTACCCCTATGCCTACTGTACCAGAGCATTCAAATATACTCCAGAATTTTAATTCGCATACCAAAGAATCACAACAGAAAGCTCAAATGCTCTCAGGCTGAACAGGAGTAGAGGACTCTAATACCTGGCTCAAACCATTCAACACTGAATGGACCTGGTGAACCATCCAAGATATCAGGGATGAAATGGCAGCCAAAGCTGTGCTCAAAAATTGGGTCCATCAGACCTGAGCCAAAGAGATCATTGATGATATGGTAGAAGGAATAAAAAAGGCTGAATGGTGCCAGACCTTGGAGTAGCTTGATGAGCTCAGAGGACCATAAAAGTTTATTCAAAAATCCAAAATGACTGGATGAGATTTACTCACTAAAGTCCAAATTGAGACTCTCACATCTCGAACGACTCATATGGTAACTGCACTAGTCGACAGTGGATGCACCAGAAGTTCCATCAATCATGCCTTCATCAACAAGCACAAATTCCCAACTTGATCTATAGCAGCCCCAATCCCAGTTTACAATGCTGATGGAACTAAAAACTAGGCTGGTTTGATCACCAAATTTGTAGAGCTCAGACTCATAATTGGAGATCACTCTGAACAAATCGACCTGGCAGTCATAGACTTTAGAACCAAAGAAGTCTTCCTTGGCCATGATTGGCTGATATGCCACAATCCATTAATTAACTGGAAAACCAGATAGATCACTTTTGCAAGGTGCTAATGTTAGAAAATCCTATTTGAGTTACCTGATGAGGATCCAGAAGATCAGTGAGACAAAGAGATGGAGGATAGAGAAACCATCCTTGCCATTGATTTACAGTGCAAACTACATATTTGCACTATTCATTATACTAACAATCTTACTGCTAAGGCTAACAAGTAGAAGGAGGAAAAAATCTTTGAAGAAATGGTACTTGAGTGGGCATGAGATTTCAGAGACCTATTCGAAAAGGAAAGCTTTGATGAGTTGCCAGAACCAAAACCTTAGGATCATGTGATCAAACTGATTCTGAACGCAAATGCTAATCTGGATTGTAAAACATATCCACTTGATAACAATGAGCAATAGGATGTTATGATTTTTCTCTGCTTATTATCTTTTACCCCTATTTATGCTTAGTCAGAAGGCACAAGATCATGGGAGGGCTTAGTCAGCACAACTAGCCTGTCCATCAATCATTTTGACAATCAAGCCCAACAATGACACAAGCACTCCTTTTATGTATGGTAATGATGCTCGAGGGCAACAAGTACCATGGACACAGACCGATACAATTAGTAGTGATATTATTAGATCCCTCTGTATAGTATTTAAGACCAACAGCTCTTGCTGGTATACCCCAGCTTCAAGCTAAAGTTTATATCCATACCATTCTACTCTTGAGCCATTCTGTGGCCTTGTGATACAATAAGATGAAGACACATATAAAGTGGATTCAGGTGATCTCTTGAAGTGCGAAAGGATATCTGTCTATCACATGTCTTGGATCATGTGATGCTTGGGCTTAACAATTAGCTCGAAGCTTTCAACTTCTCTTTCTCAAGCCCAATTGTGCTGAGAAACTGAATGCCCTCAGCAACTACTGCTGATCTAAACCATGACTTTTTCGAGCTTATCGCTTCCATCATTAGAACTTTACTCAGACTTCTTGCCATCATCACTCTCTGTTATGGATGACAATCAGTAACAGCTTGGATAGTCAGACACTATCAAGCATTTCAACAAATCCAGCACATACTACGAAACATAACCTCTGACCTTCCCTTCCATGACATCCCTGCCTCCATCAGAACGTCCTTCCAGCTGCAAGGGCGACCCGTATCAGAAACCAGGAATAACGACTCGTATCCAGAGAGCCTTCATAAGGAAAAAAGACTCCGATACCCCCCTTGACAAAACAACAGAGATCGCCACCCTGTTCTCATAGGGTTCTGGAACCCATGGACGACGAATGTCACTCAGGAGCCCGAGGAGATCCCTGATGACATCGCTCCAGCAGCCCCTCCCTCTAAGCATCCTCTCTCCCCAATTCTCTCAGGGATTGGAAACCGTGCTTGGGACTCCCTTGATGCCACTTGGATGGCTACGAGACCCCATGAGAGCCCCGACTCCCCCCATGATCTCCCCGAGATCCCCACTGAGTCCAACTCCAGCTCCAGCCAGTCCATCAGTAGGCTGGGGATCGATGACCCACATGGGAGGACCATACACTCTGACTACGCGAACATCGAGATCACTATCTTAGCAGCAGGAGATCCCTATCGACACCTCCACGTGGGCAGTGAACCCGAAGTCGGGACTGCCAGCACAAGAGGAAGGGCAGCCCAGAACAGAATCATTCAGCGAGTATTCCTGAACTGGGACCTTACAGTCCTCTTTAACTACAACGACACAGTACAGCAGCAGCGACAGGAAGAAATCAGGTGAACTCAAGAAGAGCTCGCTGACTACATATGAGAAGAAGCCCGAGAGCAGTATGAAGCTGCAGAGTATGACTGGCAAGGAAGAGCACAAAGGAGATGAAAAGAAGCTGAGCGAATGGGATCAGCCTCTCCAGGGTGGTACGGACTCCACACCAACTTGGGAACCCCTTTTAGGGAGTCTGATTCAGATGAAGACCCATAGACGGGACCCACCAGCATTGTCAGTCAGGACGAAGCCATTAGGCAAGGACGAAATGGGGGCACTCAGCCCCCCACTCCTGAATATCCTACCTGAACTGACACCAGTTCCTCAGATGCTGACTCTGTACTTGGAGCCTATAGGCTCCGAGTACCAGACAATGCTCATGTCTCCGACAGGGCTCTCCAGCGATTTCTGGATAGCAGGATTGCCCAACAGTTTCTCAACCCCGAGTTCTAATGACACTTCAGCCTCTATAGCCGAGAATTGGAGGAGACGAGAGTGCATGGAGGAACACGCTATAGCCAACTCTAGAACCCGTCCATCCACCGAACAAGCCCCCAAGATGGTCCTAGTGTTGCCGGACCCAGCACTCAGAATGGTACAAGGGTCCCCAGTGACCCTACGACCAGCCATGCCATCCATCTACAACCCACTCATCTGTTCCCTCCTCGAGGAAGGGGACAGCAGGGATGAGGGTGATGAGGAGGATGAGGAGGACAAGGAGGACAGTGAGGGTTCTTATTCATTCTGACAGAACCTCAGGAGGGCGAAAGAAGACACCAATGAAGAAGCATTGAAAGAAGAAGTGGAAAGGGCAAGGAGCAAAGAGTACTAAGAACTGTACGAGTAGGGGAGGAACTTTTTATGGCAGGATGCGCACTGGCAAGCGACATCCTTAGGACTGGAATATTGGTATGCAAAAGATACTGAAAAAAGAAGAATTTTACAGTATGCCGCAACAGAATACGTATGGAAGGAATATGGCCAGCAGCATCTGAAAGACCCACTCATGCCGATACCTCCCTATCAACTAAGTAACAAGCTGAGCCTACTGGCACCAATGCCGTAGACCCCACTTGTCCAGCCGAGAAGAGCAATATACATTGCCCCCTCGATCTGAAGCTGAACCGACACCAATCCCTCAGTCTGAAGCATGGCTTCATGGCTTAACCGAACCTGAACCTGGCAGACATGGCAACCCAAGGAAATTCGAAATCCTTAGACTGGTAAGGGGAGCCGGCTGCTTGGAGGACAACTGCCCCTGGATCAAGCTGGACCGAGTGGAAAAGGGAAGGAACCAGCACAAGACGACCCCGAGGCCATATGCCTCGGTTTTACCATATGGAATGGGGTGATTGTATGAGCTGACGAACCCAAGGAAAGTCTGGTCGCTGATGACCACTCCTTGCATTCATTCTCAGGCCCGCCAGTCGAGTAGAGCCAACCACTGTTCAATGGGTGGCCAAACCCGATGAGCACCCTACCCAATAATGCCACCATCCTCCAATGCCACCCTGACCTTCTTCGAAAGCCCCACCCCTTTAAAGGGGCATCTGACGACATTGATTGATTTCTAGTAGACTGCGAACAGTACTTCGAGGTCTATATCGGGTATCTGGGAACCGACATGAACCAAGTCGCCTTTGCCACCTCCTACCTGGAAGAGAAGGCCAAGACATGGTGGATACTCATTTCTCCGAACTTCCGATCCATCACGAGAGAGCATTACCGATACCCCTCTTGGCCCATCTTCAAGTGCATGCTCAACAACAAGTTCATTGATCCAGCAGTGCAAGAGGTATATAAACAGAAGATCAAGGAGTTCAAGATGGGAGATAAGGTGGCAACGGATTACTTTGATGAGCTGGAATGGCTCGCCAAATTAGCTAGAATATGGGAGGACATCGCAAATGATGGAAGGATAGTCAAGGCCCTCAAGCGAGGGGTCCCCTCTTTGTACCTCATAATGATCTCCATGATGGGCATCAAAATATTGATGCCAGTCAGATATGATGAATGGAAGGAGAGAATTGTCGAAATATACAAAGAGCGACAAAGGCAGAAAGTGGAAGCATCGACCCTGCAAGAGTACACCAAGAAACTGACACTGCCAACCCCGAATAAATCAGGGCAAACTGCCAAAAAATCATCGGGACCTTCTATGGCCTCCACCTACAGAAGCTAAAAAACTAGTACTGGAACTATGTACACCGGGACAGGAAAGCCGATAGACATAGATTGCATGAAGAAGGAGGGCAAATGTTTTAATTGTGGACAGAAGGGGCATATGGCCAAAGACTGCCCAAAGAAGAAGAGAACCCACAAAGATATCCGAGCCCAGATAGCCGAGCTTCAGAAAGAAGATGAAGAACTCGGAAAGGAAACGAAGGTCAAAGAAGTAAAAGATGGGGCCGACCAGTGAACAACTCCACTGGATCAGCCAAAGGACTTTATAGTGTGCCTAACTCAGCCATTGAACGGACTTACCCTACTTCTGTAGCTATGCCTGTAAATACGCATTCGAATATACCAAGACCAATTCATGCACACCCCAATGAGTCGCAAAAAGGAAAAACTCAAATGCCTATGGGCCGAACAGGGGCAGAGGGCCCCTCAAGATGGCTCAAGCCATTCGAAACAGAATGGACTTGGAGAGCCATCAAAGAAGCAGTTGATGCAAGCACGGCTAAAGCCATGTTATGAGGATGGATACATCGGACAAGGATGGAAGAAGTCATGGATCAAATAGTAGAAGGGCTAAAAACCACTGAGTGAAGTCGGGCCCTTGAGTGGCTAGACAAACTCAGAGGGCCCTGAAAGTTTATCTGGCATGCCAAGACCTCTGGCAGGGACTTGACAACTAAAGCCCAGATTGAAACCCTAACCAACAAAGCGATACACTTGGTAACTGCCTTGATCGACAGTGGATGTACTGGTAGCTCCATTAACCGAACCTTTGTCCACCAAAACAAACTTCCCACCCGATCCACAGCTGCCCTGATACCTGTATACAATGCTAATGGAACAAAGAACCAGGCAGGGTCCATCACAGAGTTTGTCAAACTCTGTCTAACTATTGGAGACCATTCTGAGCGAATCAATCTGGCCGTTACAGATCTTGAAACCAAAAAATTGTTTCTGGGATATGATTGGCTCATTCGCCACAACCCGCTTATCAACTGGAAAACCGGGTGACTCACCTTCGCCCAGTGCTGATGTCAGAAGGTCCTGTTCGAATTACCCAACGAGGACCCAGAAGACAAGTGGGATAAGGAGATGGAGGACAGCGAAACTATCCTAGCTGTCGACCTGCAAAAGGAAATCCACATCCGTGCAATACATCATGCAAACAACCTGGCTGCCAAGGCCAATGAGGGGAAACAGGAGAGGACATTCGAGGAGATGGTCCCAGAATGGGCATGAGATTACTAGGACCTCTTCAAAAAAGAAAGCTTCGATGAGCTTTCATGCCTAAAGCCTTGGAACCATGCCATTGAGCTAGTCCCCAATGCTAATGCCAATTTGGATTGTAAAACCTATCCTCTCAGCATCCAAGAGCAACAAGAACTCAACAAATTCCTTGATGAAAACCTATCCAGTAGACGTATTCGACCCTCGAAATCCCCAATGGCATCCCCCTTTTTCTTCATAAAAAAGAAGGATGGAAAACTCTGACCCATCCAAGACTATCCTAAACTAAATGAAATAACCATCAAGAATCGGTACCCATTACCCCTAATTTTAGAGCTGATGAACAAACTTCATGGGGCTAAATATTACATGAAGCTTGACATTCATTGGGGGTACAACAACGTTCGAATCAAAGAAGGAGACGAGTGGAAGGTGGCCTTCAGGACCAATCGAGGGTTATTTGAACCAACTGTTATGTTCTTCAGCCTAACCAACTCCCCCACCACTTTTCAATAGATGATGAATGATATATTCAAGGACCTCATCGCCACCAGAAAGGTTACTATCTACTTGGATGACATCCTCATAATGTCCTGGATGAGGGAAGAACACCACAAGTTGGTTCGACAGGTGCTCGCCCTCATGAGGAAACACAAGTTGTTCCTCAAAGCAGAGAAGTGTGAGTTCAAGGTGTTGGAAATGGAATATCTTGGAGTGATCATTAGTGAAGGAAGCATCAGGATGGATCCGGTCAAGGTGGCAGGAGTAATGGAATGGCCAACGCCGACTAAGAAAAAGGAGTTGTAATCCTTTCTCGGGTTTACCAATTTCTACTGAAGATTCATCTGAGACTACAGTAAAATTGTCTGCCCAATGACCCAACTCACCAGGAATGCCTCCTGAGAGTGGGGAAGTCCACAGCAGCATGCCTTTGAGAACCTAAAGAGATGACTAGCCAACGATATAGTCCTCGCCATACCATCTCAAGAAGGGAGATTTTGGGTGGAGGCCGATTCCAGCGAAGGAGCCATAGGTGCTGTACTATCGCAAGAACAAGACAAGAAATGGTGCCCAGTAGCTTTCCTCTCCAAAGCACTCATCATAACGGAGAGGAACTACAAGATTTATGACAAGGAATTGCTAGCAATAATGCTTGCCTTAGAAAAGTGGTGGCATTATTTGATCGGTGCCTCTGAGATCTTTGAGATCTGGACAGATCATCAAAATCTCAGATATTTCCATCAACCTCAGAAATTAAATCGACGACAAGCCCGATGGGTCACTGAACTCACCCAGTACCAATACACCCTGCATCATAAGGCTGGGGTAGCCAACAAGAAGGCTGACCTCCTATCCTGCCAGGCTGATCATGATCAGAGAGCCAACGACAATGCAGGGGTCACTATCCTATGGCCTGAATATTTCCGAGCCATGATCATGCTAATGGAGGAAGAGATCCATGAATGAATCAAAAGTGCAACCTGAGACACACACAAATGGGATCAAAGAGTCACCCTCTCACTCAACCACAAATAGAGAATGACTAAGGAGAAAGGACTAATCTACTATGATGAGAGAATCTATGTCCTGAGAGACCATAACCTACATGGTGAGATCATCGTCATAAGCCACGATCACACCATGGCAGGGCATCCAGGCATTACGAAGACAAAAGAACTCGTCCTGCAAAACTATTGGTAGCCCAAGTTAGGGAATGACGTCATGGCATACGTCAAAGCCTGCGAGACATGCCAGTGAGGAAAGGCCTCAACCCAGTCAAAAGCAGCCCCCCTACACCCAAATGAGATACCATCATGCCCATGGACCCATATATCAGTTGACATGATCACTGGATTGCCCGATTGTAATGGCTATGATGCAATCCTCATCATAGTCGATCGATTTTCAAAAGCCATTATCCCAATTGCATGCTCCACCAAGTTGACCTCCAAAGGCTGAGCCAAAATCCTACAAGACGAAGTATACACCAAATATAGAATGCCCCAGATAGTAATCTCCAACTGCAGGCCCCAATTTGTCTCGAAGTTTCTCAACGACTTATATAAGCTGCTCAACATCAAGCAAAACGTGTCCACAGCTTATCATCCACAAACCGATGGACAAACCGAACATGCGAATCAGGAGATTGAAAAATACCTCTGACTGTTTATCTACTATCGGCAGGATGACTGGGTAGAATGGCTGGCATTAGCAGCCTTCCAACATAATAACCGAGTCCACTCAACCACAGGGCAAATGCCATTCTTTGTCAATCATGGGCAACACCCTCATGTTACTCAAACTGCGCACCACAAAACAACAACATCCGCTTCACTGGACTTCGCTACAACGATGGCAAACATTCACATTGAAACCAAATGCACCCTTGAAAAGGCCGCATCAACAATGAAAAAACACTACGACAAGCACTGTCGACCAGCACACACATATAATGTCAATGATAAAGTATGGCTGGATACAACAAACCTTCATTTACCTCATCCAAAGCAAAAACTCACAGACAAATGAACTGGTCCCTTCCCAATTATCGTGAAAGTCAGAGAAAGCACCTACAAACTCTGCCTTCCTGTTGGATGGAAGGTCCACAATGTATTCAACAAAACACTCCTACATCCATATATCGCTTCGGCCTTCCCAAATCAGGAATGCCCACCACTACCACCACCAGACTTAATCGACGATGAGGAACATTACGAAATTGCCCAAGTCCTCAATCACAAACTCTGAAAAGTGAAAGCTCACGGTGGTGGCATGATGACAACTGTGGATTACCTTGTCAGCTGGAAGGGTTATGGCCCAGAATCCAACCAATGGATTAACAAAAAACAAATGTCAGCAGATGAAGCCATATACAAATACAAATTATCTCTTAATTAAGCCATTGGGACAATGGTCTTAAGGAGGGGGTAATGTTATAATTTTTCCCCGCTTATTATCTTTTACTCCTATTTATGCTTAGTCAGAAGGCACAAGATCATGGGAGGGCTTAGTCAGCACAACTAGCCTGTCCATCAATCATCTTGATAATCAAGCCCAATGACAATACAAGCACTCCTTTTATGTATGGTAACGATGCTCGAGAGCAACAAGTACCATGGACACAGACCGACACAATTAGTAGTGATATTATTAGACCCCTCTGTATAGTATTTAAGACCGACAGCTCTCACTGGTATACCCCAGCTTCAAGCTAAAGTTTATATCTATACCATTCTACTCTCAAGCCATTCTGTGGCCTTGTGACACAACAAGATGAAGACACATATAAAGTGGATTCAGGTGATCCCTTGAAGTGCAAAGGGATGTCTGTCTATCATGTGTCTCAGATCACATGATGCTTAGGCTTAACATAGGAGCTCAATAAGTTTTTAGACAAGAACTTGTCTAGTGAACATATCAGACCCTCGAAATCTCCTATGGCATCACTATTCTTTTTTGTTAAAAAGAAGGATGGCAAGCTTTGACCAGTCCAAGACTATCAAAAGCTTAACGAGATAACTATCAAAAATTGATATCTTCTCCTGCTAATCTCAGAGTTAATGGACAAACTCTGAGGTGCCAAATATTACACCAAACTCAACATCCAGTGGAGATATAATAACATTCATATCAAAGAAGAGGATGAATGGAAGGCAGCATTCAGGACAAATTGGAGGCTATTTGAGCTGATGGTTATGTTCTTCAGACTCACTAATTCCCTGGCAACATTCCAGTGGATGATGAATGACATATTCAAGGATCTCATTGCCACTGGAAAGGTCACCATTTACCTTGATGATATTCTAATCATGTTAAGAACCAAGGAGGAGCATAGAAAGCTGGTATGACAAGTACTAGCTCTCATGAGGAAACATAAATTGTTCCTCAAAGCTGAGAAATGTGAGTTTGAAGTACTTGAAACCAAGTACCTCAGGATTATCATAAGTGAAGGGAGTATTTAGATGGACTCCATCAAGGTAGCTAGAGTAACCGAGTGGCCAGAGCTAACCAAAAAGAAGGAGTTACAATCATTCCTTGAGTTTACCAACTTCTATCAGTGGTTCATATGAGACTACAGCAAGATTGTCCAACCTATGACACAACTAACTGGCAATGCTCCCTGGACATGGGGCCTCTCTCAACAAATTGCTTTCGACAACCTAAAAAGATAGCTAGCTGAAGATGTCATACTTGCTATTCCCACATAGGAAGGAAGATTTAGAGTTGAGGCTGACTCAAATGAGGGAGCAATCAGGGTCATACTATCTCAGAAACAAGACAAGAAGTGGTGCCCTGTTGCATTCTTGTCTAAAGCACTCATAATCACTGAACAAAATTATGAGATCTATGACAAGGAACTCTTTGCCATCATGCTTGCCTTGGAAGAGTGGCAGCATTATCTCATTGGAGCAATAGAAGTTTTTGAGATCTGGATCAATCATCAAAACTTATGATACTTCTGACAACTGCAGAAGCTGAACCACCAGCAAGCCAGATGAGTCACTGAACTCAGCCAGTACCAATACACACTCCATCACAAAGCCAGCACAGCAAATAAAAAAGCTGATCTTTTAAGCCAACAGGCAGATCATGATCAGGAGGGGACCGACAATGAGGAAGTAACATTGTTATGACTCAAACATTTCAGGGCCATGATAATACCAACAGAAAAGGAGATTCATGAGTGTATTAAAAGTGCAACCCATGACAGCTATAAATGAGACCAATGAGTGGCTCTCTTGCTCAATTATGAGCAAGGAATGATAAAGGAGGAAGGATTAATCTAACATGATGGTTGGATATACATCTCTTGGAATCAAAAACTATGCAGTAAAATCATTGCCACCTGCCATGACCATGTCACTGCTGGCCATCCTAGCATTGCTAAGATGAAAGAACTAGTACTGTGAGAGTACTGGTGGCCCAAAATAGGAAATGACATCATCACATATGTCAAGGCATGTGAGACCTGCCAAAGAGGCAAGTCATCAACACAGACCTAAGCAGCCCCACTCCATCCAAATGTGATCTCATCATCTCTATGGACCCACATTTCTGTTGACATGATTACTGGGTTACCAGACTGTAATGGCTATGATGCCATTATCATCATAGTCAATCGATTCTCAAAATCGATCATTCTGATCACCTGCTCCACTGAACTTACTTTGGAAGAATAGACAAAGATACTGTGAGATAAAGTCTATATGAAATATGACATGCCTCAAGTAGTCATATCAGACAGAAGCCCTCAATTTGTCTCCAAATTCCTGGATGACCTTTATTGACTCCTAAGCATCAAGTGCAATGCTTCAACAGCCTATTATCTCCAGACAGACAGATAAACAGAACAGGCCAATCAAGAAGTTGAAAAGTACCTTCCCTTATTCATTAACTATTGATAAGATGATTAGGCAGAATGGCTAGCTCTCACTGCCTTCCAACATAATAACTGAATACACTCTGCAACAGAGAAAACCCCATTCTTCATAAACTATAGGCAACATCTCAACATTGCACAAACAGAATGACATCAGACTATCACTCCCACTTCCATGGACTTTGCCACTACAATGGCAAAGATCCACACAGAAATAAAAGCTGCCCTCGAAAAAGCTGCCACAACAATGAAAATCCAATACAACAAACCCCAGCAACCATTCTACAAGTACTTTCCAAATGATAAAGTCTGGTTGGATACCACCAATCTTCACCTCCCACATCCTAAATGTAAACTGGCTGACAAATGAACCAGCTCCTTTGTGGTGACAGCAAAAATTGAAGCCAGCACCTACAAACTGAACTTACCCAAAACCTGGAAGATCTATAATGTCTTTAATAAGATATTATTAACTCTGTTTATCACTCCTGCATTTCCAAACTAAGAGTGACCACTACCACCACCATCTGATCTTGTTGACAACAAAGAACATTACGAAGTTGATTAAGTCCTAAATCATAAACTACAAAAAATCAAGGCAAAAGACAGTGGCATGACAACCACAGTGGATTACCTTGTCAGCTGGAAAGGTTACAGTCCAGAATCTAACCAGTGGGTAAATAAAAAACATATGAATGCCAATGATGCTATACATGACTATGAATTATCCTTAAATTAAGCCATCAGAATGATGGTCTTAAGGAGGGGGTAATGTTATAATTTTCTACCTTTTTTTCTTTCTCTTCAACCCCTATTTATGCTTAGTCAGGGCACCAGAATAGGTGCTTAGAATCATGAGACAAAAGGCTGAGTCATCACAACTGGCCAAGTCTGTTATTGTCTCTCAATGCAACAGCATTGCCCAATGATGCAATCAGCCTTTTATGTATGGTAATGATGCTCCAGAACAATGAGCACAAAAGACAGAGAGATATATAATAAGCACATAGTATTATTAGCAAGATCTTATACAGTATTTAAAGAGCTCACTCTCACTGATAAATCCTCAGCTTCAAGCTAAAGTTTATACATCCTCATTCTACTCTTGCACTAATCACACAATGCCTTGAAGCACAAGGAATCAAGAAACAACACATTAAGTGAACTCTAATGGAAGGCTCAAATGCAAAGCCATGTTAGTTTATCACATGTTAGTTGATCATGTGTGGCTTGAGCCTAACACAGCCACTGTCTATCAGGGCTGTCACTATATGCATGGTTCAGTTTGTGAGAGTTTTGATTTGAGCTTTTGTAGTCAGGTCTCATCTCAGGGTCTTTGTTTATCAGATGTATCTCCTGGACCCCTAGAGTTTATTGAGCCACTCCAAGGCTCAGCACCACTCTGCTTTTTGCATTTCTTTGATTATCTCATCAATCACCTCTTTGGCTTGAGTCTTATGCACTCAGTTTTTGAGCACCACCTTTGCTGCTTCTTCTGTGGTAGCATTTTTGATGGCCCATTAGATCCATTTAATGTTGAATGGCTTGAGCTATTTAGTGAGAGCCTTTTCTCCTGTTTGGCCTGCAGGCATTTAAGCTATCTCTATTAGTGATTCTTTAAATATGCATATAGTGATGGAGGATAATAGTATTTTTGAATGCATGCATAATTTAGTCATAGGCACAACTATAGAAGTACTATTAGTCTATTCAGCAGCTATTAGTTGCACACCATAAAGTTCTTTGGCTGATCCAGTGGAATCACTCACTGGTCAGCTCTGTCTTTTACCTCCTTCAGTTTTATGTTCTTGCTGAGTTCTTCTTCTTCTTTTTGTAATTCAGCAATCTATACTCTAGTGTCTTTACATGTTTGTTTCTTCTTTGAGCAGTCCCTTGATATGTACTCTTTTTATCTGCAGTTGAAGCACTTCCCTTCCTTCTTTAGTTAGTTGATATCTATCAGCTTGCTAGCTCTGGTGTATATAGTGCCTGTCTCCATCTTCTAGATTCTATAAGAGAGGATATTAGAGAATGAAGTGGTTGTCTTGGCAGTGCTAGTCTGATTGCCAGTCTTCAGATTCTGCAGCTGATATAGTTTCCAGTTCTCCTGCAGGTTTAATTGTTCTGCCTTCTATCATTGCCATTCCTTGTACATCTTGATGACCCACTCCTTTCATGTATCATATCCTTTTGGGATGCTCATTCTGATATCTAAAATCATCTTGATATATGAGAGTAGTGCTCTCTATTTAAGTGCTTCAATCATATGGCTATTAGCAATAATGTTGTCTTATATTCTGGTGAGTTTTGTGAGCCATTCCAGCTTATCAAAGTATTTAGTGGCTGGCTTGTCACCTATCCTGTACTCTTTGATCCTAGATTTATGTACTTTCTGCATGGCAGGATCAATAAACTTATCATTAAACATCTGCTTAAAGACCAGCCAGGATGGCAGTCAATAGTGCTACTTAGTGATAGAGTAGAAGTTTGGGGAAATAAAGATCCACCACATCTTGACTTTATCCTTGAGATAAGATGAGGTGAAGGTGACTTTATTCATATCAATCTCAAGATAGGTGATATAGACTTTGAAGTATTGCTTACAGTCTATTAGGAATTGATCAATATCATCTGATACACTCTTGAAAGAGTGGAGCTTTCAAAGTCAGGTTTGCACTGGAGAATGGCAGTGTTTTCAAGTTTACTGAGTTGGTCCTTAGGGTGCCTTCTGTTATAAATAGAAATAGCATGTTCAATAGCAGCATATTGTAAAATATTCTATCTCTCTGTGTCATCCATATGCATATACTTCTGTCCTAGAGCTGTCATCAATCAGCTGGTGTCCTTTCATAAAAACACAGTTTCTTTCTAGTATAACTCCAAAAACTCTTTTTCTTGCATTTGTTGCATCTCTTCTTTCAGCACTTCTTCATCTGTTTCTTCCTATGCATATTCTATAAATTTCCTCTATTTAAGAGGAACATTCTGTTCCTCATCCTTGCTGTTCTCTTTGTTCTCATTCCTGCTGTCCTTGACAAAGGATCTGTCATATGGGTCATAAATAAATAGTACTGTTGCAGGATGACACAAGTATCTGATATCAACCTTATATAAGCATAGACAGTTTTATCCTGAGTTGACAGTCAACTGCCTTTAAGCAATTGACTGTCATACTCAGCCTGGCCATTATTCACTGTGCACAAATAACCTGCCTGCAACAGATTATGAGCTCTGCATTTTAAGGTCTATTTTATTTTTTTCATCTTTGCATCTTGCTTGTGCCCTGCTATCTCTCCATCAGTCACTTCACTACTGAAATGATATCACCATATACATTATGCCATCCTTCAACACAATCAAAAAGGGCTTCAACAATCTAAATGCCTTCAATTATAGTGAGTGGAAAGAAAACATGTCAGTCCTACTCAAAACTTGCTGTGAGTATCTTATCACCATTAGCCATGATCCTGAACCAGAGTTTGCAGACCCCAAGAAGCCAACATACCAGGAGAAGAAGGACTGGAAGGAGACTCAGATATCAGCTGCTGGCATGATTTACCTCTACCTTAATGAATTCCAGAAGGCTTATATCAAGGGCTGCCTTGACAATCCAGAGAGAATGTGAGACACACTAAAGGCACACCATCAGCAAAGAAAACCAGCAACTCAATTCATAGCCTATAACAGCTTCTTCAATCTCAAGAAAGAGACAGAAGAGTCACTGCTAGACCTTGCCAGTCAGAGCACTCAAATCATGAGTCATATCTGTGCTCTGCATCCTGCTCATTTTAGCCTCTAGCAGTTAGAAGAAGAGCTTCTCATTATAGCTCTGATTTGTGCACTCTCTCAGCCTGAATTTAGAAACTTCATCACATCACTATTCCTTCTCTCTGATAAGCTCACTCTCAAAGGACTCCACACTGCATTTTACAATGAAGAAAACAATCAGAAGCTGCATGCCAGTGATCCAGCAGTCTCTATTGCTCTTAAAGCCACACCTTTCTATTCAGCCATAAATCCAGCTACCAACACCATTGCAAAATATGGATGGTGCCTTCATGAGAATTATACAGAGGAAGAGTGTATAACCAAGAAGCTCTCATTTAAACAGAACCATGAATGTGCTGTTAACTGTGCTGCTGAAAAGCATCATCACAAAGGGGCTGGAAAGAAGGATTTGGAAACTGCTAACTCTGCCAAGACAAAGGAGGAGACTGCAAGCCAAGCAAGTACTGATTTATCATCATCTGCTGTATCTCATTGGAATACTGATACAGGTGCTTCTCATCATATGATCTCTCACTGATAATAGTTCTGACTCTATGCTCTACATATTATTTCTATTTGTCTTGCAGATAATTCAGTCATCTATTCAGCAGGGATTGGGTCAGTAGTACTGGAGCCAGAGATTCAGAGGGAGAAAGACTCAGTGGTAGAACTTCTTGACACACTACATATACTAGCATTGAAAAATAATCTCTTATCACCCTATCATCTCACATGAGAAAAGAGATTCAAGATCTCAATTGCTGGATCAAATGTTACTTTCAGCCAGAGTGAAAAGGTTCAATTTATTACAACTATAAATGAGAGCAATATTGGCTATATCAATACTACCACATATTTATTTTTAAAATTGGCCACTATCATTACAAACTCAAGCTCTACAAGTATCTGCCAGATGGACAACACACTTTGGCATAGACATTGCTGTCATCAAAACATGGACACTATATGGCACATGCACACAAAGCAGCTAGTAACTGGAATGAAGCAAGAGTCAGATCCTTCAACTGATCCTATCTGCACACCATGCCTCACTGGCAAACAGCATCACTATAATGTTCCTTGTGGCCTCTCAGAGTGGAAGAAACATCTTATTGAGTGAGTATATAGTGATATCAAAGGTCCAATACCTATTGCAACTCCAGAGAGCTATCACTACTAAATAACATTCATCTACAGTGCATCTGACACTTAGACCATTGCATCTTTGAAGTATAAAAGTGATGCTTTTAATGTCTTCAAGCAATTCAAAGCATATACAGAGAATACCCATCCAGAACTCAAAATCATTGAGTTTCAGGAAGACAAAGATGGTGAATATATAAGAAAGGATTTTATTAATTTCTATACTGAGCATGGGATCAAAAGGTGATACACTGAACCTGATGAACCATACTAGAATAGCACAGCAGAATGAGCCAACTGCACAATTGCAGAGGCTATCACTGCTATGCTAAATGAGTCACATCTCCTACCATTATTTTGGAATCTTGCTCTCTGAGTATTCATCCATGTCCAAAATTGCATCTTCATAGATCCCCTTCTAAACACCATACCCTTCACAGAATGAGACCCAAATCATTGAAAACCAGATATATCCCACTTTTGTATATTTGAATGCTTTGCATATGTGCTAGTACAAAGAAAAAGATGTTGAGCATTAGAGTCACATACCTAAAAATATATCTTTGTTAGGTATCCAGAGAGAGTAAAAGGCTGGCTATTCTGAAACCTCTCTATGCAGTGATTCATTATCTCCAGCCATGCTGTATTCAATGAGCATGTATTTTCTGAAAACCACAAAAATATTATAAATCCCCTCAGTGACAACACATCTCCCACAAACAGACATAACAACACAGATACAGCTATACCTGATGCAATGATGCCTCATCAAAGGAGAGAGGACATATCTACTGATAAGCCATCTCTGCTATCTGAGCAACTCTCATCATCACCACTCTCACCATCCAAGTCAGCTCTATCCACTCTACCAGATATGCAAACACCTCCAGGATCACCTCTTACTCCACTATCAAGTCTTCTGACATCTCCTACACCTTCTTCATCACTCTCATATCCTCAGACATGCTTCAAGCCACAATACAACTCCAAAGGGCTTATAATTCTATCTTCAAACACTGGATGTGGTTTTCACCATAAACATTCTGGCACTAATGCAATGAACTCACCAGACTCAGATGAACCTGTCTCTGATCCCACTGATGAAACCACTGCTGAGCCAGAGCTTACTGAGACAGATGTTGTCACAGAAATGACTTTTGTATTGCATGATAATGACTATATCACATATACAAAAGCTCTTGAGCTTGCATTTCAGACAGCAGTAGAGATGGCAAACCAAGTATCTGCATTCAATGATGAGCCAAAGACACTTGCAGAAGCAATGACCTGGTCAGAAGAGAAAAGTGAAAAATAGTATGAGACAGCTCAGCAGAAATTGAATGCACTGCAGGAAAGTGACACCTTTGAGCTTATAAAGCTTCTGCTAGGACAAAAGGCTATAGGTGGAAAATGGGTCTTCAAAGTGAAGCATAACTCTGATAGATCCATTGAATGCTACAAGGCATACTATATTGCAAAAGAGTATTCACAGCAGCCAGGTTTTGACTACACTGAAACCTTCTCTTCTACTTCAAAATGGGCAGCCATCTGAACAGTCCTCATTCTTGCTGCACTTGAGGACCTGGAGCTCTGAAGCATAGATATCTCATCAGTGTTTCTGAATGGTGATCTGAAAAAGGAGGTATACCTTCAACAACCAGAGGGATTCAAGACAAAGGACAAGAGCTGGATGCTTCATCTTTTCAAGTCCATCTATGTACTGAAGCAGGCTGGGCATGAATAGCACAAAAAGCTTCACAGTGCTATGACTAAGATGGACTTTGACAGAGTATGCTGTAAACACAGTGTATGGGTGTACAAGAGAGATGATGCTCAAATTATCATCCCTGTGTTTGTCAATGATGTAACAATTGCTGCAAAGTCCATAGAGTCTGCATGACATGTTGTTGATGACCTTAAGAAGCACTTCAAACTTCATAATCTAGGTCCAACTTCATTCCTCCTCAGTGTCAAGATACACAGAGACCATCTAAATCAAACACTCATATTATCTCAACCACAGTACATTCAAAGAATCCTAGAACATACTAAAATGTCTGACTGTAATAGTGTCAGTACTTCTCTTGACCCACATACTAAGCTATCCAGCTTGATGTCTCCTGCTACTCCAGAGAAATAGGAAACCATATGGCATATCTCATATCTCCAGATTCTTGGCTCTATAGCATACTTGACTATTGCCACTCATTCTGACATAGCTTTTGCAGTCAGCATCCTATTATGGTTTAGCAAAAACCCTGGATTGAGACATTGGAAGACCCTAAAATGCCTTCTCAGATACATAAAAGGGACAATCAATCTAAAATTAACATATTCATCTGATGCCACAAACCCAGAGCTGTTCAAAACATACACAGATGCAGATTATGATAAAAACCCAGATAATAAGTGTTCAACCTCAGGATATGTTGTCAAGATGGGTACAGATGCAGTCAGCTGGATGAGCCAGCTACAATCTATAGTAATCTTATCAACTATAGAGGCTGAATATGTGGCTGCCATCTCTGCTGGACAAGAAATTCTGTGGCTGTAAAATCTGTTCATAGAATTTGGTTTCCATCATCTGTCACTATCTCCACTGCTGATTGACAACCAGTCTGCTCTCTCTGTCACTTGCAATCCTGACCATTATGGTCATGTCAAACATCTCGACCTCTGCTTCTACTGGTTATAAGATGAGGTTGAATGAGAGCACATACATATTGAACATCTTCACAAAAGCCTTAGGAAAGAAGAAGATGACTCACATGATCAGGCTGTTGAATCTTAAACTCTGAGAAGTATTATGTCAAAAGAGAGTGTTATGGGACAACATAAGTATCTGATGTCAATCTTATATAAGCATAGACAGTTTTGTCCTGAGTTGATGGTCAACTGCCTTTAAGCAATTGACTGTTATACTCAGCCTAGCCATTATTCACTGTGTACAAATAACCTGCCTGCAACAAGTACCAGAGGCCTGACTGTTGCTGGAGAACTGATTGTTGTTCTGAGTGCTAGGTCCAGCAAGATTGGATCAAGGAGGAGACTGGCTGGAGAGTTGATTAGAGTCATTCTTAGAATCTTAGTAGCTGCTGCACATCTCTGTGATACTGGCAGAAGTTTTGATAAAATTAAGAGTTAAGAAAGAGTGCTGCAACTCTTCCTCCTAGGAATCTCCAGAGACCATGGTTAGAGACATGAGCATTGAGAGAGGCTCAAAGTCTGTAGGCATTGAAAACAGAGTCAGAATGAGAGAGAATGGTGTTAGTGTTAGTGATGCTGAAAGTTTCAGAGGCAAGAGGATAAGTTGTCCTCTGAGCAGCTTCACTGAGAGTGATGGCTTCAGCTGATCTGCCCTATGGGTTGGTTTCTGCTGGTGTACTGAGCTCTCAGAAGAGGGAGCTCATAGGTTCTGTTTGGAGACCATATCAGATTAGAGAATCAGATTCTCAGATGGCAGCCTCAAGTTCATGCTGTCATCATCTAAACTGATAGTCATACTGACTTTCTTCATACTCATGCTAGGCCTGGGCTACTGCAAACTTGGTGGCATCCTAGGCTCATTCTTCTGCTTCTGCCTTGGTCCACTTTGCTCAAGTAGTGGTGGTATAATAGTTGTCAGATGGTTCTTCTGGACTGTAATTTTGTAGGCTCTCTCCTGAGCTAAGCTGGGCATAAAGTCTTCTGCTTGAATTGACTCAGACCATGAGTCCTTCCTCCTATTTTTCCAGTGGATTCTCATCATTTGACCAGAGATTGGTGGCCCTACAACTACTATAGTCAGTGTGGACTGATGAGGCAGAACTTCCAGCTGGTGTTGTGTAGAGGGAGTTATGGCCAGAATCTAGAGATGCACTTCAGGATTTTGAAGCCATCTAAGTGGCATCAAAGGAGTTCCAAGCACAGTCTCCAATCCTGTGTTCTGCTGGAGTGGTGGAAGGGTCAGAGGACAGCTCATCATTAAAAAAGACATCAGAGAGATCCTCATCCTCATAGTTCAGGACTGGAGAGAATTCTGACAGGATCTATGGGTTCTTGAACTCTGTGAGGCAAATGTCACAGTTTTTATTATCTATTAGTCAGAGAGAGTATTGGTGTTTTTCTTCTTCTTGAGTGCTTCTCAAACACACTCTGCTAGTCTTGACTTCAGGTATGGATCTGATCAGAGACTAAAAAAAGACTCTAATAGAGGGAGGAATATCATAGAAGGAAAGGTCAAGAGTGATATTACATAAAATTTATTGTACTTGTTGAAATGCCTAATAGTGTCTGACTATCCAAGCTGCTACTGATTGGCATCCTCAGTAAAGCTGAATGATTGCTAGTAATCCTAAAAGGGTTCCAATGATAGAAGTTAGAAGTTTAAAAAAGTCATTAGTGAGATCAGAGGTTGTAGAGGCTGATAGTGGCATTCAGTTTTCTTTTGCACTTATTGTGTATAAGAAAAAGGAAGCATAAGCTTTGAGCTAATTGTTAAGCCCAAGCAACACATGACCTAAAACACATGATAAACAGATGCTGTATTGTATTCATACAGTCATATCTGAGTTCACTATATGTGTCTATGTGGTGTTGTGTTCTAAAGCTTTATATTATGATTTTTAATCTTTTTACTTTTCCTTCAATGATTTAATCCCTATTTATGCTTAGCCAGAGTGCCAATCTCAGCACTTAAAGCCATGAGACCAGCTTAGTCAGATAATAAGCTGAATTGGTCATTGTCTTTGAACACAATGATGACACTTGACAACACACAATCACTCTTTTGTAGACAGTAACAACATCTAAGGACAAAGGGTATAACAACTAGGACAGACATAATAGATAGCCTTATTTATATCAATCTAGACTTGTAGTATATAAGTAGGACAGCTCTCACTGGTATAACTCTAGCTTTGAGCTAAAGTTTATTCATCTCATTCTACTTTTAAGCTATACTTCCAAAGGCCTTGAAGCACTTGGTCAACCAAACACAAGAAGTGAACTCTAGCATAAAGGTTTGAACATGAAACTATGCTAGTTTATCATGTGCTTCTGATCACATGTGGCTTGAGTCTAACACCTTGCAGTTGGCTTGAGGTAGAATGGTGAAGTACAAACTTTAGCTTGAAGCTGAGAATATACAGTGAAAGCTATACTACTTATATACTGTTTATTCAGAAGATAAATATATGTCTACTAATTGTGTGTTTCTAAGCTATGGTGCTTGTTGTCCTTGAATGTCATGACTACCTACAAAAGAGTATTGTCTATTGTTAAGGGATATCAGAGGAGGAGAAGAACAATAGCAGACTTAGCCTATTATAGTGACTAAGCCTGTCCCACAGTTCTAAGCACTGGTTTAAGCACTCTGACTAAGTATAAATAGGAGTTAATCAAGAAAGAAAAGTGAAAAAATCATAACACTATAGCTGTATTTAATAAGTACCAACTTATAGCAGAAATCCAGACTGGCTAGAAAATTAAATGGATATACACTGATTAGATCTTCATGGAGGCAAAGTGGATTCAATATTGTATCAAGCACAGCATTCTGCTTAAGCTGACAGCTTCCCATTTCTCAGTACAGAATAGCTTGGCTGAGCACACTTTACAGACTATTGTGAAAGACACTTAAGCATTGTTGAGTGACTCTAGACTTAGTGATCATTACTAAGCTGAGGCAGTATCTATGGCTATTTTCACATAAAATCTAGCTCTCTCAAGTCATTACTCTGGAGTGGTACCAGCAGAGACATTCATAGGACATCATCACAATATTGCTTTTCTCTGTATATTCAAGTCAGCTTACTAGGCAAAGAAGCTCATATCTGATAGAGTTTGGTGGATGGAGACAGTAAGTTAGATGATTGATCAAAGAAATGCATATTTTCAGAATATACAGAGTCCAACTACTATGTCCTTGATCAATCAGGCTGCATATTCATTTCTTATGATGTCATTTTTGATGAAGACTCTATGCACCAAACTTTAAGTGTGAGAGAAATGGAGAACAAACTACCACTCACCTGCTTTGACTATCTCTACATCACCTACTCTATTAATGGTATCTGTGGTTACTGTGGCTCCAATGCCTGAAGCAACACCCACTCTGACTCTTTACCAATCAATGCATTTGATATATTCTAGTGCTGATGCAACTGAATCTGCACTGTCAGAACAGCATAAAGCCAAGATCCACACAAGTAGAAATGATTGGGCTACCAACAGTCAACAGCTCCATGCATTGATGACAGCATCTGAGAGTACACCTGATCCTTACATTTTATGAAATTACTAAGATGCCCTACATGCCAACAAGGAGTGATAAAAGACCACAATGGATGTGGAATATCAGATGCACATGATAAAGCACATCTGGGATCTGGTAGACAGGTCAGAGAGAGCAAACATAATGGACTGCAAGTGGGTTTATAGTATGAAATGAGATAGCAATAGAAACTAGATCAGAGATAAGGCAAGGTTGGTCAGAAAGAGGTGTACACAGCAGTATGAACTCAACTACAATGACACCCAGGCTGCTGTAACCCATCTTGAATCTGTCCACATGTCCACCACTATTGCTGTGAAATTGGATCTTGTTTTATGGCAAGTGGACTTTGTTTCAGCCTACTGAACAGTGAACTTAAGGAGAACATATATGAGACAACCCTCAGGATATGTCATTGAGGGACAGGAAGATAAGGTGTGCAAACTCATCCATACAATTTATGAGACCATGCAGAGGGGATATGACTGATTCAAAGCTCTTAGGAAGACCTATGAGGATCTGGGATACCACACATCACAGGTAGACTCTTGCATAAGGATAATTGGCCAATCAGGTGGTGAGCACACTATTATGGACACTTACACTGATGATATGTGGGGAGCTTCATCAAGTACAAGGAAGGCCAGCCAGTGCAAGAAGGAACTAGAGGAGAAGTGGGACCTTATGGACATGGGGGAGAACTGATACTTCCTGGAATGAAGATTGATCAGAACCTCAAGGTTGGCACTATCATGTTTTCACAATGCCTGTACTAGGAGAACATTATTATAGACTTCAGCCTTAACCACTTGATGATGTATGCAGAGGGAGAGTTTGTGCTAAGCCTGTTGGGATTTTGCTGGAAAGTTCTAGAAAGGCAATCTGGCACCATGCTGAGAGCTGATGAGTTAGCTTGAGAGAAAGAGAAAGGTGTAGTAAGTTCTAGATATAAGCCTGGAGAGTATAAATACAAGCTCTGTAGGAGCTGTAGAACAAGAGTTCATTCTTTCTGGCCTTACCAGCCTGGAGTTTACCCTGTGCAACACCAAGGATTTCCAATAAAGCCAATACTTGCCATACACTCTTGTTCCATTCAATCCTCTGTTTCAGGAAAGAGGGGGCCCAAGGATGGAAAGGGATCAATCAGATTGGGAGGTGCACTAATTATAAGGTGCTTGACTTGTCATATTTATTTTAATTTCTGAATTAGAATATGCAAACCATCGAAGCCAATGACAGCCAGCACTCATCTTGGAGGAGATTTCCGCCACCTTGTTCACACTCCTATCATGCAATTGGAATTTTTTCCCCTCAGAAACCGGATTATATCTCCGCCTTTGCATCCAGTAAGTTCCATCCTTGTCATGGCAAGTTCAACTCACAATCTACTATCAGGTCAACTCTCAAGTCATCAAGCCCAAGGAGCGAGCACTACTATCATGACTTGTTCAGATTACGACGAGGCTCGAATTGCACTTCGTGCAAGAAAGAGCAGAAGATGGACAATTAACCTATCGACTAGACCTGTAAGCTGGTCAGCCTCTCCAACGGGAGTGTGTATTTTGATGCCCAACTCTACTTCCACAAGGCCTATAAATGTTTTTGTTATCTACAACAGGAAACGGACAGCAGATATTGCTGTCTCGCATTATGCCGTTTGACACCTTGTTGCTCAAGAAGTTAGTCTGGAGCATGTTTATGTATCCTGCAGATATTGATACCCAATAGGTCGATGCCGAATTGACCCCTGTGCAAACCGATATTGTTGAAACAAGAAAGAAAGGGAAACATGCCAATATGTTTGACAAAACGTCAGTGCTAGCCATTCCTATGCTTTGGAGGGCTGCTAACAGATCGAATGCAGGTCAAAGGCGCGGACGGATGAACAATCGTCTGAACCGAGTTCTGCTCGTCCCACGAAACGTGCCTGAACGGAGGAGGTTGATATCGCAGACCGGATATGTTATTTTGTGATCAACATCTTGCGTCGACTTGAATCTACTTCTGCTAGCCACCAACCGACTTCTTTGGGCGACTAATTACCAGCTCCGCTGGTGCTGTTGGAAGCACCAATAATAAAGTCGTCGAGAAAAAGTACCGTGTAGCGTATAAGTTCATCGAAGGCAATTCTGCCGCTGTTCGCAAACCTCTCAAAGTTGAAGCATTCTTGTAATAGCGAACTCGCAGTGTTGAGACATTCTGGCGATGTGCGCAAGCGAAGATAGTTCATCTCATAGGATGTAATGTACAACTTAGATTTAACTTATGCAGAATCTTATTATAAGGTTAGGAAGGATCATTGGAGTAACATATGGCAAGTGAGTTCAAGTGACTGTGGGATGTCATGATCTCTTTGCTCCATCAAAGAATCGGAACGCGAACTCGGTTGAGACGTCTTCGATGCAGCTCACACCATCAAAAATCACAGAGAAACACTCGAAAGTAGACGGCATTGCTGCTAACACAGACGAATAGAGGCATTAGCACATACTCCGCCGCCGCATCATGGGTTTCCTTCTCTCGTCATCAAACCAAACGTACCAATCGCATTTCTATGTCTACGTATCTCCCGAGGTCATTTTCGGACGTATGATCTACATAGAGCATCTCGGGGTCTCTTCTATGATACGAAATCTGTGACTAGCTTTTTCAATTCCATCGGCCTGGGTAAGGAATGATGAGCTTTTGTCAAAAGACAAGGCGTACAACTCACCGCTCAGCATGAACTAGAGGAATATTTGCACTTTCATTAGTCATGTAAGATTATGGAGAGGGGTCACATAACGCATCCCAATGTCCAGTGTCCAACACCTCGAGCGCCACGTTGGGGAAGAACGATTTGACGATCAGAATATTATGCCGATTAATTTAGCTTGTCATATGTCAGATTTATACCAGGGCAGCCAGTCATACGTCTAGACTTACGGGCTCTTCTCGCCTCTGATAAACAGAGCCTTACCATCCCGCTGTCGTTCCCCACCTTCATAAGGGAACGACCCAATGTCTTGAATCGAACTTCCAAGGATGCTTATCGGGATCCGGAAATGTGCATGCCCGTGTGACGTGTGCGGAGACTACAAGATTCGCGAGTAGGAACATTATGATGCTCGGGTCCTATGCATATATCAAAAGGAAAGGCGATAGCGAAGTGTTGAAAAGACAAACTTTTTCTGTTTCATGCAAAATATCGACGGCTTCCTTTCGTGTCTTCACTTTCATGGCCTCAATCTTCTTCATGGACTTAACGTATGATTTAAATTCGTTGGAGACTTCCTCTAGCGGGCGTTATGTCCACGGAAATGAGGTGAGAAAGCGTCGACATTCCAAGGTTGGGAGCCAGTGCTACAGCAGCAGCGACTTTACCTCCCCTACTAGACATCAGAAATTGCCTCCAAGGTGGTGTCAAGGAGTACATGGAATGTCCGAGCAAGGATACATTTGTTAGGTGATGCTTCGAGATGAAGTGGAGGACGTCCGAGGCCATGGCGGAGTAGGTAGTAGGCAAAGCATGAGGCGACGTTCCATGATTCCGAAGGCCCTGACATCTTTTATGATTTTGTAAAACTATAGGAGGGAAATAAACAGACCAAGGCATACACGGGTCGATTCAGGTCACGCAAGAAGGCTTTGGTGAGAGATGTCCAGTTCCGTTTAGAACCGCTGTCCAGGTATCAGATGCTACTCATCACAATATATAGCAAATCGCATACAGTAACCCATGAAGAATAACGAGCGCTCGATCAGTCTTATTTCCATCTGGTGGTATAAGCTCGGTATAGTGAAGCTCGACTGGTGAAGTAGTCACAGCTGTGTGGTGCCGCTGAGATCCTGCTTCAGAAAAGATAAATAGCTGGCCAAAATAAGGGCCAAAAAAACGCACCTGTTAGTCGCCGCAGGGACCTTTGGAAAGTGGAGGTGTTGAAGAACGAAGACCTCAGCATGGACGTTTTAGGCCAAGCTACTTGACAATGACGGGGGTTCCGTGTCAGGCCATCGGACCTTGCGTTCACCGAATGTGAATTATTTATGATTTCGCTCATTCAAAACGCGCAAAAGGGCTGTTAAAAGGACTGAGATTTGACTGAGAGCACACAGAAAAATGGCAGCCTTGTGACGGTTGAATTTTAGGAAATACAATTAGCAACTACTACGAAGAAATACTTGAGTTTTCTTCCTGGATCCATTTGCCAAGTCCATTCAACTTGACAAGACTTCAGACTTTATTTAACTGGGGATGCAGACCAAGTTGCCACACGCGTTGGTCTCACAGGCTAACAAAAATAATCAAGAACGTGAGTACGACATATGGATGCAAGAGACGACCGCTTACTGCCTTGAGATTCAGCAAACGCGCATGAATGTCCCACACCGTAGTTATTAGAACCATTGCACGCGTCAACTAGGACGATAAAGATAAGTATAAATTTTGGATACGTGGATAGAAATCCTACCAGCGTTGTCTGCAATGGCATCGGCTTGTCCCGCGGATAGGAACATGGCCGTCAAGGCGATCATGGCAATGGAGGTGAATTTGAACATCATTTTCGAAAGATGATGGATAAGATTGTAGTGGTTGACTGTGAGCAGTAATATCTGTGTGGAAGAGGTTGTTGGTTTGAGAAAGATGCTTGGACGAGGCTTTATAGGCGACGAATGCCTTTTCCAGAACTATCCTTGTAAATTGTTCTTGAGTTTCAACAGGTGGAGCTCTCGAACCGAAGGAATCTTCAAGGGAAGGTTTCAAGGGGAACTGTAGTCAACGGGACGTAACGTAACCAAACGGACATAGCCTGTACGGACTGAGATGAGGTGACTCAATGTCGCATTCTGAACCCCAAGGAGCCACAATAATTCAGACAACGCGCTCTGCCAGCCTGAGCTATCGTCTCGTCTATATGAAGCACGTAACAGATATTGTCATATCAATGATGTTCGTGAAACCAGCACTCCAAGGCTTCACTACATTGAAACGGTCAGCTATTATCTCTAGTACAAATTAGCAATGGAAACTTCACCTACATGAAGTGACAATCGGATGCTTATCCGTAAAATCGCAAGTGTAGAAGAATACGACAAACTGTGGAGCGACGACACCCGATATTGCTCAAGTTATCATCTGAATGAGAAAAACTATTGCTCAGAACATGTACCAGCTTCTCGTTATGGCAACTCTTCTCGTAATTTCGTATAGAAATAGATACTTCGAAACGACACGGCAGGGGCCTGGGAATTCTACCGCCGCAGCAGTTAACGGATCAGACTGTAATATGTCGTGATTCGAAGGGCTGATGGAAACGCAAGAAAATGAACCTCACTTACCCGGGTTTAAGTGCTTGAAATCTATTCAAGCAGAGCCATAAGCTGCAGCAACCTTACAGAAGTCAACGACAATTGTTCCATAATTCCTGAAACAATATGTCAAAAGCTGGTTTTAGTCTCAAAACTCCATGATGCACCGAAAGATTTGGTCCATTTGGAAGTCAAAAAACGGACTGTGCGTATATTCTGATGGTTTCAACTTCGAATCCACTTGGACAGCCTGTGCGTCCAGCGCTGCGTCACCAAATTATAACGTTGAAACTAGTTACTTACGACTTGATGCCCGACGGATCAGAGAACTCAGAAAGTATTTTCCGACGCATTTGCTACCCTTGAAACAGCATGCAAGGGCTCCATCCATTTACGCTTAAGGACTTGGAAAAAACGGACTGCATTTCTCGCCTATAAAAGCCAGTCAGTTCCGGTTATTCCACCCAACAACCACACCCGCACAGTTATAACCACCACGCACATACCATCCAAATCATCCAAGTCATCTAAAAATGATCTTCCAAATCAAGTTGACCGTAATGGCATTGGCCACCATGTTCCTTTTCGCAGGACAGGCAAACGCTATTGCAGCTAACGATGGTAGGCATGACACCTTCATGACGATCAGAGTCTTCGCTTACCGTGATGTTTTCATAGTCGACGCGTGCAACGGTTCAAACCATTACTCTGTCGGTCACTCCTGCGCCTTTCAGGAGTCTCAAGGCAGTAAGTGGAAATTTTGAACATGTACATTCTGAGCCTCACTATGATTTCTTAGTCTGCCAAACCAACAGTTGCGGCGTGCTTATCTGTGTCCCTAACTGAGGTGAACTACGATGAGCTGAATACTTCATGGGGGAGGGAAATAGCGGATACATCAGTTTGTAGATTTCGTGCAAATTGGATGTGATTTTCAGAGCGGAATGAACGTTGTAACTTATCCTGGAAGTAAAAAGGTAAACTGTTCCACAAGCCGCAATTGACTTTGAGCTCGAGAACTCGTCGTGCTTCTGTAAGTTCATCAAAAGTCAACTATGACCAGGATTACCCATGTCCGATCCTTTTTGTTCCCAGCAGAATAGTATCGTAGAGATTCATGTCAGCCTCGGAACCATCACCAAGGGTCTCTCTTGCATGGAGAATGAAAGGAATATCGACACTTGCGTCCTTCTGCATATGACGAAAATTTAAGAGCTTCTCCGTGTAATGTGACAGCGGGTATAAGACATTTTCATTCCCTACAAGGTTGAAGCCTTACAGTGCGAGTCAGAATGAGGCACTAGATAAAAAATGATACTGTATATACCTACAATCAAGTGGGGGAACTCTTTTTTCAGAGCAATACAATCCTCAAAATACCAGTCCAGCTCGTCTGGATAAAGGAATCAAATGGTAGGTAGATGATCTGCATTGCAAGTTCCAGATTCTTAAGCTCATCCTAATGAAAAAGAAAGAAACCTTTGCTCCAACGAACTCGTCTTCTCTTCCTCGAGCTTTCAAGTCAACGATGGTCTCCTCCAAGATCGACTCGAAGATCATGAGAAGCTCTCTGTGTGTGACATTCTCACACCATCAGCATTCACCATGGTCCTGTGTACGGAAATCTGGTCAACAATATACAATGCTCTCTATGGGTACGTACTTGATCCAAAAATTCACTCTCGGCTCGACATACAAAATCCCGTCTTCTATAGAGCTTCAGGTGAACTAGTGAATGTGCTTGGCAGAAATTGGCGTGTACTGTATAAGACCCTAAAGCAAGTTAAAATCGAAACGTTGAAGATGAGGAGGAAACAGAGAACCCTACGTCGGCGACTCGAAATGTGCTCACAAATTTTTGCCAGATCTAAAGAACAAAATGAGGAACGGAAAACTTGGCTCCAATCACTTTGATGACGACCTTGGTAACGGTGTTGTATGTTCCATACGCCTCTGCGGGATTGATCGTCAAGCAGCCAAGAACCCATTGATTGAATCCATCTGGACCTCCTGACTCTGAGTCGAATTGCTCTCCGGCCTGGGTAAGAGAAAGCCAGGAGTCCGGGATGTAGGACGGTGAGGTAAGGGATAATGCTTCGTTGTTGTGAAGCTCTGCAGGAAGTGCCTTGAACTTTGGGAGCACGGTGTTCAAAGTTTGAGCATTGATAGCTTTTGGAACCTGAACATGCATTGACGGTTCTTGCAGTCCAAGGTCATACAGGAATGATGCATTCACCGTCGCGTCTAGATGGGCATGGAGAAGCGCGCCCTTGGGCATCTTGACTGACTGTAAGAACTAGGATGATCGTAGACAACATATTACACGCCCTACTTTGCATAGAATCTTGTATATTTCGGTTTGGACAATGATACTCCTGCCTGTATATGGACTCGGATAGGTGGAATCCCGGGACAAAGAACCGGAGACCAAGTGTCAGCTCACCAGTCAAGAATTCCATGCCAGGGAATGGATGAGGTATAGAGGGATAATCTACACTCCATACCGACTCGGCCTCAGCTGCACGAATGCTGCGAATCAAGTGGTCTGCCTGTATTTCGAGAGTGGATAGGTTATCTTGATCCAAAACATCCAGTCGAAGAGATCTATCCCTGGATATCAATTCCTTGCGCTTGGCTTGGTATTCGGCGAGCTCAGTGATTGAAGACGACATCGTGGCAGTGTGTAAACACACGAGGCGAGCTCGTGCCGGTCAGTCGCGACAGCAGTTATCGATCTTGACCATCTAGGTGACCACCACGACAACAGCAATAGCGAAGACACTTGGTTGCAATTACCAGGTGCTATCACCACCTTCTGCCATTGTAGTACTGCCACTCCACAAGATGTTCAAGGAACACTTTCGGATTTCTGTCCTACAGTCTGCCACGAGTCGGACCTAACTTTCAATCCCACTCGACATGTGTGACATTGAAATTTAACAGGAAATTCGAGTCCATCTTCCGCCAGACATATTAGAAATTGTCTGCTAGAGATTATCTCTTCCAATCATTTTCTTGCAGTTTTTTGTATCTTCTTGCTAGCCTGTAGACAGGGATTCTTACAAGGATGATAGAGTGTTCAATTGGCTTCTCGAAGTCATTGTTTGTCTTCTTCCATTGTTCATGAGTTAATTTCCCACTGCTTGGAATCCTCCCAATACCTCCAAGTTTTATCTAAAGCATTGTTCATGGAGATTCTTCATAAAGATCAATATATATCCCTCATGTGTGAATGAAACAATTGTCATGCTTAGCATATAACACCATGATCTACACCCTTACCAGTTGGTATCACACTTGATACCTTGCAGTCACCAACCACCCAGGCAGAGAAAGATGAGATGGAATGGCTCTCTTACTGATGGCTGCTGGGGCATGTCATGTAGGGACAGCTTGCAACCCACCCAGACCTGTGCTTCCCTGTCAATCTGCTCACCTGTTTTCAGTCTAACTCTGGCCTGGCTCACCAGAAGGCTCTGTTGCATGTCCTCAGGTACATGAAGGGAACTATGACATTGTCTTCTCACATGACCAGGCCTTAACTCCTGTTGGGTTTGTAGATGCAAACTAGAGGTTGCTGTGATACCACCCAGTTGGCCTCAGGATACATTTTCACAAAGGCTGGGGGATCTGTTTGCTGGAGCTCCAAGTGCCAGGCTACTGTTGCTCACCCATGCTGCATAACAGATGATGTAGATCATGTCATGGATGGATGAGATGCAGCTTCTCCAGCCACAACTGAGCATCTTATATGGTGATAACCAGGGAGCCATTGCACTAATAATGAACACTATGTCTCACCACAAGGTCAAATATATCTGCATTCACAAACATTTTATTTGAGAGCTTGTCAAAGGTGGAAAGCTACAGGTCAACTTCATTTGTGGAAACACCAACTCTGTGGATATGTTCAAGCCCTTATCTTGTGACACTCACCATAGCTATCTTGAAATACTGAACATCCTCTCAATGGATTGATACAGATATGGGAGAGTGTTGGAGAATATCCATATGTATACTCATATTATTACCCTTTTGATTGTCACTCTTTTGATTATCATCTATTCTTACTTACTATATATACATGCTCTCTGTCATTATCTGATCACCTATATAGCCTGACTGTAAATACTCATATACCTTAGTCATTTCACCCATTCTGTGCCTAACTGAGATATGTATACTGTTATCATGCTCTTTACTATATCACTCACACTCTTTTATAGACCATTACTTATATTCTTCTGCTATTAATTTTGTATGGAGATAATCAGGGGCTAGTTACACTGATGTCTAATACTCAATCTCATCAGAAGGTTAAACACATCCACATATGTGAACACTTTATTTGGGAGCTCATCAAGAGTGAAGAGTTATATGTCAAGTTTATTCATGGAAATACCAACCCCACTGACATGTTCACTAAACCTCTGCCTCATAACACCCACCATGGCTGCCTTAAGACATTGAGCATTGTCCCTGTGGGGTAATACAGATATGGGGGAGTGTTGGGGATATCTGTATGTATATCTGTATATTTACCCTTTTGATCCTCTACTCTTTTAATTGTCACTTGTTTTTTTGATCATCACTTATTTCTACTTACTAATATATACACACTGCCTGTCATTAGCCATCTATATAGCCTGGCTGTAGATACCTGTACCTCAGTTGTTTCACCTATGCTATGCCCAACTGAGATCATTACTTATATTCTTCTGTTATTACATCCAAGTCATTGACTATGTTGCAAAAATTAGCTTCACCCTGTTCTATCTGATCAAACAAGCTTTGGGACCAGAGCTGGAACATCTACTGAATTCAAGGCCAAACAGTTCTTTCACACTATGGTGGAGGTGATCAATGTTATGGATGATGTTGCCCAGGAGGCATTGGTTCAATGGTGAAATGAGTATGTTTTTTTTAGCTATCTTTGCTTGCCTATCCAGGTTTGATAGATCCAAAACAGAAAGATATTTGCTGATGTCAATGATGATAGTCAAACAACAGTGCAATCACAGTCTGTCACAGCAAAGATGAAGGCCCATCCTCTCACAATTCAAAACAGAACACACACTATACTCCCACCAGTAAATGAAAATGTAGTGATAGATGAAAATGTAGCTTAGAGTGTCATTAATTTGGTAGTGATATACAGTGAGCTCATAATCAAACAGTAGACTCATTATATTTTGAATGTCTGCTTTTCACAAAATAATCTTTGGATAACAATTGCCTACCTCTTGCAAACCAAAGACAAAGTGAATGCAATCACCATGATATTGGGAAATGTACATGTATATTGGTCTTGCATACAATTACATTACATGTAGTTGAAACACAATGATTTCAATGATTGTAAGATGATTATGAAGAGCCGGTTAGCAATGTAAGTGCTTACCATCAATTACTTAGATTGCAAGCATTTGCAGTCTGACAGGGAATTCTGCGATATGGCTGAACACTCCCATAAGGATTTATTTTGCCCAAAAACAATTACTTCTTAAATCCACATAAGCCGAGATGTAAGAGTCAAATTTGCGACTAGGGCAGCGTGATTTTCTTAGGTTACAGCTTCTCCTGTATACAGGACATTGAGATATTTCGTTCCTAATGAAGATTTCTCTCGTATCTTCATCTGGAAGTCAAAGCCTAACAGCGTATGACACGAAAGGAAAACCATACTATCTATTGTTCAACTTGGATGTACGTACGAAGGGCAATTCGTGTATACCAAGTAGCCAGCAAACCCAGATATCAAGAGGACTGCGAAGGCCGTCGGTTTTCAGCTCCGCTTGCCGAAGAAGACGCTGGTACATCAACCGTCGTATATGCCGGGGAAGGTGAACCCGGATCAGGAGCAGGAGGAGCTACGAAATGCCGTGACTCTCGCCTAGAAAAGGTGATCGTTCTAGTGACGTTGAGAAAGTTGTCGGCCGCTGGGGCAGCCTGAGATTGATTCGGAACATGATTCGGAGGGACGATCCACTGTGTTTCTGGTCTCTGAACCGGGCCCGGTGGACCCAAAGTGGATGGGGCAGAAGTTTGTGCTGCTGTTGGCCTGGCAAAGGGATTTGTAAAGGCAGACGTAGAAGTGTTGTGATCCGTGGCTCGCGTAGAAAACCCACCCAGACCTGCTGGAGGAGCTGAAGGGAGCTGCCGTGTAGAGGTGGGCGTTCCGAGGACGGTCTGACCCAGAGACGGCCTATTGGGTACCACCGGGGTATATGAATGGGCCGATCTAACACGATAAGCTGGGGGATACGGAGGAGAAACGCGTATTGCCGGCCTGAAAAAGGCCCCTGTTGCATTCCCGGTGTTCGTAACATACATGACCATGTTCGAAGGCGAGGGGGGAGTGAATTGCATATCCGCCTCCTCCGCCTCCTCCGCCTCCGCCTCTTCCCCTTCGAGCTCCCGGATTTGCGCTTTCAGTTCCTCGTTCTCCCTTTCTAGGGACTCGTTCTGCTGTATGATATCCTGATCGTCCATGGTGATGTAGACGCTTCTGATGGGGTCCATAACGAACGGGCGGAACTGTTCTGGGAGATATCGGGTCTATACAAACATTAGCGGGGGGCGGTTCAGTAATTAAGTGAAAGCACGGACATCGGGGAGGGCTGGCCAGGGTAAAGTGAACATGAGCTTGGGGGTGGGGGATGGGATGGAATACGTACCGATGGGAAAGACCTTTCGACAACACGGGCATGAAGCTTGGTATCCGTTGGTGGCTTGGGTTCCGCCTCGCGCGATAACGGTCCTTAGGCATTCGGAGCAGAAGACGTGTCCTGAGAGACATGAGTAACGCGAGTTATTTAACAGCCTACCTGGCACTCACCACAAGGAGTGCAGACTGAATCCTTGAGATGGCCGAGACATATTGCGCACTGGGGAGTCATGATGATGAGCCTTCAGGACCGCACTGGGGGCCTTATATAACTTGCTGAACGCTGAGAGTGGCACAAGGGTTGCATTGTGAAAGTGTCTTTATCCTTTTGTCTTGTATTTTCGAAGGTTACTCCGCATGACGAGGCTCAAGGTTGACAAATGCATCTGGACTGAACAAAGGTAAGTGCATAGGCTGAGTAACAAGTCACGTTTCCAGATTCTGTTTTCTTTCATGTCGCGACTAGCTGCTTTTTTCCTCCCCATTCTACCTTTGTCAACCAAATCGTAAACGCGATGGTAGTTCAAGAGATGTTTTCCCGGGAGATCAACAAGCTCGGCCGAAAAGAAAGTACAAGCATCATAATTGAACTGAAACATTCCCTGAGATCTTTGTATTTCCTCCCATCCCCTTTTTCATCGCGACCAGTACCGATGTGCTCAACCCGGACATTCATGTGCATCTGTCAAGAGGGTCCCGGATCATACCCATTAAACGAAAAGCCAAGGTCATCTACTACATCCGTTTACGCGTCGCACCCAGCTGAAGATGATTGTATAGCTCGAACATCCAGCAGGGCAGATACCATCCTATTACAATTCGGAAGGATGGACATCTTTGAAGAGCTCGATGCCGATTATCTGGAAAACATGATAACCTCGCTCTACGGGACTTTTTACAGCCACTTGATGGATTTCACCACAGTAGAGGTATCGATTGTCCATGAAGCACTTCCATGGTATTATTTATTTAACCACCTTGCTCTCACTATAGGGCCAACCCAACACGTATCGGACCGAGGGCTTCCTCGAAGGCATCCTGCATACCATCCCAGAGAATCCTCACATTCACCAATGCTCCTCACCCTCCATGGGGTATGTGCGCGCATCGCCTACCTCTCAGGTGCGGGATATTATGTTGACAAGTTGCTGGAGGATATGGATAATGGTGAGAATGGTATTGGACCTCAATTGTCGGGTGTCAGTTACGTAGCATCCTTTTTTGTAAACAGGAACTGGCAGTGGATGACTGACCAAAAGGATTGTTTAGGAGCCAGTCATGAGCCAACTCCCAGTTCTCTCATTGTCAGTTCTTCATAGGCATAAATATCAATCCAGTGAGATTGAACATGAGAAACACCATGCCACTTATTATCTTTGCCGCCTTGCAAAGGCCATCATTCTTGCTTCAGACATGTGGACCCTTGCACCGATGATGACCTTTGTCCTTGAGTTCCTCCTTCAGCGGGACCCATACCTGCCCCAGGATCCAGGACATGCTTATTCTTGCATCAGACATATGAACCCTTTCACCAACAACTTGTCTCCTAGAAGCCACTATCTTCAGTGGACCCTCCAGCACTCTGGGATCCTCTTCAACATCGGCCTTCTGGACTTGCTTAGGTCTTTGACTGAAGGTTTCTATTTGACCCCCCAGATCCTCTCAATACATTTCCTGTTCCCCAAAACTGCATGAAATTGCTGGAGTCAAGAAGTGCTTGGGACCGGAGCATTATCAGGGACAGTAACATCTTTTCACAGGGGTACTCTTTTGATAATCAACACCGCGATTGGACTTACTGGCAATCCAGACCACGCTAGTGAGTAAATCCGAGAGTCGCATATCGCATGTGGGGTCTTGCCAGTATATCACAGTCCGGTGGAGACACTGTCAGAGTGGGATGATCTGTTGTTGGTGGAAAGCGCCGCTTTGATGATTTCACGGACAAAAATGAGCTTGCCGGCAAGCTCCCTATTGAATCTCCCCGTCCCTTGTATTTAAGCATTCTCGTAAAAAAAGAAAAAACAATGCGTTCAAATTTACATACTCCGTACTCCCTCCGTCCCACGTTTTTATCGCATCACTTTTGACCCTTGGGGCTTGGCCGCAGATGGACGGACTCTTGGGGGCTTTTTTTCTCTCCAGAAGGTGGAGATAGCGATGTTTTGGCCTCATGTCGCGGGAAGCAACAACGCCCCAGAAGCAGACCGTGGTTCTTTCCTCGAAGACCCAGCATAAAGAACTTTGAAGTTGTTGTTGCGCAGCAGCACTGAGGACCTCGGAATCCTGTCGCCCAGAATCTCCCTCGGACTCAGTAAGCACTCAGACCCCGCCTCATGTTCCTAGGAGATTTCATTTTGATCGGCTTTAATTGCTTTCTTCCTCGAGCAAATTATCAGCGCTTCGTCTATCTGATTCCGAGTATATTAGCCCGCGACGTCGACGCGTGTCATCTCATCTCGGGCCGCTTCCATCATCGCACCTCGTAAATGAAGTAGTCCGTGTCGGCTGGAATCAAAAGCCGATATTTTCAAAGAGAATTAGTGGTGAGGTTTCTTTTTGGGGTGGGGTAGAGGAAGGTGATGTGGCGTATGAGAATCTTGTTTCTGATTCGGTCATCGGTGGACATTAGTGTTGAAATTCTGGGTCGCCATCCTGCGAGACGTGGCTTATTCGAATGGTGTACGTTAACGACGGATGGTTCTTCGTGGCGAATCAACCCAAACCTCCGGGTTCGCATGGGGGGTATATACAATGGGATAATAATGATACAGCTCATGGGTACAGCTCAGCACTTCTTCTATGTCGTGACGCTTCTGGGTCTGTGCTCTCTTTTTCCGCTAGTGGATCGTCACTTTCATTCCGGAACTTGGTGATGATCTAAAAAAAACGAAGATGGGTTTTTTATATGGAGAACGGAGGAAGAGCAAAACCCACATTATTGTCCAATTCCGAATCAAGATTAGATTGGGACGTCCCGGTTGTCGTCGTTTCGTGGGCGGAGACGGATATGGTGTGATGTGGCGCTCTGCTATGCCGGTGTATGGGCATGGTGGCAGATGTGGTGGCGTTGAATGAAGTGGTTGTGAATGATAGTGAGCAATCGTCGGAGGCGTTGCCGATGTCTCTTCCGCCGACGAAGCGTATGCGGGCATTAAATACCTAATTCATTCTAAGAACATACCCAAGTCGATGGCAACGGCCAAAATAACTCACCACGAGGAGACTGTTAGAGTATAGTTTGGAAAGCGCAATAGAAGGCGCGAGGTGATAGTTGTTATGCTTATACGCGATGAAAAATGCCAAGTCCAGGATCGCAAAAGTCGCACATACGGCGCCAGTTTCGACGGTTAACCTGACGAACTTGGCGAGGATAACGCTGGTGGATCGAAAACCGCTCTTTGACCGGGTGAGGTAGTAAATCATGCTTGCTGCAATGATCACGTCGCAGAGTGCGGTTCCCCCCAACCAAACCTAGAGGAGATTGTCAATAACGACGATTTTTGATGCTACAGACAAGCTCTGCGGACCGCGGTTGTCTTCTCGTTATGCTCCTGGACCTTGGAGAAGATTCCAATAAAGTGAGCAGAAACACCTGACCTATACGTATCTCGTTACTAAGGTTCGAAAGCTATTGAATTCATTACTAACCATATGCCAGCGATGCCTTCTGTGATAGCGAGCTAACATAAGGACGACCAGTCAGGAAGTATATTACAAAGGCCGACTAAAACACGTACCAAGACGACGAGCAAAGGCAGCCACCACTTGTCGCTAAACATCCATATCCGCCAAGCAAAGAATATTTGAGTAGAAACACTGACTGTCAGAAAAGCCATGAGCTACATTTTCGAAATTTAAAAACCTCGAACGCACTGATAGAGCTCATCACCGGCACACTAAACCATAACCAGCCGACCTTGTCTAGATCATTCATATCACCCCATCCCGTGCCGAAATTTCGAAAAGCGTCTCGTGTCGCGAAGATGGTCTGCAGGGACTCGAGGGTGTACGCTATGGCAACGATGGTTTTGGGTACCCATCTGTCATGAGGGAAGGCGAGGTAATATATGTCTACGGGGCAGGGGTAAACGCGATCGAGGGATCGAGAAAAAGGGGTCACTTACACACTTGAACCGTCAATGCGCCAAATAGACCCCAGTTGAAGAAATGGCCTAACAGCTACGAGGCATGAGATATGACGATGCTGGGGGGATGCTGGTGCGTACCAAGGGTCCTGTTCTTAGTGAGGGTTAATGATATGTCACATGAGGAAAGTGGGAGAGACCTACAATTCGGCTACTTGGACTTCAGAGCCGGACATGGGGAAGGGGACAAGGACGTTCTATACAGCGTCCGATTGGCATATATATACTTGATGAATCCTGCGCGTCAGACTTAAAAAAAGGGTACGTTATCCGGATTACCGTAGTAGTCCGTCAGGGTCCCGAGGAAGCTCCGTCATCAGATTTTCTGCCTTCACACTAGAACAGGTATGATGTATTAAATGTACAAATGTTATGCAAGACTAGGTTACGGATATCATGATGTCGTTGGCTGGACATCCCTCCGTTGGTTATAAATATCCTCGTCAACAGTGTTCTTCGTCAGGAATCTCCACACATAAACGTGTTTTTCCTGGCCATAGCGAACTAGCCTACCCACAGCCTGCGTCTCGCAAGCCTTGTAAATCTCCTTTGAGGGTGCAAGTAGTGGAGACAAGAAAACCGCATGATTGGCTGATGTCAGATTAGCCCCACTAGCGCTTTCGTCCATGACGTTCAAAAGAAGCACGCGTTCTTCGCTCTCGTTTTGGAATGTTTCGAGGTTCTTGCTCTTCTGATGCGCGGTTCCCCTAATCTCGAGGAACTTGATTTTGTTATAGGTGAAGGCTTCGGTCACCTTTTTCATGAGATCAGGGAACTGGACGAACACCAGGACACGCTCATTTTTGGGAATCTCTTTGCTGAAAGGGCTTGAGCATTGGATGTTTCGGAAGGACTGATGAGTCAACTTACTTGATCAAATTAACAACCTTCTCGAGTTTCATCCCAAAGTGCTTGCCCTGCCCATCCCGACCCTCGTCGTCGACACCTAAAGTATCGGCCTTGACCACATTCAACACACGTGCAGCACTTTTGCATGCTCCAGATGCGGCGTAAATGCACTCTTCCTGCTCAGCGCTCGTTCTGACACATTCCAAGCAGCCCATATGCCCACACGAGGAAAGCACTGCCACGTCGCCAATCAGCAGATTCTGGCGCTCACATTTAGGACAGTTCACAACTGGCGGCTCCTCTTGCTGCTTTTGAAGATCGCGCACGACTGTGAAATACCGGAGGGAACGGACACGACCGACCAACTCCTTCGTTAGTCGCCGGATTTCATGTGTCTTCTCACGATGCTCCCAGACTTGGGCTTTCGTCTTCTCGCTGAGATTGACATCCTCTCGCTTCGCTTTGCCCTTTACGACACCAACGCCAGCCTCATCCAGGAGTTCTATAACCATCTCGGTCGCCTCCTTGTCGTCAACGCCTTCGCTCCTGCATACTCGGATCCATTCGTGGAACATGGACTCACTTCCGACGTTGCTAAGGGCCTTTTCTCTCTTCACGCCATCCTTCACCGCTTTGAGGAGGTCTGCTTTACACTCGTCCAGCTGCTTTTGGCGCTCCCCTACGATGACGTCGCAGGCCTTCATGGCATTTTCATTCGAGGTTTCCAGATCAAAGTGTGAACAGCGCTTGAGTAACGCCTCCTCGGCTGATCTGTGGCGTGTCAGACAATGAATTCGCAGTCAAGAATGAAGCTACATACTTGCTTTCACCAAGGGATTTGGCAAGTCGTTTCTCTCGGTCACTTTCTGTTTTCTTGCCGCGTTTGATAGTCATGTCAAGCGCACGTAAGTGATGCTCCAGTTCCAAATAGATGGCACGCTCAGCAGCCGGTAGAATGATATCGACAACTTTTTCCGTCCATGGAATCTCGTCAATCTCGGCAATATTCTAAGACCGCGTCGGGATCCCGAGAATCTCGAAAGTGACGGTAACATACCTGGCGAACAAATTTGTCAAGGAAAGCTTGCCCGAGTTCATGCCGGTGTACGTGCCACTCGAGACTGTGAACTTCCCGGAAAGAATGGAACTTCTCCACCTCTAAAGAAGGATAAGCTGGTGCAATGATTGCTATTAATATCGAAGACCATACCTGTCTGTTCTCGTCGACGTCTCTTGACCTCAGCGGACTGACCTTCTCCGTCATCGTCTACACCGAGATGAATATTCAGGAATGCAGCGATCGTCTTCAAAGCAGCAAAGTCGTGAATCGGCGGGGTACCAGAAAGAACCCAATGTCGCTCAGCCGTCAAGTTGGTAACAAGCGAATGCACTTTCCCATCGAGATATGTATATTCATCAACGACTTTGCGAGCGAAATGGAACATTTCCAAAGGAGGTGCGCGCATCTGCGTCCAGTCTTTCCGAACCGGCTTTGACTCCAATTTCCATGGGTCGCTATCGACGCGCTTCTGCTTTTTGACAGGTCGTTCACCTTCATCCCTAGCCTTGCGTTTCGCTGACTTTTTGGTACCTTTCTTAGGTTCGTCGACATCCATATCTTCATCTTCTGTAGCTTGAGTAGAAGATGCAGAGGGCCTTCGCACTTTCGGTTTCGCCTTCTTGAACGCCTTCTTGGGAACGTCTTCCTCGTCTTCTTCTTCGTCATATTCGTCCGAAGATGGAACCGAAGTGGGCGACGACTCGCTATCATCGTCATCATTTGCATCTGAATTCTCCATCTCAAAGTCTTCATCATCCGAAACAGGGCGCTTGTTTTTTTGACTGCCTTTCTTTGCCTTTCCATCGACTTTCTTCGGCTTTCCATCAATCTTCTTAGACCCAATGGCAGCTTCACTGGTAGTGCTGTCTCCCTCATCGTCATCCGATATGATGATCGCCTTCCGTGACGCAGCAGCACGACGCCTAGGCCGTTTGTTAGTGTCAGAATCGCTCTGCTCCGCCGTCGTAGGAGATGATGCTTCGGATGAAACGTTTCGACTCAGTCTAGGAATAACCACTTCGACCTTCTTGAACTTTTTGGGAAACTTTGCCTTTGCTGCCCGGGCCGCCTTCTTCTCCGCTTCTTTTCGGTCGGCTGCATCACGGTAGGACTTGCCCTTCAATCTCTTGGACTGAATAGCTGCCGCAATTCGTGCCGCTTCGTCTTCGACTAGAACAGACTATCAGTATAGAAGAGCGTTGCATTAGGTGAAAACATACTCCGCTTCTCGGCATCCTGGATTTCGTGCATAACCGCCCCAGAACCTTCGTCTTGGAGTCTATCCGTTTGTGCTTTCAAAGACTCCAGAGCCTTCCGTAGGTTAGCATTGAAGTGTCTGCCCTCCTTCGAAGGAAGTGCGCCGGCCGCAGCTAGAAGCTGGAGGTTGTCGAGGTAGACGTTACTCTTGAAGAGGTTGGACGCAACAACAACGATGTCAGCATCTCGGAAATCTTCAATTGTCGCAGAGTTAAGGTTCGATACGGTAGAAAGAACGAGCACTTTAAATTCTTTCTTCGTAAATTTACGGACCTCAGAATCCCATTGCCTTGTCAGATGTGGTGGCACGATAATTAGAGTTGCCTTGAGTAGAATCTTCCCTTTAACGCGGCCCATGGCATCGAACTCCTTCTCGACGTTCTTAGCGGCACAGTCAATGAGACCGAGTGTGATAGCCGTCTTTCCGTAACCAACTTGATCGGCTAGTACGCCACCACGGATATGAACCGGACGCTGCGCACGTCCTTCTGCTCTCCATCCCAGCGGGTCCAGAATGCTCTCCGAGATCTCTTCTTCAATGAAAGGCGCTGCATTTCTAGACTCTTGCTTTAGCATCCATTCTAAAGATCGCAGTTGCTCCTTGCGGAGCGGAATCTTGAAACTGGGCGGTTGCGCGTGTTCCTTGTCGGATTTGTTGCTGGAGATGACAAATTTGGGAAGGTTCAGGGTGACGACAGGAGTGAAGTTCATGTTGAGACGCCATGAAAGCACCGGCTTTTCAGTTCGGCCAGCCTTGGGGAGACGCGAGAGTGCGCGATGAAGAAGAGACGGGATGTTGACCCCGATTCGAACGATACCTGTGTTGTCCTCGGTTAGTTTCAGCTGCGTAACGAACGGGCTGGGTCTTCTCTTGAGTCTACGTTCGTATTCCCCTGCTTCGACAGGATCCTCGACAGGGACGACTTTCTTGTTGTTCATCTGTGTCCATTGTATATGAGGCGCCGTGGGAGCGCAACGCTCACAGTTACAATGACTCTCTGGCAATGTTACATCTTGCCACGAGCTGAAATTGTTGCCAGCATCACGAATACGCTCCAAGAGCCATGCCAACGCCTTGAAAGTGCCACGTTCATGGATCTTATCTACTTCCCGCCATGATTCACGTGGCCATTCCGGTCCAGCGTGATCCTTCAGTGGGACGGTGCAAGTAAGAAGGGCAGTAGCACTCCGACAAGCATCTTTTTGGATCGGGATTTCAAGTCCCCTGGCGGGAATGGAAAATTTCGCGTCATTGCTTTGGGATGCCTTAAAGACGAGCGTCAACAGGGGCATGTCCGAGCGAAATCTTGACTTACGATCAAATGAATATTTTCCGCCCTTACCCATTTACAAGGGATACAACAGGAGACCTCTTTCTCCTCCTCGTTGGAGCTTTGCCGCCACGAAGGATCCAGTTTCGCAATAATGGGACGCGCTTCACCATATTGATGACGGCGTCTGCTAATAGAGAATACGAAGCTGTCTTCCGAATCACTTGTTCGTTGGGGGTCCATAAGCATAAACAACGGCGGTAGTGTTCCTTTCTCTGAGGTTCTTTTATGTAGCGCCCCGTTCGCGGTTCCGCAACGATCAAGAAGTGCATAAAGGCCAGAAATATCACGATCGAGTTTGGGGACATCAGAGTTAGTAACTGACACCCGCAAACTAGAAAAGACCGTTTTATTCTTGAAGGTGTCATCGGTAAGACCTAGGCGTGCTTCCCAAGAAGGTACCAGCTCTCCTTCCCCTTTTACCTTGACAGTGACAGATGAATTATGAGGAAGAGCGAAATCCCAGTGGCCGGATAGCAGGCTTTCAGTACAAGTGAACCTGCCGACCGGCGTTTCCAACAGTTGACGTATCTCAGCATTAGCTGGCTCATGCCCCTCCGGCTTTGCAAATAACCGCCACTCCATTTGCTGAGGATGCAAAAATAGCTCCAGCGTAGCCTCAGGCGACTGATACACAGCGCTCCAATACTCCTGTCGCTTGGGCTCCACAAAGCGCAACTCAGACTTGGCTGCGCGCAAAACTGCAGCACACCAGCTCGACCATCGTGCTTCTGGAATCTTTATGTTGGCAGACGTTTTCAAACAATCAAACACCGCTTGGCTAACGCCTGACAATGAAATCGACATGGGCAGCATGGCCTTAAGTTCCTTGGCGAAGTCCGAGGGCGGCAGTCTAGGATTCTCCGTAGAAAAGACGATAGGCTCCGCGTTATGCTCAGGACGACCACCACACTTCTTACAGTACGGCGCACCACAATCTTTGCAGCGAAAGAGCTCCCGAGTAGTCATATCTGTCCGTCCTTCACACTCACAAAGACGCGCACTCTTTTCTGCATCCTTCAAGAGGTCAATCAGTGGCCGATTACCAGTCGCAGAAAGATCGAGGGACTTCTGGACGAGCTGATCTTCACCCGTAATGCAGTCTTCCGCAGCCACAACGTCTTCAGCGGGGCGATCGACTTCCATTGGGGTCTCGACGTCCATATGGGTGCCCCGCTTTGACTCGTAGCTCTCTGAATCATCCCCCGCTTTGAGAAGTTTTTTTCCGCAGACAAGTGCAGCCAAAATACACGATCCGACGACCGTTGTGGACATAGCATTGCCTGCTAAATCTGCCAACTGATCTTCCGTTTCACGTGTCAAAAGTAGCTTGTCCACAGGAAGACCCTGCATCGACAAAGCTTCCAAGCCAACCATCGGTCCACCGCGGTTGGTGATGTAGGGGATCATAGAGGGAGTAAGGCATGGGCAGATTCCAACTTTATTGGAACCTATTGTACGGTCGACGTTCTGAGAAAGATTCCAAACTTGCCTAGGACGAACGGTTAACAATAACACTTCAGGTTTGGAAAGGAATTTACGTCTTGTATGAAGGATCGACGCCTTTCTTCGCATCTCGCAAATGACTGATATCCATCAAGTCCCAGACTCTCTCCACTTGACCAATGCCCCAGTCTCCCCAAGCAAAATCCGGAAGTTTGCAGAAGCCACCTAACAATAGACCGAATTAATATCAATAAACTTGGGAGAGAGTCGGGACATTACCTTCATCCCAACTGGTAAGAGGACGTTTCGATCCCAAACCTTCCTCAAGCCTTGCTCGCTGATGCCGAGACTCGCAACGGCTCCAATCGGTCCGTCCTGTGCGCCGATCAAGGGCATTATAGCTCTCCTGCACGAGCTTTTGACGGGCATAATGTATACGGGGATCGTCAGAAGCCAACAAAAAGGCGTCCAGAGTGGAAGAGGCAGGCCGTTTGAGTTTCTTTGTAACGTAGTCCTTCCACTCATCGGGAATGGCAGAATTTTTCTTGTCCACTGCGATCAGATAGACTCTGGTGCGCGTATGGGGAATATAGTACTGTTTAGTGTCGACACGGGAAAAGGTCGCACTGTAGCCATGTACTTCAAATTTCTCTTGCACCCGAGCCCATGGGGCGGAGCACACGTTCTCGAGAATGACAATGGGCGGTCTATGGTTGGTAACCCAAGACATCATACCACGAAACGTACGTCCAGATTCACCGTTAGCATCGATATCCTGCTTTTCATTGTTAAGATTGGAATAGTCGACACACGATGTACCGGCCACTAAGAGATCGACATCGCCTGGTACTAGCGCTAATGCACCGTACGCAGTGTGACTACAGTTAAATTAGTATTCAATCACTATCCAAGATGATAGAACACACGCTTCAGCATTACCCAGCTCACAGACATCACGAAAGAGGATGGGAGGGTGAAAGTTCCTCTCAATATACGCCTGTTTGAAAGGCTCGATCTCGCACGAGAATACATGCTCAATTTCAAAATTGACGCCATGCTGCTCCAATATTGATTTCTGGATAAGTTCAAGGGCCAGAAGAGGGGATTCTGTGCCAGAGCACATCGTCGCAACGCGTAGTTTACGTCCAGAGACATGTTCGGCAACTTGCTGGATAGGGGGTATCCTGCTGACGAGGTCAGAGAAAATGGCGGGTATATCATGAATAGGTGGCAAATCCGACGCGTCTGGCGCGGCGGATTTGGTCCCTTTTTTGGTGGAAGCGATAGGAGCGTCGTCATCGTCGTTCATGTCGACGTCGGAAGACGGGTCGTCCTTCATCTCCTTGGATCCACCAAAAAATGATGTGATGGACTGCTGGCCTTTCTGCTGGCTCTTGTCCTTGGTCATAGCGGTAGGAGAGAGAAAGATGTTGTCACAAACGCGTGACGTCACACATTGTCGCCTTTTTGTCTGGTCACCTTTTTCTCGCCTTTTCAATTAAGTAATACCTTTTAGCTCAAGCTTTTGTTCTAAATTTGTTTTCAGCATTGAAGTTTGTTCCTGTTAAAGAATACAGTGAATTCCCTAAGGCTATCGGTACTGATAAAATAAACTAAATATGAAAAAAGGATAAAATGTAATAACAGGTTGATAAAGAGAAGTTACGGTGGCGCGCCATCTCGTACGAACACCCACTTCCCTCCGACGTTCTGCATGCTACCACCAGCACTAGATATATTGCTGGCCTGGTTGCTATCTGGATATTCCGTCTGCACATCCGAACCACCTCCTAGAACAATGGCCTCCGTTCCAGTATCCTCGTGACTGAGCTGCGAGAACCCACCCCTTCCACGACCTCGAGCAAATCCACCTCCTCGACCTCTCTGAAAGGGATTTTGATTGACGTACTGTCCTTGCCCTTGCCACTCAGAATACTGATCCTGCTGCGGTATCCCAATTGCTCCACTCATGGCTGTCATGAGATACCTCATCAACTGCTCCTGGGAAGGTGGCCGACCGTTTGTCACCTCCCACATCTTCCCAAAATATTCCCATGCGGTCGGTGAGGTGGGATCAAATGCTTGCGGATTAAACGCTTCGAGTCCGGCCGATTGCTCGACTGGCTGCAGTGTCTCGACTGGCTGTAATGGCTCGACTGCAGTCGTAGAAGAAGGAGGCGGTGATCTATGATAGCTAGCAGACGTAGACGCAACTGGCAAATCTGTAGGCGGCGTGTCAGCAGATACAGCTGAGGGTGGCTGTGTAGCTAATTGCTGTTTTGACTCTGCTTCGGGCGACTGCGAACGAGGTCGTACATCTCGTCCAAACTCGTCTTTCTCGCCGTCACCACTAGATTCAGTAACATTTCTGGATTCTGCGACTGGCATTGAGGGTCTCCTAGGAGGACTATATGGCCTGACGCCTCGCCTACCGCCATATCTACGGGGACTTCTAGATCGACTGCGTCCTGTTCTTCGAGGACTCATGTTTTCTTCCTTGAAACGATCACGGACATCCCTACTACTTCGTCCATTAATCCTGTCATGATCTCGATAGCCGTTTCGATGTTCTGATGGAGAAGCTCCTCGTTCGTTACTGTATTCTCTGCCAACACCCGAACCATTATAACGGTCATGACGAGGAAGATCATGACCGGTAGGTGACATGATATGTTGATATCGTTGATCAGAAAGAGGTGGTGGTGGTGACAGAGACACAGCAGGCCTGCGAGGATCAGGGATATTTGTAACATTAACGAAGTCAGGGGGCAGTGGAGCTGGTACACTGACCCCACCATTCCCCCGTTGAGCCGTCTGGGCAAGCTGCTGTAATATAGCAAGCTGTGAAAGCTCCAGTTGAGGCGCAACTGTCCCTGTTGTGTTTGCTGTTGTTTGCCTGACCGAAAATATTAGCCTTCTTCGGATGAAGAGAAGATATGAACTCACCCGTCCGATGCGGGTTTAGCAGCCTGCTGAAGAAGTAGAGCGAGCAAAGTTGATTGGGGATCCGCTGCCTGAACGGGAGGACTCTGCGCTGCAGGAGGTGTTACGCTCTTCGATTGTAAAGTGGCGTTTCGAGGATCGGATGTGACAAGTGATTTCTCGGGCTCTATTAGAAACAAACCATCACATTTTAGTTCTGACTTTCAGTTTACAGGAACTCCCAGGGAGAGCAAAGAAGGATGGGGTTGTATAAGTAGGGAAAGTACTTAGCGAATACATGGCAGGATAGTGATAAGCACCTTTTTCTGAATCCTTCACCGTTTTGGTCAAGCTCGAAAGTATCTGGGCCGGAAATGTATTTGCCTTTACCCAAATATCAAGAATTTTTTTGGTTTTTTCCTGTAAGAGTGAGAAAAAGGTCGGTCAGGACCACGTCTAGTTAACATTATTGCAGAAGACAGAAAGGCCGTAAAGTTGAATGGCGCAGGACGAATACACCAAGGAAAACAATCGTCAGAGACTATTGATAGATATTCATGCTGTCGTAATGCCTGTAAGCGAAGATATGTCCTTGGCACATTCTGTCTTCTGGATGATGTCAGCGGAAGCCTTAGGAAACTAACCTTGAATTCTTCTTTTCCAACGGAAAGAATATCTTGGAAAAGACCTTCCAAGATGCCCTCAACCTTAGAAAGAAACGTAGCGGCGTTGCCTTGACTGGAGCCAGCTGAAAGATCATGCTTGTTGACCTGATGTCGTGCTGCCCGAGAAAGCGCGTCAAAGACATATAAACTGTGGATCTTGGACGGCGCCGGAAGAGCTTTGTGGGTACGATACAGGATAGACACAAGTTGAACATCATCCTAAAGAATAAATGCAGCAGAAAGTCGAGAGCAATAATCAGCACATCAAAACCAGAGAAAGGGTGTAGTGCACGTACCTTCATCGACTTTAGCGCGACTTCTGTCAGCTTCGTCACCTTCGACGCTGAAAGACGCTTGGCTGTCACAATCTCCTTCAGCTGAGATTCAAAGTCCTGCATAAGGATTGAATAGCGAAATCGGGCAGAGGCAACAGAGCTTACACTGAGCAATGCCATTATGGCTTTCATAAACCCTCCAAGGGGACCAGGAGGAGACACGAGTAAGTACAGGAGGATGGCCAAAGTGTGGCGTGAGGGAGAGGATCTTGTTTACACTTGTTGTTACGATGCGCACCTGATTCCCGTTGCAGGTTCTCTGGCTTTATGTCACTCCGAGCGAAGGCGACTCTAACTGGTGCCTGTCTTTTCACCGCCCTCACCGTCTATGCGGTTCACTTTCAGCAGAAGCAGGAACGTGAGGTGAGAGCTTACTTGACGTTATAAGAATATCTACTCAAGCCGAACCAGACGCAATACCAAGGCGTTTTAAAGGACGACGTCCGCCGGACGGAGAAGATGCGCCAGCGCCAGGAGGATTTTGAAGAATCCAAGCGGAAGCGCGCCTTGTACGAGAGTGTCGAAAAGGTTGATAAAACTACGTCTGGTGCATGATGTCGTCCGGTACACAGAATTTTATTGCGCTTTGAAAGAATTTACTCAAAATGTGTAGATAACTCGGGTCCCCTCCTGTTCAAAAGCACTCGACCTGAGTATCAGTACCAGTCAACTTGATCTCAAATGTCAGATTGCGACTCGCACTGTCTGGTTACATCGACGGTCCCCTGGATCTTGCAATGCGTATGTCAGAAGGTGAAATCGTATCAATGTTCGCTGTCCACAACCACGCTATCCGCGATGATGGGTAGTCTGGCTCACTTTCAAACTGGAGGATGCGTCGGCATGATAAGTAACGACCGCTTAAGACCTCAAGCCTCTTTACAAATCGTTGTGATGTCACTCTAAAGCTTCGAGTGTTCGGCAATGAATCGTGCCCCAGACCAACCTCTGAGCGCCATCCGCAGAATATATTGATATTGATGCCTTTGCCCATGATGATTTCTTGCTATTTTCCTATGAGAATGCTTCCCCCTTCCTCACTTCCTATTCTTTACTGTTCTCATTTTCTTCGCTCTTATTCTATTTTCTTCCAACAAACAAGCCTGTACCTCAGATCCTTAGTGAAACCTTCAAGCTTTCCTCAAGGGTCCATCCGAAAATATGTATCCCTTTCTCTGATTTATCGACAGTGACTCGGGTTCTTTCCCTCACATCAACTCTATCTCGAAGACCTGCATTCGGGGGATTGTCTTCTCGGTACCTTGTGGTATATTATGTTGTGCAGGTGTATCGCACCGATTTTCCCTTGCCTCGGTGCCCTCTTTAAGATCGCTTTCGATGCTAACGTTGAGCCATTGACCATGATCGGAAGGTTAGAACTCGTATCCATCAGCCCGACCATGTCTGTCATGATTGCGAAGTGCAAGCCCCCGGCTTCAAGAAGGAAAGTATCGGTAGGAATATCAAACAAGTCCATGGCTGGGCCTGAGAAATCGCACTTAGAAGCTAGTAGAGGATCCGACAGCGTGAAGCAAGAGCCAATTCATTGGACTTTCGAGATGCTTTCCAGCAGCAAATGAATTATCTCAGCTATTTAACTTAATATTACATGCTATGTACTTAACAGCATACATTCATCCAGAAAGACGAGTGATGAAGCAACAAAAGACACAGAATAAGTGATGCAAAAAAAATGAAAAGAAATGTGGTCGTGAAGAAATGGGTGGTCGGTTGTAGTGGGTATTGTAAGTAATAATGCAAGCTTGTCGGGTATGAATATTACGAATTATTGTAGAACAATAAATGACAGAGAAATGGAAGAGTCCAGCAACAAACAAAAAAAAAAGCATGCGTATCAAAAAAAAATTGCAATCTCAGTGCCAGAAGCCCAGATAAGACCCTGCAGAATTGACCATCCGACCCATTAACGAGTCATCCTTGTCATGCATTACCCTATTTGACTGGAAAGTAGAGCTAGAGTCGGACGTACTCCGTCGGCCCGTACTTCTTGCAGGTTGCTTTGACAACGACAGATGCCCTTGAGTAGGAGACGATGGCGTCGGAGTCGTGCAGTTCGAGTCAGATTCAGTGTCATGGGCTGACGACTTTGTCGGCGTTGAGTTGGGACTAGGATGTGATATTCTCAGATTCCTAGAAGGCGAATTTGTCGGCGTAGGCTGCAATGAACGCGGTGTATCCGCGTCTTCAACAGGACATCTCGGCTCTTCCGTGATAGCAAAAGCTGCACCATGCTCTGCCTGAGAGGACGCCAAAGGTCTGGACTCCGAAATGTCCTCCACCGACCCTTGCGAGGGTCGAACTGTCCTCGAAGAGGTGATAGAAGAAGAGAGAGAATCTTGGTCCAGCGTTGTCGAACCCGCATCAGGACTCACGCTGCTCCCACTCGGACTTCCTAACCGTCGGCTCTCTTTCCTTCTTCCCGTCCTGGCGCTCTGCGACCGACTACCAACGTATAAACCGCCAGCCACAGCGCTAATGCTGCTATGGCTGCCATCGGGCGATAAGCTTCCCATCGGTGATGTCGAGCTGACACTTTTCGACCTTGACCGCTCGCGGTCCGACACACCACTCGACCATGATGGCGAACGTGTTAGGGATCTACCACGAGGAGCAACACCCGCTGCTGACGACGACGAAGAAGCGGCTGGCGACGGCCGCGTTGGGGACGAAGCCCGTCCACGTGTAGGCGGCGGTTGTAGCGATGACGATATGGGAGGCGACGTAGGTCTTGATACCTTAGGAATGCTCACCGGATCTGCCATCGATTGAGACATAGGAACGGCATTCTCCCTCCTCTCGTCTTCGACCACATCATCCTCTCTTCTCGCTACTCTTCTCCTACCGGCTGCACTAGGACGTCCAAAGTAATCTTCACCTGGATTCATATCCATGCCGCCAAAATAATCATACGGGCTATCCTCAGCATCAACCTGGACCTGAGGTGGCGTGCGTAACACTATACGCATAGCCGAAGGTGGACCTCCAGCCCTGCGTTCCAGTTTCTTCACCTTCAACTGTTGTCTAGGATCATCTTCGATGCTAAAGTACGCCCCCTTATGGTGATACGTCGTTTCACCACCGTTCTCGGCAAGACGCGCTCGGGGTACTGCATCATCATCATCATCCTTATCGCTTTCGTCAACGCCAAGGAGGACATCGTGTCTGTACATCCCGCTAAACCCTCTTCCCAGCGCTGGGTTGGGAACATACACCAATTCCACCGGTGCTCCCGAAGCCATCCCACTGTCCTTGGCACCGTCATAGATGTTGCTATACCCTTCGTCACTCCAGCCCTCGTCACCAAAGCCTTCCATCCACAGCTCATTATGTTGTGGATTGCCACTACGATGGTGCCCGGAGAAATGGTGACGCACGCCAAACCCGTCCCAACTCCAGTCATCGCCACCACCACCAATTTTTAACATTGTCGGGGCGATAGGTGCAATTGTGCTGACGGTGTGCGTGGGATGACTCTGCATAGCTTGTTCATGGCCTGGTCCAGAAGTCGAGGTATAGGGAGATAGGGTATTGGCTGGGAGTAAGGATGAAGAGGACGAAGAGGACGAAGAAGACGAAGAGGTGGATGACGGAGGTGCCTTGGGACGGAGAGTCGCTGCTGAGGCGCTGGAAGAGTGACGCCGCCTAGACGCCGTCTTGACATTTCTTCCGGGCTTGGAACCCCGCCTCTGACGCTGCTCACCACCTGATTCTGGAGTTGTCGAATTCGGAGACTCGGCGTTTATCGATGACGAGGTCGATGTAGATGAGGTCGAGGTCGACGAGGACGCATTGGACGCCTTTGATTGCGACCTTTGGCTGGCGGGTGTAGGTGCGGTCGAGACCTGGGTGTGCCTCGAGGGCCGCATTTCGATTATACCATCGTCTTCGTCATCAGAATCGTCCTGAACTTTATTTACGAGGGGATAGGAATAAGCCGTTTGAGGCTGCGAAGATTCAGTTTCTGACTCTGAATCGGTACAGATAGCACATTCATTATCGGCGTACGCATCATCATTGTGTGCTGAAGGATAAGACGGCGACTGAGAATGCCGTTTCTCCCAATGCGACGGAGGATCCTCTTCATCGGACGATGTCTGTGAGGACGCAGAAGAAATCTCGGCATCTTCATCATAACTAGTAAGAAAGTGAGCTTAGAAGGTTATTTCCATAAGAAACATCGAGCGGCGCACCCTCCCTCATCACCCTCTTCGTCTTCGTCGTCATCTTCATAATTCATCTGCCAGTTGACACCCTTTGCTCCTGTCCGGCCATCCCAGCCAGAGCGATTCCCACCGGGTAGAGATACATTGCCCTTCTTGACCTTCTTGGATCGGGAAGACTTGGGCTTATCAATTGCTATGTATTGTTCGACGAAGGTATTGAAAGTGATATGCTTATGCTTCTTCTTTGGCAGAGTCTGATGTGAGGAGCTGTTCGTGTTGGCACTGTTGTTCGCATCGGATCCGGAGACGGGGGAATAGTCGCTGGACCGCAGATGTGCCTGGAAGTAGCCGTTGAGATCGGTGCCGCTGTAGGCGTGGTTTGATGAACGTAATGTGGCGGATATACGGTCTTGGTCTTGAGCGCTAGTGGAGGGTGGGTCGATTCTCGGGGGCGAATCCTTGCGAAATGCACGATCTGGGCCCCAGCGAGTGATGTGAGTGTCGGATTTGGTGTGCCCTAATGGAGGCCGTGATTGATTGCCTACAGAAACGCCGTTTTGAGGTTCCAAGTGTTGGTTAGCGCCTTGTTCGCTGTCGCTCTCCGAGGGGCTGAAGGCCGGACTGTGGGGTAGATCCGAAGTAAGAAACTCGCTAAGGTTGCGGTGTTTCAAAATAGGTTTATGTTTGGGTGAAGACAAGTCAAGATGGTCATTTGGAGTGACAGTCGACTTGCGTGGGGGTGGGGTCCATTCTACCGCTGTGTGTAGAGGGCCATAGAGCCAGGTTACATCTGAATCCTTCAACCTGCGGAGCAGGAAAAAGGAGGGATTGAAAGCGTTGTTAGAGTCCAGGAATAGAAAGAAAGTTGATTGCCGCACCAGTTGAGCGTCTCTGGGGACACTGTCTTGAGCTTGTTCCGCTGTTTCCACCAAGTTCTCCAGCTGGCGTTCTCTAGACGCATTCCGTTGGCAATTTCGTTCTTTTGCCTCGTCATGTTGCGCCACGATTTCCATACGTCCTCTTCTTGCCAGTCGTGGCTTAAGTAGTCAACCTGACCGCGTGGCAGGGTTGATAGAGCAGAGTCGTCTGGCGTCGCATTCGTCGACACCGAAACGAGTAAAACTGGGAGGTAGTTGGCCATGGTGATGGTGGAGGGAGGTAAGGAGAGTCGCTCGTTTCAAGATTTCTGGATTGTATCGGAAACGGATACCGCGATCGACGGGGAAAATTACGCCGACAGAGCGTCACTGTGTCCAAGATCTCGGTAAAGGAAAGACCACCCTTGCCGTGGACGAAACGGGGCAATGTAAACTCGTTGAGGCTGAACAACAAAATAGTGCTGAACAGACTGTTGCCCAATGAAGGTAAAGAAAAGCCCCACTGTGGGTGTTCAGTTTTTGAGGCCGCTCCGAAGGTCCGGTCAGAACACCCGGTGTTACCCGCAGCAAGTGAGTGGCGGCATCACCTCGGCCCGGGAAGAATGTTTCCCCCCCGCAGTGCCTGGAAAGCTCAAATTGAATTTTATTTGATACCCCGCACTACGCTACACCAGAGCAGTCTTCTTGGGCCAACCTAGTAGCAGCCCTGATCCTTCCTGCCAGGGATCATGCAACCACTCCCTTCATATGACCTTTGTCCTTACCCCGCAATCCATTGATCCCATCTCCACGCTATCAGTCAGCTGTCAGCTCACAAGTCAGAAGTGCCTCCATTGTCTATGTGGCATCCTTCTCGATGTTTTATTCAACCTGGGAGGGACTACCTGCTTTCCCAGACTTTTCCCTTTTTCATTCTCTTTCCAGAATATCTCGTCGCTCTCTGCCGACTTGACTCTCATCATATCAGCTGTCCTTATATTCTCACGGGACATATACAATTTTGCGCGGGTGTTATGCTAAAACCTTTCTTACAAGTCTGTGTCTCGAGCCTCGCCACTCTGAAATACCAAAAGCAGTTTCTCCGATCCAAGCTTCCTCTTTTCGCTGCGGCAAGTGGAACAAACGAGCAGTTTTTCTTGATTAGGCATGTCCTTGTGCTTGGGTATTTCAATTCGACGGCCTGAACGGACAAAACTGCAAAATTCACCCCCCGTCTCTTCTGGGCAAATCACGATCTCCTGGCTCCGTCCCCTCAGCCATGTCTCGCGGCGGAAGCGCCTTTATTGAGAAACGCCCACTCGCACTGGGCAACGAAGCTTGATCGTTAATAGCTGATGAAGCTAGAACTTGCGCCCATGCATGTGCATGTTCCGTCCGGGCATGCTCGAGACCGGCTTTCAACAACTTCCAAACACGTTACGAGATCAGTATAGGCAGGCATAGGCCCGGGTGCAGTTGGTAGCCACCGTGACAACAATTTATCAGCTCAGCAATGTCGACGGGCGGTATTTTCACAAAAGTGAGACACACATGACCATCTTCACACCCACACATTCATCATTCGCGTGGTCATTCCTCGTTTCCGCTGATTCTGTGCCGAATCGTAATGCAAATTGAATCCAGTGGATCTATGACGTTTCTAGACGGAACTCCGAGCTAAATTTCCTCCGATCTATCTTTCGGAAGTGGATGGCAACCTGTGACGTAGAGCTCTGCTTTCCTCTACACTAAAATTTCGATATGCGATTTATCACTTCGCACTGGCTGCCTGCTTGTATGATCTCGCCTTAGCTTCATTGCCCGAATAGCCGCCGCCCTATGACTTTCCTCGTGAACATTGTGGGCGAGACTCGTGGGCGGAGGTAGGATATGACATATATCTGATTTTCATCCGCGTTAGACTCGGCTCTTCTCATTGACATCATCACATCCTGAGCCCGATTCGGATGCCGACTCACGGGGGTTAGTCCTTTCAGATGCTTATTTATATCCGTTCTCTCAATTCTGCAAAATTGTAGTCGGGTCCAAAACTGCCAGCTAAGTAAAGATATACTCTATTAATATGTTATTCACAATTTATTGTAATGTGACAGGAATATATCACAGAGCAATGTCCCTGTCTTACCATGCTGGGACAACCATCCTCTGGTCCAAAGAATAGACCTGCATACTGAACCAGGCTCAACGATTCCAGCACGATCTGAATCATTCGCTCATCGTGTTCAAAGTTCGGTGGCTAATACCTTTGAATACTCACATGCCCAGAAGTGCTCACATAATCGATATGTTGTTGCTTCCTCCTGCAAAACTGTCCCCGTATTACACGTCCGCTTGATGTTTTTTTCAGTGCCCTAAAGCTTATATATCATTCTTTGTAGCGGAGATGGAGTCTAGTTTCGATTTTCCTTGCTTCTCCGTTCTTGAAGGCGTGTTTTCCCTGTGACTGATCAACTCTGATTCTATGGACGTGCTTAAGGACGCTGACGAGCGAATCCTATCAACTACTCGCAACGCTATTGGATGAGCCACCTGGGGCGATGCCTTTTCGGTTACTAGAAAAGACCAAGGACGAGAGTCTCTATTTCTTTCAAAGTTCCACAGACTCAGAGGGAAAGCTCCTTAGAATGTGAGTCTGTATCGCTTAATCTAGTCTTTCAAGACCAAGAACCAACACAGGTTACAGCGAAATATCTACTATCTTATCTCTCTTTTTTTGGATGCCCGCTGAGATAGCCCCAACATTGGCTTTGTATCGGTTGTAGAAGTACACGTAAGATGTTGGAGGGTTGCAAGGATAATCGCTGATGATATTCAGGATAGATCGCCTAACTCTCAAATAGTTCGACTCTTAACAACGCTTTCCGGGATTGCACAAACGTGCATAATGTTGTCGTGAGGATGTGAGGACGCTCTCTGCTAATCAAACGCGGATTGCGGACGTATAATGGATATATGAACCTTGGCAACATAGGAACTGGGGCTCAAATTGTAGCTGCATCAGTTTACCGTACAAATGCCAGGTGGTTTGTTGAACATCTCGAGTGTGCAGGCGACTATCTGAAGGAGAACCATGTCGTGAGGCCATGTTTCATGTTTTGGGTGTCGATGACACCAAAGTTGGGGGCAAGGAGCTTCCGACTAGGGTGTATCCCAAGGGAGGATGTTTTGTAAGCGACCTAGATGACAGTAGAACCAGGTCCTCATTTTACTTGTTCCAGCAAGGGTTTGCAAATGAAATTGGCAGGGCGACAAAGAAGGTACTTAAAACTCAAGTAAACTCCTCTGAACCACAAGCATTGACTTTTTTTCAAGGTCATTGATTAGTATAATAGGAAAATTGAGACCTTTTCTCTATGTATACAGTAGGCGCAACTGAACATTTCAACTCTTTATTCTTCTGCACTGGTGTCCCATCGCCCAATCCACAAACTAATGAACCGATTAGTATTCAAAGAGAGAAGATCATAACAAGGACGCTCACTCAAATACGGCCATAGTTGTCCATTTCCTGTTATCCGCCACAGGGAAAACGAGTGAACGGGGACCATAGAAAACCTGGCCGCATGATCGTAAGCGGAAGTAAAAGTGGGCAAAAAGAATACTACCTCATCGTCAACCTCATCGCCTTTCCTCGGCAAACAATGCAAGAACCGCCACCCAGCTTTGGCTCCGCCATCCTCGCACATCGCCTCAGTCACTTGATAGCCAGTGAAGTCCTTCAGACGCTGTGTCTTGGTAGATTCTTGGCCCATTGAAATCCTTCCAGTGCGTCAGTGACAAATTACAAGAAATCTTTGAAAACGAAGAGTACCAGGTGTCAGTAACAACGACATCTGCGCTTTTCACCGCATCCTTCGGGTCTTCGAACCATAATATATTGCCAAACCCATGCTCGCTTTTTTGCTCCGTTATTTGTCCAAATGTCGACCCTTCCAACCGAATTCCAAGTTCCCTGACCTTGGACACCACGGGTTTGGGGGCGCCATACCCCACAGGACTAGCGACGCGCATATTATGCCCCAACCTCGGGTACGTGACAAGCATATCGTGAAGGATGTTCGCCGAGTCGCCAACATAGGCAATGGTCAAAGAAGGGAGTTCTGGCAAGGGGCCCCCAAACTTTTTCGCCTTCTTGCTCTTGGTATATTTGGTTTTCTTATCAGACTCAGTCGATGGTTCGGGTTCGGGTTCCTTCTCTTTGTGTTCAGAAACTGGTTCGGGTGTCGGCATGGGCTTTTCTGCGAGGGATTCGGGGGTAAAAAGGTGAGCATGTTCGTGTAGTGTTAGCAGGTCGGCCAATACTTGGGTGGGATGCCATAGGTCAGAGAGGGCATTAATCACGGGAACCGGGGAGTATTTTGCGAGTTCCTAATGGTAAATGGTGAAAAGAAGAGGAACAAGTTCGGCATATCGTGACTCGCCTCAACTTCGTGGTGTCCGCCAACACGCGCGAAGATGCCCTGGCACATTCCCCCGATAACTCGCGCAGAGTCCCTTACACTTTCTCCTCCACCTTCTCCCTTATTCCAGCTAATTTGAATATCATCCTTCCCCAAGAACAACGCCTTCCCGCCGAGCATGGCCGCGCTTGTCTCAGCCGCGACCCGCGTTCGCGTGCTCCGTTTTGAGAACATCATCGCGACAGTCTTGCTGAAGAGACTCTGACTTGGTAGACGGAGGTTCCGAGAAGCATTGTTTTTTCCTTTTTCATGGGGTGCTAACCAAGGGAGCGCAAGGTGTTTCTGATAGTGCGAGTGGGAGATGAGACGACGGATTTGTGGCACTGAGAGGTCGGCAAGCGTTAACAGATGTGGTGGAGGCATTGCGAGGCAACCGTAGATAGGCGCGACAGTCTGAAGTTCAGCTTTGTTGTTATCTGAGGTGAGTCAAGGCAAGAAACTGCGAAATTTTTGACCACTGACACTCGGCCCGGTTTAGCCTTTGGTTGTGGCTGTGCTCATAGAGACGCTTCTCCCGCGCCTATACAAATACCTATACCAATACCTTAGGACCTCCCTGGCGTACAATTGCTAGTATCTGAGACTAAACCGAGAATTAGTACCTACTTGACATGCAATGTGTGTCGGACGATACTAAGGGAACGGTGACAGTCCTCTAAGCGCAGAAACAACCCTGCAGCCGGTACGGTGACTGATTTCTTTTCAGGCAGGCAAACAGAAATTCGACTAGACTAGTCCTCTTTAGCTGTATCGCGCCGGCAATATAACCTCGGCTACATTCCCCAGTCCCCTTCGCATGTCCATTGCTGGAACATTTCGATGTGACACCGTGGTCTTATGCTCAAAAATTGCCAGTTCCATGCCTGCCATAGGCCTTGGTCTTGCACTCGCATGTGAGTCCAAGATATGGTTTGATAGAATGAACTTGTATCTTTGTATAAATATCCTCTATCTGACTGGTACTAGAGCACGCCTTACTTTCATCGACCCTTGTTTCACTTCCTTTCTTCTCTACTGGTCTCTACAGTGTCGGCAGTTGTTGAGGCATTCTTATCTCTCTTCGCACTGTCGATCGCTCCAAAATCGTCTCCTAATTACCTGTTGTTTTCCATCGAACAAGATTGATGGACGGACTGGTCTTGCACGACTTCAAAGAATCTGTTTCCTTACAACGTCTTTGATGATCTAAAAAACTCTTACCGGGGCACCATCTGACATCAGAAATAGAGCTGGCAGTGAGGGTCATACTAATCCTAATCCCAATGCTAACGTCAAATTAAACATCACTGGGCGATTTGTGTATTCATACTCACATCCAAAGACTTGCAGTTTTCAGAAACATTCTTTCCTGACATCTTTGCGACGGTTCCTTGTCTTGATACTATCGCAAGCTAGTTAGTTCTAGAAGCCATGACTATTACCGTCGCCGATGGTCCGCTTTCCTCCGTCTGCTACGATTTCAGGTTTGCCCATATCCTAGACGTGGCCATACTCAGGTAGTGGGGGTTGCCAATAGACATTTTCGTGGTACCGGTTACACTTTTTACACAGATGGTGTTCTTGTCTGTGCTGTCCTCATCGGTTCTCAAGCATATCTGGAAGGCAAACCAACCCCCGTTCGAGTATTCATCTGCATCTCTGTCTCTCAGGGAACGGTCAGCTCCCGACGACTATGCAGGTCAAAAAATTAGCAATTGGGTCGGTTATCATTATCTGATCAACGATTTCAGTCGCGTAGATGACGATTCGTGGCTAAGCTGGGGGGGGGAGGGTCAGATGTATGAAACGAGCGATGCGTGAATACAAAGATTGAGACTACTCAGGTGGCATCCAGATCGTATATCATTGAAACGGAAGTCGTTTTCCTCTCCTTCAAATTTAAAGGTTGTCCGTCTGTACCGCACGGGTGTCAATTTTTTTGTTCGCGATGTTCCCTAAATACCTTTGTGCTTTGTCCGCGATATGCATTAAGGATATAGTCAAGGATGTTTAAACAAGAACAAGCCAGTGTTGGATTAGCAAGCAGGAGCTCCGTCGTATCCCGCCGGCCAAGCTCGATACCCCTTTATGTCGGGATGGACTATATATATTGAATACGGTCTGTCGAGCACCCTCACCGCGTTTCTGCTTATCGCTACGCTGTGTGAGGGTGAGTATCTACTTATATTACTTCATTTATGTCACTGATTGGTACTCTGTAGTCTACGTTATAGCTAACAGCATAATCTATTAGGTACAGTGAATACAACACCGCGTTTCTGCTTATCGCTACGCTGTGTGAGGTCTACGTTATAGCTAACAGCATAATCTATTAGGTGCTACAAACGCGCGTCACTTTCTTAGAGCCAGCCAGAACGCAACCCCTAGGGCATGATAAGATAAATGAGGTATTTCCAACCTCGGCGTGTGCACTATGGATTATACACAGTGGAATCCACCAACGAAAACTTAATTCAAGTCCAAGTCAACAGAAGGCCATACGAGTCATGGCCAAGTGGAGAAGCCTAAGCTTAGTGCAGAGGCTGGCATACTTTAAAAATGGACCTTCAACTAGGCCGTCTTAGTATGTACTTGGAAGATACTATACATTGAAGCTCAGAACATCAGTATCACGATGTCCCTCCACATCATGATACTGTTGGTTTTCCAAATTCGCCGCACATCCGTTATCATCCCCTATGATACCATTTCCCTTATCGTAGTTACAGGAGTATAAGTAGAGTACCCCCTTTAACTTTTCCTGATTGTCACTCATTCTTACTTACCTTATATACATATATCACCTCCTGTCCTTACTTGATCACTATAAAGCTTCACAGTAGTTATCTGTGTATCTGAGTCATTTCACTATTGCACCCGGCTGAGATGCATATATCTTACAGTGCTTGAAATCGAGCCCCTCGCGCGTTTGTGCCCTGCTAATCCGGAGTTCCCGCTCTCTTGAGTACAGCATCTACTGTAAGTGGTCAGCGTGATGTGACACATCATGTGATGTTCAGTGCTGTGTGACTCAACGCGCTTCACGTGATCTGATGCACTCGTTGATCTTAAAATGGAAACTACGTGGGCAGAACACTGCAGCCACTGTACCCTACACACTCGCCGTCTTGCCGCTCTTCTGTCTGTTCTCTACCACGCGATTCTGAGTAATCGTATATTCTTCTCCGCTATTGTTCAGCTACAGTTCAAAAAAGAATGGCAGCTATGCAGCTGGAGACGCCTTCCCGAATCTGGCGAAGAATAGAAGCTGTGGAGGACCGGGACATGCCCTCGCTCCCCTCAATACCTGGATTTGATGACTCTGATGGGTCCATTGAGGCACACACGCCAACTGACGACCTCAGTGTGTCCGACGTGCATGTTGGTACTCCGATGCATTCCACTCCGGCTCTGTCTTCCCATCACACGTCAACGTCTCGTAACCCTTCAAGTGTATCCAGTACGGCTCGTTTTGCTCATTCATTCGCACGTTCGGCACATTCATCAGCTGCGATATCGGCGCCTCGAGGAACAAAGACAAATGCCTCGTACAGTTTCGATGTCAGTGCAATACCTTCGCTGCCAGATGTTCGTGCCGAAAGTGGGATCGGATATATTTCAGATGAAGGGGAGAAAGAGGAGGAGGAGGGGGAGGAGGAGGAAGGAATTTTGAGGCAAAGCAAAGATAGCGTTCCCGACGTGTATCTGCCTCCGGATTACGCGGATGGCGATGAGGAACAGGACGCATCTATTTCTGAGGCTCTTCAGTCAACTAGTCGCTCGAGCTCTCCCTTTTCTGAACAGGTTCAGCCTACTCCGAAGAAAAATTACGACTATGTGGTCCCACTCAGATCTGAGCCAAAGGTACGACTTTCCACGAATTCGCTGAAATGCAACGCTCATGTACAGATAGCCTTCCCCCCTTGATCCATACCGGAACATTTCTATGCGTCGGCCTCTTGCACGAACGCGCACTCCTTCACTATCACAAACTACCCTCTCCCCAGCATCCTCCCCGCCTAATTCTACGCCTCATAGCACTAAGTCTGTGTCTATCAATCGTTCAATGGCAGAGTCGCCAATTCGCGGAACGTCGGTCCCTTTGCCACCTTCTCATGCTGGTTCTCCCGCCGCCGCCTCTATGGAATATAGTGGCAGTCGATCACAACAGGACCTATCCCTACGTGAATCTGATTGCCAGTCATCTATGGATATTACGGAGTCGCATATATCGCCGATCAAGGATCTTCAGGCTGAGGGGCAAGATCAATCATTCACGTCGTCTAACCAGGTAGGAATGGCCAGTGATCATGGAGAACACGAGCCGACTTTTTCATCTGATGGTGACGACACTTCCTCCCCCCCTCAGAACTCCCAAAAGCCCCCTGACCATAAGTCTCTGGCACCTATGTCTAGCGCCTTTTCTTCCCCAGCTCAATCATTTGCTTTCACACCAACTCCTGCTTTCTCCCGACCACGGGCACGGTTCAACCTCCCTCCTCCACCTTCCGATCTTCTTGCCACACCCAAACCGGAGGAAACAGACCCTTCAGAGCTGGGTGAAGCTGAGCCGCTGACCCCTCATACGCGCCGAAAATCGTTTCTGTTGTCCATCGTAAACTCTACAATTCGGCCCCGACTTAAGTTGCCTACTCCTCACCCACGGACTGTTATACCTCCTACCCCGAGTATCGCTGAAACGTTGACGGAACCTGTAGACGGACCTATGCCTGCGGTAAACCTTCGAACTGCGTTTGCTGGTGCTACGCCTCGTCCTCGAATAAACGCAGGAAGGCCATCCCATCCGCTGGCCCAGGCATATACAGCGACAACAGGTTCAGAAGATTCAGAATCCAGCTCTATTAGCAGCATAGCTGCGCCGAAAGTTGCTACGCGCCGAGCTTCTATGGGAGTTGCGCTTCAGAGTCCTGCGTATGATGGCTCCGCAGATCGAGCTTCCTTCATATCAACTGCATCGTCGCATGATCTGACCACTCATGTTCGTGCCAACACTTCTTTCGATCCTGCTATGGGATTCGGAATTGGTGCACAGGCTAACGGAAGGTTCAATGCTGGCAAGCTCAATACGTACTTGCATGGATTGAATAGGCGGTTGCAGGAAGAGAATGAAGCTCTTATCGAACGTCTGCGACGCCTTGAGGAAGGGAAAAAAGGCGGCGCCGAAACAGAAAGTCCTTCTGAAGACGGTACTATTCCCTCTGACAGGCGGTTGAGTGGTGGAAGCAGCAGACGGATTAGTGCAGGGGCGACTGTATTGGGTGATGTCCAAGAAGATGTTGGGGGTGAAGGCTGGATAGAGGAGAAGGTAGTGTTGGAAGAAATGATCGAGTCGTTCAAAGAAGAGATTGAAAAGAACATGTTGGAGAAAGAAGAGCTTGAAAAGGTGCTTGATGACGAACAACAAGGACGATCCAGAGATAAGGCACGGTGGAAGGAGCGTATGGTAGAGGTGGAGTGTGGTGTGGAGGCTATCGTCAAAGGCCTCGAGCAGAAATTACAAGACGCCGAGACGCGAGCTCAGACCTCACAGGAAGCCCTCATTCGGATGAACGAACTGGAAAGACAGCTAGAGATGGTCTCTGCGGAACGAGATCTAGCTACAGAGAGAGCGGAGAAGTCGGAGAAGGTGCTGGAGAGCGGCAAGGAGTTGGGTGGGGAACTTAAAGAGGCAAATGACCGAATCAATGAACTCAGGAGCGACCTTCGAATCTCCAACATTCAAATCAAAGAGCTAGAGCAGGAGGTCTTACGCTCTGACGAGAGAATTGATGTACTCGAGAAGGACTCCCGGGAAGAGAAGAATGCTGTGCAGGAGATAGAGAAAGAGTTGTCCAACAAGATGGGTGAGCTGGATGCCCAGAAGAGGACGATTCAAAACTTACGAGGGGAGCTGAAGGCGCTGACAACTGAGCTGCAAACAACGAAATTATACGTTTCTGAACTCGAATCAGATGCAGATGCAGCGGCTGACCGTCTGGAAGCCCTTGAGCTCGAGGTCACCAGCGCTAACGACCAGGTCAAGGGACTCCAGGCTGAGGCCGAAGAGACTACGCAGCGATTAGAATCTTTGGAGGTTGAAGCCCAACAGGATAAGGAGCTTGCTCGTCAGATGGAAGAAGCCCTCGATGCTGCAGAGCACAAGATGGCCGCCGATGATCAAGAGCTATCCCAGCTCAAATCTCGGCTATTGATGCTGCAACGCGAGCGGGAACGCTCGATGGAAACCAGCAGTCGTAGTGTAGATCCTTCCCGAGAAATCATCTCGCCTGTGAACACCGCCGACATCGAGGCACTAGAGGAGGAACTCGACAACGCCCACCGGGAGATCGCCCGCCTCAACACGGTTCTCAGTGCTTCTCCTGCTCGAAAAGCGATAGAAAAAGCGAAGGACGTGAAGATTGATATGTTGGAGAAGGAGAATGAGGCGCTGTCCGAGAGAATCAAGGCATTGAAGATTGCTTCTACCAGCTTCAATACTCCAGGCAGGATCATTAGCAACAGTGGCATCTCTCCCATTCACCGCCGCGTTCTGTCTATGTCATTCAAGACGCCACGAACGCCTGGTACCCCGCTCAAGGAGGCAAGTCTCAGCCTGGCCTTCTGTCGAGAATGCAATGTATTGAACCCTATTCTAGATGTCATGGTTAAACAGCCAGACTGGTGATGCAGATCATATTGTCTCGCCACTAATTGCAGAAATATCGCGACTGCAATACGAACTCGACATCGCTAATGAGAGCATCGACGACAAGTTGGACAAGCTGGAAGACGCTGGTTTGGGCGTCGTCGGGCTTACTCAAAAACTGGAAGATGCTCGTGCCAGAATAGTAGCTTTGGAAGATGAGATTTCTCGTCTTATCAGGAAGGAGGAACGCCGAATGAGACGCCTTGAAAAGGCGCGATGCCGAAAGTGTATGACAAAAGTCAACTTCAACTTCGGGCTTTCCGAAGATAATGATAGGTGCGCAAGCCGAAATGTGGTTGTTCATTGGTTGACTGTTTTACTCAGCTCTCTGGAAATCTCTCATCCCAGTCTTGCTTCAGAACCGCCAACCCCCCCTACGAAGACAAGCGAGGTTCTTCGTGCGAATTTGAAATCCTTGAATTCGCAGCTATCTTCCATGAAGAAACAATGGTATCAAGAGCGCGAGCAGTTACAGGGCGAGAAGGTCGTGCTTCAAGATGTTACCAACCGTTTGAATGATGAAATTCGACAGGCGAAGGAGGAGGCCACGAAGATTTCTCAGACAGAGAAGGCTGGCCAAAAGATCCGTTCGGACGTTCAAGCTGTGAGTAGTATCCTTCAATTACATTCGATGCTGCTTAGAGTAATTTAAACTAGGACTTGGACAAGGCAAAAAGGACGATCTCTGAGCTTGAGGCTGAACTTAAATCCGAGCGAGCACAGCTTCGTATGCTTGCGGTTGAGCAGGCTCGGGTTGGTCATGAGCGAGACAACATCATATTACAGCTTCAACGAACAGAGACGGTACGTATATCGGCATGCTGCCGATACAGATTAGCAATCTAATATACGTGACCAGGACATGGAGGACGTCCGACAGCACTTGCAAAAATACAAGAAAGAAAATCATGATATGGAAACCGAATTGCGACGTATGTATTTCGGTACTGTCTAGACCCACTTTAGTAATAACCTCCTTCCAGAGAACGCAAATGCCGAGCAAAAGGCGAGGCTGTTGGAGAATCGAGTTACCGAGAACACCGAGACGATTGAGCAGCTACGACAAGAACGAGCGCTCTTGGTTGCTGATCACAAAGCCCTTCAAACACGCTTCTCTGAAATATCCGAGGTTAGTCCAACATGAAAATGTTAATGAGCTAATTCATCGTAATTTGTTAGCATGCGAACCGACTGCGCGACGAACATGCTGCGTCCCAAATATCGCACGACAATCGCATACAGCAGCTCGACCTCCACATGACAGAAATCGACGATCTTCGTCGTGCTCTGTCAAACCAAGGCGAAGAACTACAAAGAGTCGAGACCGAGAAGAATCGCATATCCGCAGAACGCAGCGAGGTCTCCCGGACGGTCGCCGTTCTAGAGGCTGATTTGAAGCGGGTGAAACAGGACGCGGAGGCCTTTGGTCGCGATTTGAAATTGCTTCGGAGTGAGAAGGATCGGGCGGAGGCGAAGCAGAAGGACGAGTTGGCCAGAGCGGAGAGGGCGAAGAAGCAGGCGCAGACACAAGTGCGATTGTTGACTGAACAGCTAGATGCACAAAAAGCGAAGGTTGCACGTGCAAAGGAACAGATGGAGCAACATGCTTGTACGATGTATGTGCTCATTGAAACCCTCCCCGCACAGATACTCATGACTTCTTTCAGAGATGAGCAGCAACTATCGGCAATTAAGCTCCAGCACAACAAGGAGTGCAAAGGCTTGATTGTCCAGATTCGATACCTCAAGGCGAAGTACATCCGCGAGTCAAATATGCGTCTCGATTTGGTGTATCAAAAACAGTACCTGATGATACTTCTGGGAAAGATGGAGAACAGGTACGTAAAGCCCTCCTGTTCCAAAAATTGTAGTAGATTGATCCTTACGATTATCGCGAAGTGAGAAAACCATATTTGCGGCTATTTCACGGATTGGTTTCCCTGTGGAGCCGCCTTCACCTCCAGCGAAACATCGGAAGTTCAAGACTATCGCACAGATGCTTGTATTTTTGTCCCGAGTGAGGTAAGTGGCGTACAGAACGACAGGAGGTTTCGAGCTGATAGACGATGTTTGTTTTATAGACGTGCCAGTGCTGAATGGCAAAAACAGTGCGAGTCTAAAGAAGCCATTGCTGCTGCGTTGCAAGACATGCGGAGACGGCGAGATTCTAAACCGTCCTAGTCATAATCTACCATTTTCCATTTTAATCTTTGTCAATGCAGTGTATCATTTCTGTATTGCTATCAGTAAATCGCTTGTTATATATTGTATGAATAGTATTATAATTTCCCACCTGAAGGAAGATATCAACAAGGCGACGCCATTATAGGTTTTGTAGATAGGAATCAGCGCTTTTTCCGCGCTAGTCGCTTTGCGTTGAGGACACGGTAGGCACGCGGAGAAAAAACGTATGAAAGTCCACTCCATATTGTCGTCGCGACAACAGTCCACCTAATCAGCCTTAGCAACATTGTTCGGTAGCAAAAACAAACAGTGAACTGACTGTAACCCCGTCAGTGCGAGATCAACGGTAAGCTGTTGGCCGAGTAACGCGAGCCCTGCTTCTGGTGGAACCAGCTGGCCCACAGTCGTAGCGCCCATCAAGAGGAGTTGCAATGCCGTGTTGATCTTCGCAGGAATGAGCACAAATACCTCGTCGAAAGGCAATGATATACCTTGCTGATTTCGGTGGGACGAACTTCAGCTGAAGGGATGGAGAAATCCCAATACCGCGAGAACGTTTTCTAAGACATAATGCAGTTGAATCATTCGTGGAAAATTGGACGCATACGGGAGGGGGTAAAGATGTATATCGTATCTTGAATGCGGCCAGTACAAGGAGCACATCCCGTCCGAGTATTACCACTGCTACAGGTACTGCACCCGTCATGGTGAGGCATTCAATATGTGCATATATATAAAGGTGACACACCAGGTAAACATCCTTTCATCGCCAAAGTTACCGTCAGCGTCGTCATCAGCGCTTTGTCTGCAGCAGGATCAAGAATCGTTCCCAAGACCGAATTCATTTTGAAACGACGCGCCAAATACCCATCAGCCTATCAATGTCAGTTGTGGAGAGAATACAGGAAGGATACCCCATGAGGACAGACCAAGTCGGTGAGGCCGGCGTAGACCAGCAAACCTGTTGCAAGCTTGAAATTGCTGTTCAATATTGACCAGCCAAGAACTGGACATGCTAGGATACGCGAGACTGTTAGGGCATTCGGCAACGTGTAGATGTTCTCCCGTATCGTCTCTCGGATTGTACGAGATTTTGGAGTTGGGGGATGGTGTTGATGGTGTAGAGAAGGTTGAACAGAAAACGGTCGGTTCCGAACGCAGCCTTGGAAACGGTGGCCTCTACTTCGAAAAAAACGACGAAGAGAAGCATTCAGAAGCGAGGACGGAGGCTGGTATACAGAAGAATGAAATATTGAGGCCATTTGTCGCGGTGGTTTTTTCAGGAAATGATGACGTCAAATTTTTTACGAAGGAGGAACATTCGGAATCGAAGATACAACTTCAAACTGTTCCAAAATGAAGGGAGCATTACACATGTACACGACCGGCCACTATACTTTATAACGAAATTTAGGATGCAAGTAGCCCAATTGCTCAATCTCCTCTGCACTCTTCCCCTCCAGTCTGTAATCCCTTTCTCCTCTTTCTCTCTTCGCGTTCTCCCATCTGATATACAACGCGCCAATGATCACAAGGACAGAGGCAATACTGCTGGTGACGAGGTTGAGAGTGTTGCCATTGTGATAATCGGGTGCATCGGCGGGTAAGTAGGTCCACACACTGACACCGGCCGATATGAACCAATGAGTAGTTAGTTACTCTCACAGTGGAACTCACCCAATAATAGATCCTAGCGCACCAATACCTAGAAAAATGACTGTCAGTAAACATGATTGTGAAATAGTGTGGGATTCGCAAACCAGGGATTAAGGCTGTAGCGACTGCACGTATGGTATCAGGTGCAGCGTTATCCGTTCCCCACGTCAGAATCACAGGTCCTGAAGTAGTCCCCCCTGCAATAGATACAAAGCATGCTGCATATCTAGAGAAATTCGATAACTGAGAGATTGTTCAAGACATCCTGGCAGGCAACGCCCTACCTCGCGTGAGGATTTTTGGTCCCAATGGAGATAGCATATCCCAATACTATCAACAATGTCGAGAATAAAATGGGAATTGCCCGCTGGTTCTTTCGGTAGCAAAAATATGCGTTAAGTAGGATCCATACCGCACCTAGGGCATAGGGCGGGACCGTGCGCAATTGGGTCTGAACCGTAGCTGCCAACTCAGTCAGAAGCTATTCTGGGCTTTCTTTCTAGAGAAAGCATGTCATACTGTATTTCCCCACTAGAAACGCTATCAATATGTATAACATAGAGGAGCAATTGACCACGAACATGTAGCAATGACCGTGGGCATGAACAGGCTTAACCCCTGGAAAGATATATTGATCATCAAGTAGCAGATTGAACATATCATAGTCTGTCGCAAATTCATCAGAAGGCAGCAAAAGAGACTAAAACGGAGTTGACATTAAAATTAAAGGCCCTCCATATGAGCTTCAAAGTCGTTTTCTCTCTTATCGCCCCCACTCGCGTAGCTTGGTCTGCGTCAATCCGTGCAAGTGCCAAGGTGCGTTCCTGAGGTTTCAGCATCCGAGTATGTTGCGGGTCCGCAGGCAGTATGATGAAACACAAAAGGCCAAATCCCGTGGTAATGATGCCCTCAACAAGAAAGATCTTCCGCCATGACTTGACCGTTCCCACGTCTTTTACAGACAGGAGACCGGAGGCAAGTAGTCCACCGACTGGCATCAAGATACTCAGTCAGGTGCAGCGGCCCTAACAAAGAAACCTACATGCGCCCGCAAGGCTAGTGGATACACCAAAGAAGGTCCCAAGTCGCAGCACGAGCTCAGAGCGTCGATAGTACTAGAGGAGATTTGACATGGGCTGGAGCCAAGCAACCTGGAACGAACCGGAGTACTTACTCTTGACATGATATAAGTTAACCCTGACTGCCATGCAAAATGAAAGATAAAGGAACGCGAATCAGGATAGTATCGTACCAAGGTACCACCCTCAGCTATACCGAGGAAAACTCTGGTTACAATAAGACCAGCAAACGATTTGACGAACGCCGTGCCGATTGAAACGATTCCAAAACCAGTTACCAGGCCGGCGAGCCACACAGAACCGAAATGCTTGAGCGCGAGGTTGGACGGGATTTCGGCGGAGACGTACTGGATATTTCTATTAGATAGGGTACTTGGAGGAAAAGGGGAACGCACAAAGATGTAGAATACCGTCAGTGCAATGTTGAAGTCGAATCCTTGCAAATTTAAATCCTTTTCAAGACCTGGAACGAGACGACGTTCAGACGTTGCACCGATTTGGCAAAGGAGACGAGACTCACCAGCAATCTTAGCGTTTCCTGACATAAGAAAGGTATCATCTTCTTGATCATAAGCGATCTAAAAAAATCGCATACCTATCGCAGTCCTGTATGCTCCGTCAACGCAAGTTTAGATCTTTTCATAGAAAGCCAGATTGGCTACCTGTCAATGAAATTCATGCAATCTAATCAAATTTTAAGTAAAATGACACCCGGGCAAAACCAAAAAAAAAAAAAAAACTCACAGATAAGCGTAAAGATTGGTAGCAGGACCCAATCCAACTTCTTGAGAAGTTGTTTCTCTGCATTCGGGTCAATGGCATACTCGACAACGGTGTCTTGCTCGGTCTTATATACCCCTCTTTCCTTCGACATGGAGGGCAAGATAACGGGAACAAAAGATCATTAAGAAATGTGTTTTTGAGGACGTCCGGTGGGATCCCGTGCCAATCCCCGAATTAGAACAACATTCTAGGTCTGAAAAAAATAATCCATAGGGAGTAAGTAAAATGGAAATGGGGTCTTATGATCGCTCGTCAGAAAACGTGAAGATCTGATAGAATACTATCGCCAGTCTCGGTAGGGCGCGCCTGTAGGGAGCATTGAATGGAATACCACATAATACTAGTATCTGTCGCCAGCGAACCTCCTTCGGAGTCTGTTTGGACTCTTTCGAGGTGCGATCTATGTCAAAGAACGTTTCGGCGTTTGCTAAGCGCTCTGGATTGGGCTGAGTAGTTAGAAGGTACAATGCAATGTTGTCTCCACGCTCCGTTCTTTGCGGCGAAACTGGACTGGCGCGATGCATGCTTGCAGCTTGAACGTTATGAACTCTTGACCGGACCTTCGCAGTTAGTGTATATTCCTGCCAATTATTAATGGGACCACATACCGATTTTCTAAACTCTTTAAGCTACCCTATGAAGCAAAATAACAGTTTCATTGGTGAATTCTCTTCCAGAAACAAAGCGTAACGACTAAATAAATCTTATTAAAGTTACATTATCTTTAGACAAGTATTTTGTAGTCTGGTTCGAGATAGCTGCAAGGGTTCGACAAGAGAAAAATCTAAACAAGTTCTTCCCGACCGAATTGGTTAACAGCAAGTACCCTCTTTCAGCATTATGCTCAATCCTTGATGCCATAGCGTTCCCAATATACCTTCATGCCGTCCAGTTCCAGCGTCTTTCCTTCACTCTCGAGCCACCCCATTAAATCTCGCATCCTGAGTATCGCGCGCACTTTTCCGCGTCCTACTATTTCTTCTACTTCCCGGACTGTGCTCGTTCCTTCCTCTCGTCCGACCTCTTCCCTATCAAGACACTGCACGACGCCGACCACTTCACCACCAGCACTCCGTACGGCATCGATGGCACCCCGAATAGCCTTTCCGGATGTCATAACGTCGTCCACGATGACCACCTTCTTTCCCGCCATTGGAACTCCGACAAGCATCCCGCCCTCGCCGTGATCCTTGACCTCCTTTCGATCATAGGCCATACCGACATCCCGTCCGTACTTGTCGAACAGCTTGACAACCGTAATTGCACCCAAGGGTATTCCCTTATACGCCGGGCCAAATAATATGTCGAAATCACCCACATTAGCGAGGGTATCTGCGAGAGCAGTGGCCAAGACAGACAAGGTGGAACCCGACGAGAGCAGCGAGGAGTTAAAGAAGTAGGGTGACTGCCGTCCGGATTTGAGCGTGAACGAACCGAATTTCAAGGCGCCCACGGACATTGCATGACTGATTAGACTCGCTTGGGAAGGGCTGAGTGTGGCGGCCATCGTCGGTAGTGGTCGTCAAAGTGGCGAAATTTTGCGATCGACCCGAAGATCTGAATCTCTGTCAGGAACACAGCCACATTTTAGCCCTGGACAGGACGACTGGCTATTCATCCCATCTTCTCCGCGTTCCTTTCCCTGTAACTTACTCTTGCCTTGATACCGGGACTTTTTTTTTTAAAGTAGCTTCCTTGCTGATGAATAACAACGATCAACCCCGTCATCTTCGTTTGAATGGGCACTAGTATCCGAGGCCAACAAACAGCGCGGCCTTCCCTCCTCACCAATCTTTCTGATCAACTACGGTCCGAACTAGGCGCGGTTGTAATCTTCTGTCTTGCTGTGGCGACCGAGAAGGTGCTTGCCTCCGAGGATTTGCATCAGCCTTGAAGCTTGCAAATCATCAGCTTTCCACCGCGCTTCTATTGACAAAATGTTATATGCATGCATGCGGCGTGTGTATGGAAGGATTTCACTGTGCATACCGTATACTTACTTACTGAAATACCCCGAGTCTTACGTCCGTGTGTCCATAAATCAAAATCGGCCCCAAACCCTGGAACGGCTTCGTCGATGATCCTCAAAGGTAGCCCGGGCGATTGCTGCTCCTTTGGTACTTCAGTCCTGGTATCTAAGATCTTTTAATTAGGTTTTTGCTCGAATTGAGCGGCCTGTGGGGTGATGCGATGTATCTTTGTCTATTCCTCGGAATTGACTTGCCGCGGCTATCCAGGGTTACCGGGGATTTATTTTCCTTGGCGTCGCGTCTTTACATACAGGCACTAATTTCACTGGTTTTGATTCATGAACATACGAAACAGCTCGTTGGAGAGAACAAGTCGTGTTGCGGCTCTGGATGCTATCGACAGTACTTGCTCGTACACCAGGTGTAAACCTTGATAGATCGGTGTCAAGTTAATCACATAACTTGCCGTAACGGAACTTTCTCGTCAGTAAATGACAGGGCGAACGACGGATTATGTCCTGACGTTGCAACATCAGAGTTCTACCGGAATATCCAACTAAGGCCAACATATGTTTCTCATTAACATGGCGATGATATCGCACTGGATTGAACCGTTGACGGCGACTACGTCGCAAAACATTTATTTCCTCGGGCCTCCTCCAAGTGATGGTTCCGATTTCCGCTGTCCCGCTTGAGGTTCTCGCACCCGCGTACACGACCGCGCCGGGGATAGATATTGCTGTAGGAAAAATTCTCAGTGACAGATAGCACGGTCGGTGTTTTGGGGGTTGGCGTGAAACGCACATGCGATATCTGTGGCCGATGGAACCCAGGAAAGCTGACCATCGTATCCTGCCTCGATCGTGCGTAGGAACGAGCTTCGGGGCCGAGGGGGACAGGCGCCGTGTACCTATTACAAGCGGTAAGGTTTGTACCCGTTCCACTTCAAGTCACCCGTATCGACCGAAAACGATATCACTAAGCCACATACAATCAACATTATTGTAGCCGACAGCAATCCCCCTCCTAAGAGACTCTAGCGGCATCACCAGCATTTCTATTCTGGTATGACCACAAGTCATCCTCGAAAACCTTAAACATGAATTCAAGGTCAAATTCACTCCGAACACGTTAGCCGCGGAAAAAAACAACAGCAAGGCGTCACTGACGTACGCAACAAAGTCAGCTGTCTTTATAGAATTCAGCAGACTGGAGAGAGTGACGTCGAGTTCTCAACTTGGCTCCTCTGATAGGTCCTTTCGTATCGAGGAATCAGTCTCAAATCCGATAGCCGTGGGCGACCAAGAACACCCGCACTATATGTTCAACGGTTGACATTTTGTACCGGTTAACCAGTGTCAAAGGAGCGAAATTGTGAAAGAAGAATAGAGGCAATTCAGCCACCAACAACACAAGGTAATTCTATGAAGACTCGGTCTGATTTATCAAAGGAAGACACTAGTCCACAACACGTCCTGCAGGAAAGATCTCAAGGTACAGCACCTCTACTGGATCAGAATAAAGCGCAGACCGTGGCAAAATAGAGGGACCTGATTCGATCGGAATGTGTTGTAGATGGGAAAATTCGGTACCACATGAACTCGCCAAAACTGTTTGCCATTTCTCCGTCATTCGTAGGAAAAACACGCACCCAATGATTAAACAGCATCAAAAAGAACGTTCGAAAGCCTTGGGGTTTGCCATTTGGACAGACAGGAAAGCCATTTGAAGCAAGATCGTCCCTGAGCCTTAAAAAGAATTCGAATGGGTGAACAACGCCTAGATAAATTCAAACAACGGTGGTAGATCAAGCGACAGACCAGCCAAAGTCGAGTATCTCCTAACTTCGTGAGGCGGCCTGACACGGACTAAGCTCAGTCATAGTTGCGTCGGGCTTGCTCAGCCATACGCGCGACCAGCTGAGAATCCACATGGGGATTCCCTCTAAAAACACTCCGCTGCAGTTCCAGAAATAAAGCATCACCTGGGCGTAAATCATGAGGGATAATTCCGAAAGAATCCAGCAGAACAGCGAAGATGCCTCATGCATCATCACGTTAGGCGGAGAAAACCAGTGACCCACTTTCCGCAGCGCTGTTCTCACTTCTCAGAGAAGTCTAGCTGAAGACGAAGCGCGTTCGATGTAATTTTACTGGCAATAGAATATGCGGAGAGATAAGCAAATCCCACAAGTTATAAGTGAAAGATGATACAGCAGGATGGTTCTGATGGGAGACCCATTCTTTAATTATATGTCAAGAGATTCACAAGATCTGGACAAGATTGATCAGGGTCTAACGTCTAACAGCGGTTTGATGTCTGACAACATTCGGACAGGCCAGGAAGGACGTCTACATGGACGAAAAGCGTAGATTCAGATCAAGGTCGGAGTCCTAGACAAGTACAGTCGCACAATGCGATGATATCTTTGCCAGTGTTTCACTCGAGGTCATCACGAAAAAAGCCTAGCTGTGTGGGTAGTCTTGACGGTCATGCGCCGATTCCGGGAAAACTGAGAAACCCCAGCGAAAGGCACCGGATATTGCGAACAGTTGATACCGGCAAGGCCGACATCCAATGCATCCGCCCCTCCTTGCTTCTTGGATTCGATTTCATCAAGCTTCGCAGAGCACCATGATTTCCTCGGATGTTTCATTTTGATGCGATAACTAATCATTGGGAGCAATCCTGTCGGAAGATTATAGCCATAGATACCAGAGAGCCTTCTTTAATGTACGAAATGTGAGGTTGAGAGCTAGAAGACTCGAGACCTTGGAGGTAAATACGAGAGGGGGTGGGGGGAGCAAAGACGGCTACAGACGCCACCTTGATCCGATCAATATTCCGGAATTTTTTTCCGCGCACCGCATGCGGAAGACAATATAATATATAGATAAAGTTCATATGTGGATACTGTGCAAGAATAAGTAAATACTATTGAGCGGTGATGTATCGAGAGATGCTGGTTATACAGATGACATGCAGTGTGTAATGATATATGAGGATGGTATAGTTATGAACAACTTGGCGCTTCAAAAATTTCAATACAGAACATACAAGTAGAAAGTATTGCAAGATATCAGGGCGACTGTAGGCGCTCATAAGACAAAGATATAGGCGAAGGTACTGGAGTCCGACGACGAGATAGAGAAGCCGGCAAGACATCGACATCTATATCATGTAGCCGAGGGAGAGTCGGAGTGGCAGTCCGCCGTCGTTTCAGAGGGGGTAATGTAACATCCTCTTTCATGTTTTTAGCGATATCAGTCCATGCGGAGCACGTCACACGCTCCGATGTTGTTGTTCGAGTGTTGGATGGAGTTGCACGGCGCACAGAGTGGTGTATCTGGATGGCCGGCCGAGAAATACGTTCAGGTGTTGTCGAAGTGGATGCGGACGATGTCGAAGATGGAGATGCTCGGGAAAAGTTTGAAAACAGCCTGTCGAAATTGATTAGCAATGAGACGGGTGAAAGGGATGAGCAGGACAGGGACGTACTCTTCGGCATCTATCTTTCTCTTCAACACGTTGTACCGCCGTTCTAGCTCATCTTTTTCCTGCTTCAACTGGAGAGCATTGTCTCGAGCTATGCGAGCCACATTTAGAAGACCAAGCGTCGCCGCAGCATGGACTTCGGCTCGTCGTCGCCACAACCCACAATTCAGCCGCAGAGCAGAATTTTCAGCGCCAAGCCTGGCACATTCGGATAGTGCCTTTGGAGTATCCATGGAGGAATCGATGTGTGGGTTGGGTTCATCAAGGTAGAGGCGACGAATGCTGGGAATTATATGGGCACGGAGGTGGGCAGGGATGAGGGCAGGGTCGATGTTCACTATTACCGCCTTGAACATATAGTTGAAGGGGGACAGGTAAAGGGCTCACCAGTTGTGTACGGGGCTCGGCATGTGGGGCAGAGATGTATGGTGGCATAGGGCTTAATTGCGTTAACAGCGCGGAATACGCATTCGGTGCAGAACACATGGCCTACAGGAGGCATGATAGGTGGGTGGGCCACGAAATGAAGGCGAGGAAGAGGGACGTACCACAGGGCAAAGCGACCGGCTGGTTGAGTTGGTCAATGCAAATACTGCAAGACGGCATGGTGAAGGTGGGATGGAGAGCAGGAGGATATCAGGATCGCTTTTATAAGATGGAAGGATCGCGGACAGAACAGGCAAACAGGCATTCCGAAGGTAACCGAGGAGTTATCAATGACATGTTTCTTCTCTCAGGCAATGGTGCGAGAGGTAATCCACAGAGGCTGGATGACTCTTGACTTAGCCGAGAAGACGGATTAGGCGATTGGTTTGAAATGTATCGGCCTCGGAGCGACCGTTTCCATTTCGATCTAGGCCCATGGAAAACATAAGATCCATCGGGCGACCACCACCTCCTTGGCGATGCCGCCGTGTGAGTTCCTGTGAGTTCCGCACGAGTATACTTGGAAAATCCACAGTTCAAATCCGTGCCTCCACGCATGGCGGAATCTGATCCCACATGAACCAGATTCCAACTGAAACTATTCCTCCGATCTCCACTGCTCACATTGCTCAACCGACAGAAGATGTTATATCACAGCCTACACTGCATTGCACCGCGCCCACCATAGATAGATGCACAACAGCGGATCGAACAAGGTGTTCGAACCATTCATTTCGTTATGTATGGTAAAGTGCGAGACTCCTCCGAAACCATCCTCTTTCCAGGCCGGTCTATAACCTGCCTCTCCCCAAGAGGTACCCAGAATAAATGAAACAAGGTCGGAAGCCAATCCCAAGTACCCCTTGTCGTGGAGACAGTTGGGACATTGGTTCGGAACTCGGACTCAGATGATTACCCGTAACTGCAATGACCATGTCCATGTCGGAGAGATGTGGCGTACAACTTTACGACAGTAGTCCGTTAATCACTTCAAAGTAGCCGGTAAGTCGCTGTCAGCTGGTATTGTGCCCGACTTGAACTCAAGTGATGCGCAGAACATCGTGAATGGTAATATGTACATAGCCGGAAACCGAACTGTGATATTGTAAGTCAATTTCTGATAGAGGAAATTGCTTAGCAACATACCAGTTTCCAAGGATCTTTTCCGTGGATCGGAGAACCCAACTGTCTGGAGGACTTACGGAGGGCAAGCTTCAAAGTTCTACGCTCCAGTCTTTCCTGCCCTAATTGGGGTTGCGAAGGTCCGCGGCGCGACATCAAATCGTACCTGCGACTGACAAACTGAAATTGACAATGACAATTTCATATTTCTTCTTGACTCTTTTCCTTGTCTTTTTAGCAGAGCGGCTAACGGAGGAACACCCACCGTTCAGGGCATCTCTGTCAATGATGACCTAACAGAACAGCATCCATGAACGCTACAAGTACTCCGCGGAATGGGAGCCTCGCTAACGAGAAGCAGGTACTTTATAGCACTCAAACCGCGGTACAACGAACGATCTACTCCGTTTCTCTAGAATCGATTAAAACCTTTACCTCATCAAACGGTCACAGAAAAATAGCGATATGTACTCACAATAGTCCCAAGTCCAAGCATTGTGCCCTAAACTTCTTCAGCTCACCAGAGGCTAATAACGGCGACGAAGCTGGTCGTCGAGATGGAGTAGATGTCAAGTTATACCGGCACAAGAGAAAGATATCCATCAGTCTTGAGAACCTCGTGGTGTTCTTTCAAAGTCTCTTCAGCCATTCTTTAAGCTTGTTTATCATTTGAGGAGGCTGAGAGGCCTTCACCTCTGCCATTGTAACACTATCTCCTACCTTACTTTGCTGAAAGCTGTCACCGGGAGCTTTATTGCAAAAAAATAAGAGAGGCTGAAAAGGATATGGTATGATTCAAGTAAAAGATCCTCGCAGGTGTACAACTTCCAGTCAAGAAGAAAGGTGTTTCTACAGAAAAAGTCTGGGATTTCATAATCCAGAAAAAATCTGAGAGCGAAGAGCAATGCATGCGCACTCACAATGAAGAGGTGAGCGGCCAGACGGAGAAACGCTCTAATTAGCCCACTAAAAGCACCAAACTACTTCAGACAGCCACAACTATACTTAACATGTAACATACCAAGCCGACAGATCCTGGGAACTGGATCCCTTGGACATAGGACCTAACCAATAAAACAACAGGATCAATGAGCGATGACTGGGACTAAGAGGGATAGAGCCTGAGACCAAATAGAGGCAAACAAATCCCCACGTGACAAACGCGACTTTTGACACCATCTCGATCGTGGAGACTTGAACTTCGTTCGATTCTTGGACTTTGAGTCCCGAGAGCTTAGCAATCTCATTCCTACGCGAAAAATTATTGGACTTAATCATTGGGGTCCCAGAATCTGCAGTTTTAGGATCCCGATACTAGTATGTCTTCTCACTTACTTTCCGTTCAAGATACTGAGGTGGTAGTTCCGAGACCTTCACAGTCAAATAATGGATCAGTTTGTATTCCATTGCTCGATATGCTTGAAAGAGAACGCCGTTCCACTCATGCGGTCCCTGATGTGCGGTTGGTGCCTTTCACTGTAGCATACGCTAGTCTCTTGAGGTTGAAATCCATTCTATAGGTCACAGTTTCTGCGCACCATGTCTTCATGAATACATGACAGCAACCTCTCGCCCAACATGCCCTGAATGTCGCGAAAGAATCAAACGGGGAGATGAGAGGCGGATCTTTCTCAACATGTCGTATGTTCCACGAGCGACTACTGTCATCTCGGGACTTGCACAGATGGATGCCAATGCGAGACTTGTCAGTGTGGCCAAGGCGGGAAAGAAGATAGCACAGGCCACCAAGGACTTGCGATGTGATCAGGATCTTGCGGTTCGTGAGAGCTACCGTTATCATGCCTGCTACAGACCTGATAAGCAGTAGGAGGCACTTTTACGCGCGGTTGAAGACTTCAAGGAGCGAATCGCGCCTACTTTTGCAGAACTGGACGTGAAACGCCGAGAGATTCAGAAGATGAGTCGAGACCATGAGGTGGCCCTACAAGCGGCAAAAACTCGCCTCCTAGAAGTCGAATTGGAGAGAGATCAGGCTCTAACTTGTGCGCAGCAAGCTATAACAAACAAGTCGGAGTATGAAGAAAGCATGTCGAGCCTCAGATCCGACAATATGGCATTGACAGAGAGAAACAGCTCGCTAGAGGCAAAGGATGCCAGACAGAAGATGACTATCCAAGCCTTAGGAACGGACATGAAAGCGAAAGATGCCCAAATCGAGCAATACAGACAAACAATCACTGAGCAGAAGGTGAAGTCCTGGGTTACGTTCCTCTCATGATTGCTAAAATCACTTTAGAACCGAATCCATCGATACAAAGCACGAATTGAAGAGCTCAAAATCCAACAAAATGCCCGAGTTTATGAAAAATCAGTCGTTCTTCCAGATGAGGTAGACAAATTGTTCTAATGCGAAAAGTACATGGCTCATGCCTGCACAAGATCGACCTTGACGAAGCCATTAGCCATCATTCGCCTCATCGGCTCCGGACCTCTGGTCACGTACAACAAGAAGATAACAATGCCGGGGACTTTGAGGGCATGCCGGGACCGTCGTTCAGCTCCGAGCAGGTACCTCAATGTTTGAAACGGAAACGAGCAGAGGAACGCTCTTCCAGACCTCTGCGTGCAGCGAACGGTAACTTTGGAAAGTTGTTCGCAACAGGACCAAAGCGGTCGGTTCGCGTGCCGAAAGGACCATGAAGATGTGGCTTGAATATGCTGTCGGGTAGACGAACACAATGCCTGGCTTTATACCGAAACCACATCCATGAACCTGTCGTGTGGTGATAGTATTTGTATCGTGGCTATCTTCTGTGATCGAAGAGAGAGATATTCTGCTTATGTTCATTTCGTGTCTTGTCGTTCTTGCTTGCTTGCTACTTGTGAGCGGTTCTACTCGACGGATACTGGCCCGACGCGCGAGTTTGCTTTGCTTCAACGGCCCGGCTGAAAGGCCTGTGAGTCGCGCTGGTGGCGGATAGATGGTACATAATCTCTATACAGTCTGGGGACCAGAGTTTTCTGTGTGGACAATACTGTGTGATGCTACCTTTCTCGAGCCTGCCTACCCATGCAGAGGACAGTGCCCAATAATATGAGATAGGCGACACCCCAGGACTCAAAAACGGTTGGCAAAATCTACTCAATTGCTCGGTTGGGGTATTATACAGACACTACCTGGGTTCGACTTTTAGTGGCAGGTGCGATAAGATTCTATGGCACACAAGTCAGCACTATTCAATAGTCTTCCCTAGGCAGCGGGAATGTGTTGGTAGTGCATAGATAAAAGGGCGTAGGCAGGAGATCTAGTTATTTCATCAAGAATTGCCACCTTGTACGCGAATAACCTCAGTTAGACGCACCCAAAGAACGGAGATGTTTCGGTTACTGAGCACGCACAACAAAAACTTATACAAGTGCAATGGCGGCGATGCATAAGTCTCTGAGTACCAGAGGGCCGTCATCATCCTGGTATCATCGGTCCAATCCACCGGCCAATCGAGCAGGAAATCGATCGAAAGATAGACTTTCTCATTTCGCCGACCATCGGTCTCATCGCAAGATTTGCCATGATATAATCGAATGTGTTCTGGACTTGGAAAATATCCCAGCGTAGTACATTGAAGCTTTCGCTGACAGTGGAAATGCCATGGCCCCGCTACGTCAACTATGCTGTCCGTCGGGACCAATGATTCACATGTTAAACGCGTTGAACGATCCCGTCGGTCCATCATATTTTTATTTTCCTGTTTTTGAGGATGTACGTACAATTGATGTGTGCCACGACTTGACTAAGGTGAGACCAATAGTCATCAGGCCTCGGGAGCTACATATTGTATGAATTGGCCAGGGCGGGACGTCACTGAAAGGCAACATGAAAAGCAGCAGAAGCAGCACCTTCGGTCGAATCTTCCCGATGCTTACTGACAAAGAATCACCAATGCCAACGGAGAAACGCTCAAACTCCATTAATGGAAAGTGCATTTCTAAATGTAGAAATTTTATGCATCTGAGCAATACACGCTTACATAAAGTCCAGCCCTAATTTTGTACCGTATTTCATTTTGGGAGTGCTGCGCCGCTTCTCGCAATCCACCTCCATGTCCTTCTGGTCGACGGCGCACTCCTCCAAGTGGGCGGAGGATGTCGCCGACGCGGGCTCCAACGATAATGGAATGTCTCGTACGAGTACGCTACCTGTACCCGTCCTATCGACCCCCCGCGTAAAACAAAGGATGATACCGAAGCCGTTCAGGGCGTTTTTGAAGCACTTTCGTCGTCGACTAGCCCCGCCGACCTCACGCTCGATGATGGATGCTATTGACCACGCTATGAACCACCCCCATGACCTCAGCCCCTCCCTCGAGAACGAGAAGGACGAAATTGATGAAGTCGTGGTTGACCGATGTTGGTCGGAAGAGTACGCGAGCTCTTCACATTCTTCCGACGTGATCGACACCACTAGTGGCTTCGGAGATATATTTGAGGAACACAATAGTACTTCCGCATGCCACCGGGCAGGATTTTGGGCCTCTTGTAGACCTCTTATCTTCATCAGATGGCGACTATGGCGTTGTCTTCGAGATTTTTTTGATCCTCGCTTCGAAAATCTTGCCGTGGAACTGGATTATCAAAAGGAGGTCTGGGAAGTTTCGAAGAGTTTGGCTCTATGGGCGTCCATATTCTTCTTGGTGAACTGGTTGATGGGGCTGTTATCCATCCCTACGCCCACCGTTCTTGCCGACAAGGTTAGTGAGCCCACGTCAATCTCCCTTGAAATGATGCGAATCCATGCGCAGATTTTCTATTTCGCCATCGGCCCTGTCCTGACATTCCCCATCCTTGTGCTATGTCTGTACGATTTTCCCCTCAAATATTCGTTGTTCTTCCAGTGTTTCGTCTGTGTATCGGCCTGGTCCTGGTTCGTACTATCCTTGTCCGTCAACCATACCCCCTCATCATCGTCATCATCATCTAGGTCGTTCTATCAAGTACTATATGTATTTCTATGTGGGTACTACAGCCACGAAGTGCATGCCTTTACCTGCGGCAGTAAAGATTTTTTATCGACGTTTTAGTAAGTCGAGAACGATTCGCGTCCAAATTTTGTGCTGACAGCTCATAGCTACACCTCTGCTCTGCAAACAGTGGCACTATTCGGCCTGAATCTTAGCCGTCTCCCAGCCATGATTGGCGCGCTCTCCTTTCTCGTCTTTTCAACAGTGTTGATCATCCCTCACCATATATTGTGGTATCGAAGTGCGAATTTCCCGAACTTCTCTCATCGTAAATCTAACCCTGCTCCCAGATATCATCAACTTCTTGGCGTTCCAGGGCTTTCTTTTATACATGCACTATCAGCGGGACATCTCTGCCAGAAGATTACACATGACGCGGATACGACTGAAATTGCAGGTACACAAGACCACCAAGGCCCAATTGAATGAACGGAAGGCGGCAGATTCAAAGTACCGTCTCACCAGTTATGTTTTCCATGATAAGTCTGCAATTTTCCTATATCTACTATCTTCCTTACTGTTTATTTACAGGTCCGCGTTCCTCTGAATACGGCTAGTGAGTCATCTGCATTTCTGATTTGTCACGATGCTAACTTGCATTCGAATTAGTCTTGGCTGTACAGAATATGGATGCATCTGGAACGGTCCCTAGGAGTCAGCTGTTGGAATTCAATGCTCTTGAAGGCAGCCTTAGTCAGATGTCGAAAGGCAAGTCAATGTTATTATTCTTTTCTTACTTATTTCCTGATGCGTGCATGTAGTTCTCAACGATGTCTTGGACTTGTAAGCCCCTTTCATAAACTTGCTAAGCCCTATGATATTGACAATTTTTGTATTCGCAGTAATCGGATGGATAGTGGTAAATTCGAAGTCCTGACGAGGGTATGTCCTTGTCCAATAGTGCAGTCAAATGTCGTCTAATACACTACAGCCGTATGCCTTTCATCAAGTTTTGCGCTCCATGTTCTTACCGCTGGAACTTGCTACCAATGCGCGTGAATTAGACTTTGAAAGGGACTTGGACATGAAAATTGATGATGTATGCCCTTCCATGTCAGTCGTGGTTGCATATGCTGACCACTTTCATACGTTCGTACAGTTTGCTAGGCGAGCCGAGTATAAAGCTCTCGGTGAAAGTGATGAAAATATCGAATTGCTCTTGCGGGATAATCCAAGCGGTGAATTGGTGATGGGCTTGGTTGCTGGGGATGAAAACCGGCTAAGGCAGATTGTCACAAATCTTGCGAGGTGAGCACCCTGCAGTGTCTGGGCTATACATAACTAATTGGGCTCTGATCCAAAGTAATGCATGTAAATTTACTCCGAAAGGTGGAAAACTCAAAATTTCGACTCGGCTTATTCTCCCAGAGGCGAGCGCTGGTGTGGACAGTGAAGATGACACTAAGGCGTCACATTCAAGAACGACGTCATTAGACAAAGAGCATGAAAAGACTGAACGCACCCGTTCGTTATCGGTGAAGGAGCTTGAGGAACATAACAAGCAGTTGGGCGGGGCGCAGCGTTGTTTCGAGAGAGAGAAGATTGTGGTTAGAATTGAGGTTACGGATACAGGAATTGGCATACCAAGTCATGATATGACCGACTCCAAACTTTTCTGTAAGTATCCGGTCTTTATTGTCGGTCCTCTCAACTAATCAAACACCCCAGCTGCTTTCACGCAGACAGAGCAAGGAAGGCTACAAGGTATGCTTCGTGATCTGTCTCTTGAAGTCTATAATCATGAAGATGTCTTCTAGGCGGTAAGGGAACAGGCCTTGGACTAGCTTTGGTACGCCGAATCGTGAAGCTTAGTGGAGGTCGCCTGGGTGTCCGCTCAAAAGTTGGACAAGGATCGACATTTTGGGTGGAACTTCCTCTTGGCGTTGGACGTAAAGTCTTGCAACCGGCGCGGGAGCCTGTCTCCGGGACTCCTGATCCATCCTTCATGAATATGTATACACTCACCAGTAGAGCGGGTGAAGACTCGCTGCAGTCGGCGAAAGCGAGCGCGGAGGGGACCGACGCGATAAGAGCCACGCCAACATCTCCGTCGACTCGCTCCGCTTCGGCGCTACATGGGCTTATGAATCAAGGTACGTTGTTTTTGCATGGTGCGCCATCATAGTAGTCTGTAACTCGCTTTTTTTCAAAGGCGGTAGTGTTGAACTAAGCCTAGCAAAATATGACTCCCATTCACCTGTACCAACGAGGACCATCGGGGATCGTTCCACAGGGACGGAGTTTCCACGGGCTTACATGGATTATGAAGACTCGGAAGATTCTCCTTCCTCTCAAATCGTCCTTCCGCCTCTCCTCGAAGAAAATAACTCTAACGGGACAATAACAGGACAGACATCACGGAATCGACCAAGCTTCATTGTTCTGCCCAGTCCTCACTCCTTCGTACTCGACCCACAGCAGTCACCTACGGCTAATCCCCCGTCGCCTTCTATCACTCGAGGTTCTCTAACGAACTCGAGCTCAGTACTGTTCCACCAATACCAAGTCCTCGTTGTAGATGACGATGCTTTGACGCGCCGGTTAATGACAAGGATGCTAGAACGGTTAGGCTGCTGCGTGACGACGGCGGAGAATGGGGAGATTGCGCTTGGAATTTTGTTAGGACAAAGTCCTGAGATGAAAACGCCTGCGAGTGACAACTCGGTGCCCATTTTGGACAACTTGACTCCTCCGACGCAGAGGAGGTTTATGGTAGTGTTTCTGGATAATCAGATGCCAGTGATGTCGGGGTTGAAGACTGTGGCGTATCTACGGGAGATTGGGAGGCGCGATTTCGTTGTTGGAGTTACTGGTACGGCCAGTCTTTTTGTAATTGCATGCAGCAGCTAACGGGCCTATCCTCGCATGCAGGTAATGCTTTGATTACCGATCAAAAGGTTAGTTTTTCTTTTTCTCATATTAGCTCTTTGACACTCACGATCGTTTCTCTCTGTAGGAGTATCTTGAAGCTGGCGTCGATCAGTGAGTTTTCTTTTCTCGTTCCCCTTCTACGGAAAGTTGACGCGCTCATCCGTAGCGTTCTTACCAAACCTGTACTGGAACGAAGTCTCACGCATATGTTACACCTCGCGGAGCACCGCCGCAAATCAGCAGCAGCGGAGTCATAGCACTTGTCTTACCTTCACTCCTCTCATCGACGTCACCCTGATATTTCCATCTCTCTGTTTTGGGTCCTTTCCTTGGGTTCATTGGGGACATTTAATATGTATCACGTAGAATTTATATTGCAGTTTTGTAGGCACACTGTATACTAGTAACATCTTACGAAATATTGAATAATGAGTACAGTTGACTCTCTCATAACCCATAGCGGTCGGTGGACCCTCAGAACTATGGGTTACGAGGGGTATGGGTTATGAGAGAGTCACTGTAGTTACATCTAGAGCAATACCCGAATTATGGTCCGTTTAATTTACTTTCTGGACATCAAGCTTCAAGCTTCAAGCAGAATTCTTTCCTGTTGAATCATTGTGATAGCACATAGCTGTTATGCTCTCCAAACAACTGATAGCACCAAAGTGCTCGTCTAAAAGATGGCTACTGTAGACAGTTCTGGTGGTCGGCATAACTGGGACTGCCATGAATCCTGAGGGGCCCCTCGTGAACTCTGCCAGGTTATGTTCCATTCCAGGCGCGACGAAAAATTGAAAGCACGAAACAGGCCAAAATGGAAGAACCGCCCCCATCGCTGTATGTCTCAACATGTTGAAAAACCCAAACCATAGAACAGCCTTTTTTTGTACATGCAAAACAGCCAACGCCGGTACTTGTGACGAAGCAGCTTGAAGCATTCATGCATGTGCTCGATACATGGCCTGATGAATGATGTAATATAACACAGGGACATATGTATCATAGGGCATAGTAAAGCAAGGACGCGAAAACACTTATTTCTGAAAACACAGATGTAGTAAGCAAACTGAATCAAGGAAAACAAGGGTATACTGGCTCACCAAGATGATGCCGTCGAATCGTTGCTTGAACCATGCCATCGTATCGTCCTTCTTGATGCGATGAGAGAAGCCAATACGAGCCTTCTTCTGTTTCCGCCTTGCCACACGAGCACCAGGACGTCCCATAACCACGTAGAAGTCCATACCGAAGATACCAATAGTAGGGTCATACCGAGCCCCCAAGTCGATATGCTCTTGGATACCGAAGCCAAAGTTCCCCGTCTCGGAGAAGTTCCTTCGTCTCAGCTCGTACTCCTTCACCTTCAAACCACGCTCCAAAATCTCCTCAGCCTTGGGGCCTCGGATTGTCACATGGACAGCAATTTTTTCGTTACGACGGATACCGAAGGTACGGACAGTGTAACGGGCTTTCGAGGTGACTGGTGTCTGACCAGTGAGCTGTTCCAAGACCTTCGATGCACGGGTCAGACGATCACCAGATTCACCAACGGAGATGTCTGTGAGTATACTAGTTCAGCACGTCGCTTCACTTCCCCAGTGAATGTACGCACTGATGACAAGTTTGTCAATCCGGGGCTCCTTCATGGGGTTGGTGGGCGTCGCCTTTGTGTCGGCCTACAAACATGGTGATAAAACTAAAGGTCAACAACATTGTAGACGATGAGCTCACCATTTTGTTGTCGGTTTTGTCGATATCGGTGAAGGACCTCGTGCGAAGGAAATAATGAGTGGCTTAGGTAAGTTGGTGGCTGAAACTTAATTTCTGCAGCTGCACGGCATCCTCCGGAATTTCGTTCGAACCGCCATCTTAAATTCTGTTCGCATAGGCTTCGCCGTCAATGATACAATAGATGTACCTTCTCCCTCTCCTGCTCGAATGAATATTTTATTATCGTTCCAATGACCTTCCGCCTCGGAAAACGGTGTTCATGCAGGCAGAAACAAATGTTGGACTAAAGCACCCTCAGTTTAAGTAATTAGGCGTATGTAGGTTTTGAATCTGAATCTCGGCTTGCTTGTCATTTGTTATCATCATATGCTCATTTACTTCTCAGATGGCGTATTCGTCATACCACCGTCAGAAAGTCTACGAGCGAACCTTGATGCGCCTCTGATAAATAGTTGGGCCATGAGCGGTAGGGTCTTCCTCGATGTGATGCATACGGTGATATTGTGCATCTTCGTATATATGGTCTGGATGTCTTGTCCGACAACCAACAACCATTCATTCTCAGCAATGCATCACCGAGACTCTTCTATGCTACTCAATGCTTGCCCAAGTATGGCATTGTTCGGTCTCTCTTGGTTCATTAGAAGCTTAACCAGGAAGGACAAACTTGCCTAGGATGAGTCCTATCAAAGTCATCCTTTCTTTGTGCAAGAGACTAGTTCAATTGCCGTGTTCGCTACGGCTGTCATCCAAGAGTGATACCAATGTGATGCAATGCTAAGGCATTTAGTTTTGATTTCTCTTGTCTTGCTGTTTGTGCTGAATCTCAGTTACCAGATGACCATCCGGAATTTTACCTCAGATACGTTTTATCCGCTTGTCCATTTCTTAACGGCATACGAACGCAGGAATCATCATGAGTACTTCTTAGGTGGCCATACCAAGAAATCCAGTCATGTTATGCCTTTAGTGCCGGTCAAACTGATCATAGGGCATTCAGAGCAGTACTTTCAGTATCAGGTTCTCCCGGGACGGGGATGTGGTATCACAGTGATTACTATCGGTATCGACAGAGCGTCGAATAGTTGAAGGTAGGTACTTGGACCTCAGGGTTGGGTGTAACTCAGCAATGAGCATTCACAGACCAGCAATCCGGCTCACGATCGCCAGGCAAATGCGAATGCTTAGTATGATTTTAGCACAAGAAGATAACAAATGTGGTGACATCTCAGAAGTCGTCTCTCGAACCGGGCACTTTTCGGCACCATTCAGCATCATCTTACCTCGTAGACCTCAGGCCTCAAGACCTGGCATACCGCTGGCCAACATGGATGCGCTGGCAACCATTTTTTTTCAGCATCCGATTCATGTATAAAAGGCGACCGCACCACTGCTCGTTTATTGTCAAGGAAACGTCGTACATGTTTCCCAAGGTCACTCTCCTCTCCCTCGCTCTCGCTGCTGTTGTCTACGGCCAACAAGTTGGGACTCTAACAGCTGAGAATCATCCCCAACTCCAAGTTCAGCAATGTACATCAGGTGGCAGCTGTACAACTCAGTCTAGGTCGATTACACTCGATTCCAACTGGCGTTGGACACATGAGGTTTCGAGTTCCACCAACTGCTACACCGGCAATGAGTGGGACACGTCTATCTGCCCCGATCCCACGACCTGTGCAACCAACTGCGCTTTGGACGGTGCCGATTACTCTGGCACGTATGGTATTACGACCAGTGGTAACGCGCTTACCTTGAAGTTCGTCACCCACGGACCGTACTCTACCAATATTGGCTCCCGCGTGTACTTGCTTGACTCCAGCGGCAGCAAGTACCAACTCTTCAACTTGAAGAACCAGGAATTCACTTTCGACGTCGACATGTCGAACCTCCCTTGCGGTCTCAACGGTGCTTTGTACTTCATCCAGATGGACGCCGATGGTGGAATGGCCAGGTTTCCTACCAACAAGGCTGGTGCCAAGTACGGGACTGGCTATTGCGATACGCAGTGTCCGCAAGACATCAAGTTCATCAACGGACAGGTTGGTTTTCTGTCTCTCTTTACGTCCTTCACTTTAGCTCATCGCCGACGTTTAGGCCAATGTTCTGAACTGGGTGCCTTCTGATACCGACGTTAATGCTGGGACAGGTGAATACGGCACTTGCTGCAGTGAGATGGATATCTGGGAAGCCAACTCTCAAGCCGCTGCCGTCACTCCTCACGTCTGCTCGGGGATTACTGGTCAGACGAGGTGCTCGGGCACCCAGTGTGGAGATGGTGATGAGAGGTACGACGGATTTTGTGACAAGGATGGTTGCGACTTCAACTCGTGGCGTATGGGCGATCAGACATTTCTTGGTCCCGGCAAGACCGTCAACACCAACTCCAAATTCACCGTCGTCACCCAGTTCCTCACTTCCGACAACACCACCACCGGCACCCTCCACGAAATTCGCCGTCTCTATGTCCAGAACGGCAAAGTCATCCAGAATTCTAAGACCACCTTCCCCGGCATCAGCGCGTATGACTCTATTACCGACAACTTCTGTAACGACCAGAAGGCGCTCTTCGGTGACACCAACTCTTTCGAATCCAAGGGTGGACTTGCCGCTATGGGCTCGGCATTCGAGGCGGGCATGGCTTTAGTCATGAGTATTTGGGATGATCACGCGGTCAACATGCTCTGGCTTGACAGTGACTACCCCACCGACGCTCCTGCTTCCCAACCCGGTATCTCTCGTGGACCATGCGCTACGACTTCCGGACAGCCCTCCGTTGTCGAGTCGCAGTCTGGCGATGCATATGTCACATACTCCAATATCAAGTTCGGCCCCATTGGCTCTACTTACGCGCATTAAAGTGTGCTATTCCAAGTTTTAATTGCATTCCTCACTGACTCGAACAAAGATGACGATGTGACGCCTTTCCTTGGTGAGACTCACGCTCGGCTTGTCTGACATTAACTCAAGTTGACCCCGAAGATTTGAGTATTCACGACCGTTTTTACGTTCTTTTCTTATCAATCAAATTTCTGTGGCGGGTTGCTTTCGTCACCTTGTCCGTATCTTTGTCCCTTCGTTTCTAGACTTCTACTAACCGTTGAATCGTTACCGAAGACTGGTCTTCATAACTCTTCCTCGGCTGGTACGCTCGCTGTAAGTTTCCCATATAGCACTTCCTTCCCCAGTGGCCTACCTCCTTCCTAGGCCTCCCTCTGACTTTCTTGTGGGCATCTATGCATCAATGGGTATGGTGTGATGATTGCGGAACAAAATCAGCTTTGGCCGAGGGTTGAGCAGAGCACTTGTATTCACCCCCAGAATGTCAGATCCTTGGAAGCTTATTCAGTAATGGAAGAGAATTATGTCTTGATTAACTCCTGCGGACAGCTACAAGGAAGTTTGGATGATGAGTGTTTGCCGTGTTTCTCATACTTAAAAGTTACCCTTCAGCAAGTCTTCAGTGTCTTGCCAGTGAGTGCCTATATTTGTCCACGTGCCGAAGGCCTGGGAAAACACCGGGCCGTTCAGTTCAAGATGACCTTCTGCGCGTCGTACCCATCATGTAAAAAGTTCTCGACCACCATGTGCTACTTGTACAGATTGCTTTTCTTCTCTTCTAAACGAAGGCTTCCACATCGAGACAAGCCCATCTGATCATATAAAAGCCGTGTCCAATGTCTGTTTCAACCTTAGAAAATGCTGCTGTATCTGCTTTTGGTTCTCTTTTTGACCTGTAATCCTGTGACCTTGGTCGAAGGCTTTCACACACTTTCTCGCCGAAATTCTACTGGTCTCACGGATGAAGTCACTTGGGACCCTTATTCGCTTTCAATTCATGGGCAACGAGTGTTTGTCTTAGCAGCGGAGGCTCATCCGTGGAGGATTCCAGGAGATCCAGCTATCTGGGCCGACATCTTCCAAAAGGTCAAAGCAAATGGGTTCAACACTGTGTCGTTCTACGTCAACTGGGCTCTTCATTATCCTGCACCTGATACCAATGCTGGTAGAGGTGATTTTGAAGAAGGAACTTACAGGGATATACAGGGATTCATTGACGAGGCGAAGAAAGCTGGTCTTTGGATGATTGCGAGGTCCGTCCACATGATTTTGATTTCTTCGCTTGTGCTGATCCTTCTATTCAGACCCGGACCGTATATCAGTAAGAACGATTCCATCTGCCCTAAAGATCGCTTGATGTCATCGCATAGACGGAGAAACTACTGGCGGGGGGTTCCCTGGCTGGGTAGGGAATATCGCAGGGAATTTACGCACGAACAATCCGAACTATACTGAAGGTACTTTAGTCCATACGGTTTCGGCATTAGAAGATATCTTTTGAATGCTCATTTATCAGCTTGGACACCTTATTTGACTTCGATTTCCAAGATAATTGCCAAGAACCAGATTACGAACGGAGGTCCCAGTAAGTGTCGATGCAACAAAGGGAGAATGATGTTCACGTCAAATGCATCCAGTCATCCTTGTCCAAGCCGAAAACGAATTTTCTGAAAGTGAAGGCAATGATGTATACATGCAGGCTATCATCGACCTCTACAGAGACAACGGTATTGTAGTTCGTACGTCGGCATTTTTTTCACGAGCCGATTATGCTCACACATTACATAGCGATAACTCACAACGACCAACATGCCGGACAAGCAGGGTATCATCTACTAATTCTTCACCCTCTTCTCATATTGACTATATCGCAGGAATTTCTCACCCGACCGCCCTGGCCTTGGACGTGTCAACATATATTGGTATACTTTTCTCGCACTCTCGTCACCAGGAAGCTTACTCCTTCATTCAAGCGGCGACTCTTACCCCCAAGGCACTAATAGTTGGGCACAGGTTCAGTCAATATACTACTCTGCGCACCAGGCTGTTGCCCCAAGTAATCCTTTGTGTCTCGCCGAGGTATTATGCGTGATGGTTGAGTGTGCTCTCTCCGACTCACCGTGCTACTTCAGTTTGAAGGAGGCTACCTATTGCAGTGGGGTTCTGTTACACCTCGAGGTGGAACGGGGTACGAGAAATATTGTAAGTAAGAACGTTTCATCTTTCCAGTTTGTGGTAAATTTTCGTACAGCGAATGATCTTACCGATGCTACTTTCGGTACGGGGGTTGCCATCATTGTCATTGTATTGATACTAATATGCGACGTTTGATCAGAGGATATTTTTTACAAGGAAAATTAGCAAGTATTTCCATTGCCGCTTCTCCTTTGTTGCCAATTGAACGCCCAATTTTTTGTAGTGCGCAAACAGCCACCATCTTGAGTGAGTTTCAGAGTGTTCGCCGAATCTCACTCTTTTAATTTTTCAAAGGCATATACATGCTTTTCGGAGGCACAAATTGGGGACAGACTGCAGCTCCAGTCAGTGCGCGCGTTGCATTTGTAACTTGCGTGTCTAATTTCGTTGACAGGTCTCATATACCTCATATGATTATGGCGGAGGTATACCTGTCTATTTTCGCTTTGCGCACAGCACTTATTCCAAAAAGGGATCAACGAGAACCGCATCGCTAACACCAAGATGAACGAAATGCGCTTACAGGGTCTGTTGTCTTCGGTAGTCTCCAATTTCATTGAATCAGACCCCCACAGGGCTATTCCTGCGTGTCTCTCGCGATTTGCTGTCGTCGGATCTCATAGCGAACGGCACAAACTATACAACATCTTCGTTAGTCCATACGGCAGAATTGCGCAATCCTATTACCGGTGTTGCATTCTATGTAACTCGTCACAACGACTCCACGTGAAGTGCACCCAGATGCTTTGAATTATCATTATTTTTTACATACCTACAGATCGACAGAGCTGACAACCACGCAGATTCATGTCAACACTTCCCAAGGGTCTTTGTTGATACCTCAAACTGGTGTTCTGACCTTTAATGGGCGCGAGAGTAAAATAATTGTGACCGACTATGTTTTTGGAAGGAGCTTCGCCACTATACTATACTCAACCGCTGAGTATGTGGAAACTATATTCTTGAGCTAATAGCGATTCTCAACTCCCTTTCTTCAGGATTATGACGTGGACGATGTGAGTACTAACTTCTTGTTGAAAAGGATTTTTCTCAGGCTGAGATCTTTGATAGGATCGATGATACGGATTATCTTATCCTATATGCCCCCGAGGGGCAGACAGGAGAGACTGCATTTTTACTGTCGACTGAACTCAAATCATTGAATCTCCAGGATGCTCCTGGAGCTACGTCAAGTCTCTCTGATGGTAAACTAACACTACAGTACACCTTAAATGGGTCTCAATTCATTCCCATCCAATTACAAAGCACCAAATTTGTGGTCATTCTTCTGGACAAGATGACAGCCTACCAATGGCATGCCCCAATCATAGAGGGGAATGGTACCTTTGGGAATTTCTTTTCCATTGGAACGAATGATACGTTAGTCTTCTGTCGCCTTTTCACCTACCTAGTGTTCTAAATTTGCTTTAGTGTTCTTGTTGGAGGACCATATGTTCTGCGATCCTCAAGTTTAAATCGAAATACGTTGGAATTGGTCAGTCATTATCAAGTATGATTATTTGTCATGCGCTTTACAACGCCTCATGCCCAGACTGGAGATCTCAATGGTACTACTTCCGTCGAGTTCATTGCACCATCATCCATCTCTCGATTGTCATGGAATAGCAAAAATATATCGGTATTCAAATCGTCTCGTGGATCGTTTGTGGCTACCATTCAGGGTGCAAATGTAAACATTAGCCTGCCTACTCTCGGCGACTGGAAAGTCTCCGGCAGGTGAGACGTCGACGTCCTTTTCATCGCATAATCCATTAATTCAGATTATGCAAGCCTGCCGGAGATTGTGCCAGAATTTGATGACTCCGGGTTTGTTCTAGCTGATATCAGGACCACCAACGTGAGCCGCCCTTTTCCCATCAATACGACACCACCAATTGAAGGTTTTGCTCGCAGTATACAAACCTCCCTCCATTATATGGCGACCTAGTACTCTATTCACAGCAATACGGGTAAAATCACAACATGTCTCAACGACTTGATTGACAATAATCCTGTACTAGATTTTTCGGTGGGAATTTAATCTTTCGAGGACACTTCAAAGCATCTGGAGACGAGACCACCGTGAAGCTAGCAGTTCAATATGGTTTTGCTGGCGGATATACTGCATGGCTTAATGGCGTCTTCCTTGGATCGGGGCAAGGCAATTCGACTGTGAGCTTGTCAGAGGATTCATGGGCTATTCCTGGCAATGCGCTCCGAGTTGGGAAGGACAATGTGCTTGTTATTGTGCAAGGTATGCTGCTGTCGTTCTGAATCCCTTCAAAGGTTCATAGTTTTATGGTATAGATCACACTGGGTACGTTATGTCTGAGCATGTTGGACCAATGAACTCTCTGATGCACGTCTTTTGATAAAGCATCTCTGAAACCAGCAGTAGGTCTTATCACCTTCCCGGCCACCCTATGTGCCCTGATCTGATAATCTAGCAAACGGCGGCAAAGAGCCCCGGGGCATTCGAGGGTATGCCATTGAAGGTGGAAATACAACCTTCACATCGTGGAGGTTGCAGGGAAATCAAGGCAGAGCAGACAATACTCCCGACCCCTATCGAGGATATTTAAACGAAGGGGGTTTGTATGCAGAAAGAATCGGCGCACACCTACCTGGATACCCTGATGTCCAATGGAGAAATGGTACGCCATTCTCCGGTGGCGGCCTCTCACGCGCCGGAATCAATTTCTATCGCACGACATTCAACCTGGTAAGGTTTGCCGACTGAGTATCAAGCACCATTGAACTGATATGCTTTAGCCCGTTCCTGATGGTGTCGACTTTCCTATCCGATTGTCCATCACTCCTAGTGATATCAGCTCGAACTTTAGAGTTCAAATTTACCTCAATGGATGGCAAGTGGGCAAGTACATCAATAACATTGGGTGGGTTCATTTCAAAGAGGACCCTTCCTGATGTTTTGGAGATCTGACTGGCACGTACTTAGTCCCCAAACAGATTTCGTTCTTCCCGCAAGGTGATGGATGAGATTAACTCAGCTACAGGCTTACTAACATATATCGACTAGTGTCCTTCGACGTTCCTCGACAAACACGCTGGCGCTATCACTTTGGTCCCTGGACAACTCTGGCGCTTCTATAGCAGGTCTCGAACTGATATCTGATGGAATTTTTTCGACCTCCCTCGTTTTCAATGACTACCATACTCCGGATTACATTGAACAGCAAAAGAGCAGACCATCTGGAACATACTATGAACCGATGTGAAGATTACGGAGGGATTGAGTGTAAATACATCAATAACATTATAAATGAACATCATGGGAGAGTTCAGTCACTTTCGTCACCTAAGAAGGCCACGATGCTTTGTCTAGCTGACATCTTCGCCCATGTGTCAGTTATAGGATACATAAAAGCAGGTAACATGTATGCTCACTTTTCGCTTCACAGATTTTCCAGTCATCTCTTCATTAGAGTCATCTTGGTCGGATTCAACTGCCTTCTTTGTCATAGCGCGGCTCCCCGACGAGCGGCTCACAAACGACTTCTCGAAGGATTGGACGTCAGCTAGGGATGCGAAGTGAATCACTTGATGCAGAGAAGTGTGGGGACGACATCGCATACCTAGCTCTTCCTCCAGTTCTCGTTTTTCTCGAATGGCTTTGGCCTGCTCCATGCTCATTCGGCCCTTCATGCCCAATTCAGTGAGGATATCCTTGATGATTTTAATCTGCTGTGACGGACGATCGACACCTTCGAAAAGCGTCGCCCAGGGTTTACGCACACCGCATGCTAAAACCAAGGACTGGCCAGTGCATCAGGACTTGAAGACTAGACTTGAGAGGAAACATACCTTCAATCGCTTGATAGTGGCGTCGTTTTTGTCCGATGATTTCTTGTCAGCTGTTTTCTTCGTGGTAGGCGCGCGCTTCGATTTGGACTCCTATCCAAGGTGTCAGTTCCGTGAGGGCAAGACTTGGGCGGCTAAATATTACAATCTTCTTTTCTTTAACCACAGTCTTCTTCTGCGTAACAAGTGGTTCATTCTCCATATTTGAGTCCCCAGAGCCCTGATGGTGCCAAGTCAGAGGGAGTTTTGTCACTGGGGGAGAAAGTTGCTCACCACATCAGCCTCAACAGGTTTCGACTTGGGTTTGGAGCGCTGCTTTTTGCAACTACGAGCATTTGGTTTCATCGGCGCAATAGATTTCTTCTTTGGCTGGGGATCCTCGTCTTCAGAAAATATGCTCCTGGATTTTGTGGATGGTCCTTGGTGTTTGGAGTCGAGGCGTTTCTGTGGGAGGTTCGTACTGATGACGACGAATTATCACGCGATGCCTACCTGATGAGAAATGTAGCCCCCTTGTCCGAATACAAAAGGATTGATAGGATCATATGGGACATCGTCCTCGATGTCGGAGGAAGCAACAACAGACTTGGGGCAGCCATTACTTTAGGCATGTCGAACGTAGAACACACGTACTGCTGACTTGAACTTCTTTGCCTTCGCGCCACCCGCTTTTTTATTTTCAGAGGATTCCATTGATTTACGTTTCTTTGAATCACCGGTGCTGCCAACTTGAACCTGTGCGCTGTAAGCAAGCGGTTCGAAACAACGTGATGAGAATGGACTAACCGATCTAATTTCGACGTCAGAGTCGGAAGCGTAGGAGCTTGCACCTGAGGAAACTTGTTCGGAATCCGACGACATCCTTGGATCCAATAGCTTTGGTGATAATCAAGAGAAAAAGAATCTGGGTCAGACGCGACTGTCACATCAACCGTCACATTGACGTGCTAATGTTGTATGGTACTGTTCACTCCGGTTTACCTCTATTATTTCTTGATGCCTTCGTCTTCCTCCCCCCTTTCTTCTGTATAACATATGGATGTCCTCCAACAAAAATGTTGTGACTTTCCATGTAATTTTTTGACAGGAAAAAAGGACATCCTAAAAACAAGCTAAAAAGAGCATTTTTTTGTCCTCTTTTAATATAAGAAAAGCAACAAGAAAAACAGATCAAAAAAATGCTTTCCACTGTTTCTGAACAATGGAAACCATATTTTCTTTGTTAAAAATTTGGTCTTTTTGGTGGATAAAACCATTACAAAAAACATGGCTTTTTCATTATGTTTTCTTGATCCTGTTTTATGAATGCAAGAAGATGATCAAAAAGCATGACATTTCTAGGATCAGTTTTTAGGTCCAAAAAAGCAACTGACCCCAGCAGTGAATGGAGAATGGAGGGGTCATCAGTCACCAGGAATATAATTGATTAATCCAGTAGGGCTGCACACTGTACCAGTATATGGCTGTAAAGCCATAGTCTCAGACAGTCATGGAACTATCTGTATACCATGCCATATGCTCAGTTTGGGAGTGTTGGTAGGGATACTTTATGGTTGTCATTGACTGTGAAAATGAAATTACATATATAGACATATAGAGCAAAGTCATCTGTTATTTGATGCATGAATTGACAACATTAGAAACATTAGGTACAGAGAGAACAACTGGGCCATATTGGGCAAAGCCAGATATGCCCAAGAATCAAAGAAAAGTTAGGTGTGTTGCTCTGAACATGAATGAGAAATTGATAGACCATGAATAAGTAGTCAGACTGCAAAGGAATGAAAAGGATAAAGATACCCATGGTGCATGATAAATTTCCTTTGAAAATAGCCCTAGATAAGATGAAAAGTCAGTAAAAATATTAGCCATATTATGATGTTGTATGGTCATCTGTGTTGAAATTTCCAAGTTGGGTGTTTTCCCCTTACTTACCCTCCACCCAACGACTCAGACATGCTGTTTCTGGGATGTACAGTAATACAGAAACAATGGGTAACAATTTACCTCGCTTTGATTCACCTTCGGGGACCGAGTCACGATGGTGTTGTCAGCATCCTGCCATCTCTTGGGTACGCCCATCACGGTGGGTTACCATGTCTCCGTGTAACTCTTAATAGATGCTGAATAGTGGTAAAACTCCGATCTTTCTTTCGGAGGGCATATAAAAATTTACGATCCTTCTAGAGAGGGCTAATCTTGCTCAAGTGAGCCACGTGTTACAGGATCGACCGACGCCTCAGTGTATTTTAATCTCAGTATTGATACGACTTTCTGCAGTACGTTTATCTCCGATGTGATTAAGATCAATCAAGTGTCCGCGGAATTTGTACTTGCATTTATAGATACGTTACTCTATATTTACAAATGAACGAAATGTTAATCACAAAACGCTGTTCCGACCGTAATATCGTAATACTATCCAACCGCGATCAGTGATGACAGGATGGACTGAACATGCGTACTTACAATGAGGTGGTACATGTTGATGCCTGAGCTAGGAATCGACGCTGAGCATGTAGGGTCTTCGTTACCAATGCATGCCTTCGTGGTTCCCGCCGACGGTGGGTCTCCGCTTTGAAAGTATTCGACGCCTACATATGACTCAGTGAGATGTCTGATAAAAAGACCACAAGAGCTGAATTACCATGATGCTGGTATCCCAGATCTTGCGATATCATAGTAGGAACCCTGTGAACCGATGTTATTATTGCTGTCATCAGGTGGAGCAGCAGCGTACCCATCACTGCCGTGTACGCCTCGAAAGATATTTGAACCTAGTTTGGAATCAACGAAATAAGCGTAGCTAGGGTTTCCGGTCCTGCGGAAGATGTTTGTCAGCTACACGAAGACATGCCAAAGGATAGTTGGACCTCGGTTGACCAAAGGTGTACATTTTTAACGGTCTGACAAAATTAAAGTCTCAGACACGTCAAAACAGTGACAGAAACGCGTACACGTCTGGAAAGTTTTGCTGTAGTGTAATGCTATATGACGCATAAGGACTGCATCACAGAGAGAAGAGGAACACTTACCCGCCAAGACTGGAAAGCGCCCCACCCAAGGAATGTCCAGATGTGGCAAGAGTGTAATTAGGATGACTGGCCAACTCGGATTGGATTGTTATAATCACATCGCCGACAATGGAGTTCCAACTTTAACGGACATGCTCGAGATAAGGTCTGAGACTCTATGCAGAGACAACTCACGCAGTATGAAAACCATGGTGAACTTGAGTACCAACTGGATAGCCAGTTAGATATAAATGATCAGTCAACAAAAAAGACGCTTACCGGGTGCATTGACGCCTTGGATGTTCAAATCGACAAGCGTAATATCACCGTCGGTTGCCAAATCCTGGACAGTCGAACTGGAATATGATAACATTAGCCACATGTACTTTACGGAATATTATCTACTCACCTTCCGCGGAAAACGATGACGATTTCGCCCTTGGTGTCGTCACGGGCGAGAAATGCCTGAGTATCTGTTGTCTCATTGTCGTATCGTTGAACAAGGGTGTTTCCGTTTGGGCTAGCACACTCGTCAAGATAGGCAGAGGAGGCGTATTGAAGGTAATAGACGAGGTCATCGTAAGTCTCTGGAGCATATCACTAAGAATATAAAGGAAGAAGATATGAGCTCCGACGAACCGTTGGAGACGGTACAGCGGGGCTGGATTCCCCTGCTAGGTAGAGCCGAGACTGAGAGGAGAGGAAGAGCAAGGAAGGAAGCTGACCAGAACATGCTTGGTTGCGTTCCCTTAGAATGCGGGTTTGACAGCAGTGGTAGTCATATAGTATGGCTTTTATATGTGGTACGCGACTGTGACCTCACGGAGAAAGACTTAGGTGGCTTTGGATGACAGGCGCATATCATAAGACTGGGACGACTTTGCTTCTCTGTTGTGAAGTACGGCGTTACAACATCCTAAGACGAGTATCGTCCGCCGTGTATCATATTAATACTGATGGGGACGGCCGAAGATCTTTATGGATCGATTGCGCAGGGTATGTATGTAGATCAAGCGCATGATCACAGGGTCGACGTCCCCGGTAATTATGAGCCTCGATGAGAGGAACGCCATTCTCAAGAAACGGTTCAGAAGACAGCGAAAATGCTACAAGAGCAAGCGTGCATTCCGCAGGGACGGTATCAAATCGAGAGAACAATTTGGCAAGAGCAGTCGATAACTTACTAATAGAACGACAGGTCATGGAATGAGATGGGGTGATACTCTCGCCCCTGGAGATCAGCCATCAGGTCAGTAAGTGAACAGCCGCTGGCTCTGAGTAGCTGCATAACTGCTACTACGTTACTTTGTCGTCGAGAAAGGCATCCGCAGTTCGAAGGGCAGAAGATTGAGGCTCCATGGGGTGAAGGAGACCGGACGATAGACGGCGCAATGGTTATCATCTACTTGGAGGACGATGGTGTCAATAACGGGTACGTTGGATTGTGATTTACACGGCGTACGCTTAGATCATTTCATAAACGTTCAAAACTCCCGATATAACGTTAACATAGCTGCCACCCGTGAACACGCTATTCCGCAGAGATATTGAGCGTGGTTTATCTGTTCCAAGTTTCACTGCGGCCTTTTGGTCAGACAGACATCTTTGCATGTACCAGAACACTAAATTATGGCAACGGTTTGCAAGTTACGTTTCCTAAATTGAAAAAAAGAGCCTTTCTTAAGGCTCCTTGCTGTCGTCTCTAGTCCAGAGCGAATGGTGCCATTGCGCAAATGTGTGAAGGCGTCGCAGGAGGGCAACGTTCGCCAGTAGTCCTGTGCGGAAAATGGCTAAGTCGACGAAGGTATTGCGAAAGTGGTACAAATTTAAGCCGCGTTTCGATTCAGCCTCCGAACGATCAGGGCCGCGGCCATCCGAATGCTGCTACTGTTGACATCATCGCGCTCATCGACGTCCATGCTCATTCCACGCGATTTTTGCGACTGGGCTATACGCCCTGGCAGCTAGGCTAATACCACTACTCATAGCTCTGCGGCCTAACTCTGGCAGGCAAATCAATCACCGCCATCGGCCCATCTCGACATCAATGTGGCGAACGGCGCTGCGCATGCACAGGCAGTACTTGGTGCACCATGTTGACACTGGCAGGTTCTAGCGTATTAGCGGGACTATTAGTCAGATCCATGTAGGAACACCAGTTTTCTAGATGACAGTTCTTAACCAGTACTGGGCAAGCTAGCAAAATGGTGGCCTTGACTTCAGCACCGTGGTCATCGGTCATCACGCCCACGCCCGAGAGACATGTACTTAAGGTACGTTGCAGGTAATAGTCAAAAATCTGTCTCGCTAACCTATCCCAGGTATCAGAATCTCTACCCTATCTTGGGCTACGCTGTCACGGACCACCCGGACTGACATACTCATGTCAACCGTTCCTAAACCTCCCATCCGCGGGGAATCCGCTGTAAAGTGGAGTGGTTCTTAGTCAACAATCGTTCTCACCTCCTGGGTGGTTTCCCTCATGGCTCATTTACCGGATGCTGTGTCTCAGCCTAGAAGTTCTGATAGTGCGCTCGATAATCAAAGACAGACCGTTGGCATGAGGCTAAAGCGGGTCCACAACGGGATATTAGGTCCAGGACCAGTGGTCTCGTCAATCTTTGTTCCGACTATACAAAACCCATGCCATCCATGTTGTTGAAGGGTCCGGCTAGCCTTTCTCGGTTAGCACGAAGCAAGGATCGTCGCTCTATCGTGGGTAGCAAGAACCCGCACATGCCTATTGGTATGTTTTTTTGTTATCTCTGCTCGACCTTGGGAAGTAACTATATGAACTATACCATTTAATAGGTTTTAGTGAATTCCCACCAGGCAACCAGGACGCTCTCTCCATTAAATGGATGTCCATAAAAGAATCATCAAGAGACAAGGATTATGGTATATTTTCTCTGAACCTTATTCAAGTTCTCGGTTTGGAAATCACAAACAGTGAAATCGAAACTCCGACACAACGCGTCCTTGACTTCTTCAACTCATCTCCTGGAAATTTCTCCTTCATTCGCCTATTTCTCGACCTCATCCGTGTCCTAATGCCTTCCTACGAGCTTCCTCCACTCACCGACGATCTTGACCTGAACAATTTCGAGACATTCGCAACGAGCTCCAAGAGAGCCCCGAGTTTGGGCCCACTCTGGTTTATTCCCCCACGCTACAAACCCACGCGCTCCAGTAAGCGATCCATCCCGTTGCTGCACTGTACGCTCACTTTGATTCAATAGACACACGTTTGGACGTGATTTCCATTCGCCAAGCCCGCTACAGGGACTGTCGTCCACGGGCTGTTCCGGATCAGGGAAGTAGCAGCGGTGAGGACTCAGACGACGCGATGATGGACACCTCGCCGGACTTTTATGAAAGCCCCCAGAGGGTCATTTGCAGAGAGCATATATCATATCCTGCCGCTCCATACGGTATGTTTTCTTTTTTTTTTTCTGAGATTTCTGGACTCTTTGGCATCCTGACACGTGCAATTATAGCTCCGCGCGCGTTTTCTTCTTCGCTCCATGCCCAGCAGGATAAGGTCCATTCGATGAGGCCTCCCTTCCCTTCATCGAGCTTGCGCCCAGCCTGTGAGTGGAGTTTGCATTATTTACAGGTCGCGCTAATTAGTATTCTGCACTTAGCACATCGGATGCTCCCACCCTATGCTTATGAGCCGTCTAAACCCGGCCGCTATCAATATTGAATATGTCTCGCCTTTTTTTCCGCAGTTTTTTAGTCCCAGCTGTCCTTATGCCTATTAAGTACTATTGAACATTACGCTTCCATTGCTAACTATCCCATAACTTCTTCATACTGTTATGATTTGCTATTGGTATCCCTGAACTATTCTGTAGTAACTTGACTCAATACTCAAATTCTGTGCATCAGTTCGTGAAATTTGATGAAATTTGCGGGGATTGTAGGATAGCAATTTTATGTGCTGAAAATGGCCGTCGTAAAGGCGGATTCCAAGGGTAGGGAGCGTTTTCGCAGGCCTCTGCGTGACTCTCGAGATTGTCACAATCTCTGTCGACACAGAGATACAGAGCTCCGCTCGTCCATGAAGAGGGATTGCTGGTGCCGTCTGTGTCTCAGTGCCGAGTCTCGGCTGATGCTGATTCATGAGAGACATCGGCGCTAGGTGTCTCTTCTTCATTCCTACTTTCATCCCGCATCCCTAAGCTTCGAGGCTTCGCCTCCTCCTGTGGGTCATTACACTGGGTGTTTCTCCGAACTTCGCAGAATAGTCTTGTGAACGCGACACTAACCAGCTGACTCGGACCAGTGGTTCGGTGTGTTCTACGCCACAAACTCGGCCAAACGAACAAATCCATATGTAACTTTTGGTCTCACAACTGCTAGGTCTCGTCTCATCTACCATCAGTCTTCTCCCGTTGTTTACTGACTTCTGTGACTATACCGGATTTATCGACAATGTTTTCCCGAGCCTTCCATCCAGGATGTCCCCCCCCCATCCTGCTATATAAGGACGCTGAGTGTGTCCCAATGCCCACGGTGGTACCTCTTCCCACTAGGTACCGCCCCGGGTACCGCTGCACCATTCTGACTGCCTGGACAATATTCTGTCGATATCCCTCATGCTTTCATATTACTTCCTCTACATATGAAAAGCGTCGCCCGTTGGTGGACTCCCAATTCCGCGCGATTCAGGTTTTTCATGCGAAACTTCGGCCACAGCATGGACAATGTCACTACACTTCAAGGGTCTATAGCTCGTGGCTACTATCTTTGGCTTTCTCGGTGTGTACGCTTAGGTCTCATCGTACTATGCTGTTGTTTGTTGTCCACAGGCCTGATGTTACGTTCTCTGCTAGTCATTGACTACTCTCAACATCACATTATTTGTGGACTCGAACATGCTGTCAGGTCCGTTGTCTTGGCATGTTACGTTTATATTTAAGGCGCCATTAATACTTCGCTGGTCGGTCGTCAGTGCGGCATCAATACTTGGTCCGAGGGCGCTGACGAACTCGACCGTGTACTATGGTCGCATGATTCTTTTCCCCTTCTTCCCCTTCTTCCCCGGTATCCTTGATTCTTTCGATAACGAGCGTAAGGTGATACAAATTTCGGAGATTTCCTAGATAACAAACTCAAGTGCCATTTTCTTTTGGCTGAACGTGTCCACGATGATGGAAACTTCGACGCTAGAACTGGTGACTTCGACTCTTCCGGAAGCCATGTCTGCGAGGTATTTGGGGTGGTTCTTCTGGCTATCGAATGTATTCGTATTCCATGACAAATCCAGTTCTTAATGTACGATCGATAGCCCTGCAGGTGTTCGGCTTGTCAGCCTGACCGTACGAAACTTGGTCGAGGAAGGTCGGAAAATATTGGTATGCACCTCCTTTTGCAATGCGTGTAAAATTCTGAGATCACTACGTAGGTCTTGAAGTCTGAGGCTTGGATCTTTCATTACTAGTTGCACGAGTGCCAAGTCCGTGAGCTGACACCTAGGATTTGCATCAAGTCGAATTCACTCTGGTCTGTTCGTCTGATCCACAACCCGGTGATGTCTTAGTCTGGTTTGTATATCGTTACATCTTTACTTCTCAGTGGCGTCGAGAGACAATATACCGGGCAAGCACCTCCATGCACTGTTTTGGTGTACCTAAAGCCACCGCGCTCATGGGAAGCCGTCGAAATGTCTATAAATATTTGCTCTGTCTCTTCAACACTTGCTCGGTTACAAATTCAACGCTCTTCCTCAGGGGCACACCCATCTCGCTATTGTCAAGATGCCTCGAAGTTGGCGCACTAAGCTCTCCCTTGCTACAGAAATGGACTCGCAATCCGAGATAGCAGCCTATCCCGCTCTCGCGGACATATTCGACTCTCTCAGTCTCGATAATGTGCCTTCAGATTCTGTATGGCACAAATTACCGAACTCTTCCCGACAAGATGTGTTGGGTATGCTTCGCTTATCAAGTGTATACAGTGGCATTCCTCTGATCTTGTTATTGTTGCAGATACACGCCTAATGTTGATGAAGATCGGGCAGACGCAATATCGTGAGAAAGGGCATACTCAGGAAGAGTCCAAAGCAATGGAGGAGTCGCTCGCAAATTCACTCGCAGCTGTTAACATCAACTCTGAATTGAATTCAGCACTGGAGAGTTCTGCATCGGGTGAGCCCTTCACGAGTAAGTCCGAGCCGCAGTATGGTAAGGCTAAAAAATTAGCGTTTGCTGTTGGGTCCGTTCATCACTGGTCGTTTCTCTACAGACACGCGGGCGCTAACGGGCAACGTTCTGAAGCCAGAAAATCATCCTTTCCCTGGAGATTTCGTTTCAAAGTCGAGTTCTGAGAGGAGAGGCAGCCAAAGTACGTCTCTCTTCGCTTCCGTGTACCCTATCAAAATACCGATACCTCTTCCGTCCCAGCCTGACGAAGCAGAACTTATCATCCCTACCAGTACCGGTCGCCGTTACCGACCTGGGGTGAGGGGGATTCATCGTATGTGTTCGAGTAGTTGATCCACTATGCCCCGTGTACTTCTCTTGGAACATTTTACGTGCAGTTTGTAATATGATCAATTCTCGGGATGCTGGGTGGCCTCGCGACGGACCATGTAATGTTCCATGTAGTGAACTATCAATAGATCCGTGAATTGAATAAAGACTTGGCATCCTACCATGTCATTACCTTTGACAATGCAGTTGATATGCGCATAGCCATGATGTTTTGTAAACCTTCTAACACGTACGTTCAACCTTCATGGACTTGACGAATGGCGCTTGACCGCTCTTCAGAGATACCTGAGTCAAATAGTGGCTCAGACATATGCTCTTGAGTTTGGAAGGTAGCGTGACAAATTGGGGGTCGATGGCTCGTGGTAGATAAATCTTGTATTGTATCATTTTTTGAAATAAGATTCAAACAGGATTCTAATAGATGTCCTGTGTGCTTTAAATAAAATCTTGGGAACCCGCTGTCGTCGTGGGAAAGAAATAATGTTGTTGCGCTCAATTACCCTTCCCAAAGTTGCCTATCGCGCCATACGGTCGATGGCCCCTTTTTCGCGACGTTGCAACTTCATCGCGTGCAGTGGTGCAGGGCCGTGATGAGCATTATTTAACGATCATGGAGTATTACAGGCCAGTAATTGGCAAGTTTACAGGGTTCAGTCTGGGCAGAATTTTGTGCGTGTTGCATATTTCTTTCCATCGTGAACAGCCTTTTGAGCTTGGTGTGAGCAGGCAGGTCTTTGAAAATGTTGCATATCTATCTCCAAACTCGTACGACCGCTGGTCTGACGGTGCATGTATGACCAAGCGAAGGCATCCAACCATTTGACGTGAGCTCGACCCAATCTTCCATGTATCTACGATACCGCCCTGGTATCACTGTCATCCGAATCCTACATATTCCAAAATCCTGATCGTATTATGCACATCAATGCACCGTTGCTCAAGGCACCTGTCTCACCCACTGCCCCAATATACTACGATAAGTTATCCAAAAACACGCATAGCCGTCATCTTGCACCAAGCCTGATGGACTTGTCCGTGGCGACGCTTCCTCCAACTCTCCAATAAACAGTCCTTCTGTTAATCTCAACCCAGGTGTCAGCAGAAAGCCTTTACCAACAACAATTCCCCGCTGTTTCAGTTTTCCAAACGTTCTTCACGGGCAGAGACACCATCACAATTCAATAAGGCTGTGTGTCAGGACGTGCAGTGACTTGACTCTCGTAGCCATCACTGCTGTTTTCCGGAGGCAAATTTTGACGGTTACAGATACACTCACTGTAATGGCATCTCCGACCTGCTTGTCTGGCGCGTCATCATAATGGTAGGGAGGATTGGGTTTCGTAGTATGGTTACTATGTAAATGATGTCAAAGGTGATGTCAACGGTCTACATTCGACAATGATCACTCCAAGTTCTTTAGACCACCAGCAATGCTTGGGGCTTCTACCTCAATGTCTCGTACGCTCCTTCTGCCATTAGGCATTCAGTCAGAAGCACGGCGGATGTTTGTCGTGCTTTTGGTCTACGCCAGCCTCCTCACCGTATCTGGAATTGTCTACATCTCCTTTCAGAAATTGTCTGTTCCCAATCAGAATTCAAGACTGGCCTCTGCACCAAAACAAAGGACCTAGGGAATAGCGGATTACCTTCGTCTGTCTACATCGAGTGATGATACTTCGTTCTTGTCGAGTGCGGCGTGGACACCACTTAGCTTGAGCACTTGTACCTTCGGAATGTCCGCTCATTATGCACCTTGCGTGCCGCGAAGATTACCGAAAGACACTCTTTATTCAGAGGAGCTATTGTGTCCTGCCTTTGAAATTTGCCAGCCTTACTTTGCAACTGAAGAGCACAGGGAGCGTTGGAAAAGCATGGCGGCGGGTATCAAAGAACGTGGAATGTTACAGGATAACGGTTGGATGGTGTATATAAAGGACAGTCGGGCCAGAATTTCGTGCGTCTTCACCAGTGAATGCGAGACGATTGTCGGGGCTGAGTCTACGTTCAGGTGTTCAATAGCGTCTCTTTCAAACATTCAGTTGCAGGATATGATCGCTGGACGGCCGACGCCTGTATGGGAGGGCTTGTCTCGTTGGAACAACTTCAACCCTTCAATGCGACCGAAGTACTTTGGAACAACAACCCAACAAAGATCCATCCCAATGCCATAATTGCTCTTTCACTTGATTCATATTCTTTCCAATGCCATCTTGATCGTATGACGCACATCCTCACCCAAGGCGCACACCTCACCCTTCGTAGTGAAGTTCCATATGTAATAATGGGTCGACGTGGGAACGATTTCGTCCAGCAACTCTGGGAACGGCTGGGATTTGACGAAGAACACGTATTACACAGTGCGACAGATGATATTATGCGAACAGGATGATATTTTCTTGCCGAGCGGTTTTGGTGCATCCTTGGTTGTCCCTCAGGACTCTTAAAGCGTTTGGCATCAATGTCCTGATTGAGTCTTCGACGAGAAAGAAGGTTTACTTGAATCTCTTGTTCATTGGTGAAGCTCATAGATGGCACAGATAATGTACATGTCGCGGTCCAACAATCGTGCTGCAAATGGCGGGCAGGATCATCAACGAGTCTGCTCTTCTTGATGCGATACGTGAGCTTCGCGAAGAACGAGGCAGGGGAGAGGAACTCGTCATGTTCGATGAGAAACAATACGCTTCTGCCTCCGAGTTATTCACGGACTTCAACGAGATTATGGCTATCATCGGCCCTCATGGCGGAGCGATGCATCATCATCGGTGGGCTGCCCGAGTACTCTCATTATAGAAATGATGCCGACAACTTTTACGTCAATGGCAATATACGAGGAGGCGTCGGTGCTTTCCCAAACGTACGCAGTCCTCGTGATGGAGCCGAATGAGCCGAAAGAGACAGATATGGTCATTAATCCAGGACATGTTTTGAGAATTCTGAGAGAGCATTTAGGTGTGGGGATGTATAAACCCAGATTTTTGGCATTGAGAAATGGCGCGAAAAGGAAGGATTATGTTGAGTATGAATCTTTGGCTAAAGATCCGTTAAGGATTAGTTACCAATGGGGTGGACAGGAGCTTGGGTTGTAGATTGATTACTTAGCAAGTTCGAAATGAAAGTCGGATTTTTCAATAGAACAGAAGGATCTCAGGCCTACTGTCTTACCAAGGGAAGCTGGTCTAAATTTATAAAAAAGAAAGTGACACGGATGGCACTTCTCATCATCGATGCTGGTGATCTCACTCTCCAGTGCCTGGTCCTCACCGGTCGGTGTTTCAACTCTTGGATCGTATGAAATGGTCAACATGAAGAGAATTTCAGAATTGCCTGAATGGAAAGAAATAGCCGGGCTTCGTTTGATTTTTCCACCAATTGCTTCGAAGGTACATCACAACATCAAGTTCGAGTGATGGCGAGAAATACCTAGGGCCATAGAACTGTTTTAATAAGGATATGTCGAAGTCGCAGGCACATACAAGAACGAAGCAGATCGGGTAGAAATGTTTTAAGTAGATAGTATGCATTCGGTCACGACAGTCATGCAATAGGCTTAAATCGTCCCTAGGTATGCACCGCAAAGCCTAAGAAAATTCAGAATGCGAGAACCCGGAGACTTAAAGGCTGAAGTATATTCTTGTACTCGTAACCACACGGCCAATGATATAGATTAGATGTAAACGCTGGAACGAATAGTAAGACTAGTCGGAATCGGGATTGAACAGAAGCCGAGGTGCATTGTACTCCGAGTTAGGCGCTTTGATGCGTTCGTTGTGCCTCCCCAGAAATGTTAGACAGACTTCTGTGAGGATGTCAGTAGTAACCAACACAGAGCAGGCACTGACATCACATACCAATAGAAAACTCAGCGCCGCATGTAGGACACGCAGCTATGGGCTGCTTGATCATATATATTCGGATAGGCATTTCAAACAGCAGACATGCGTTGAAGGTCCCTGCAGCACTACGTACTTACCGCATGGCATAGAGACAGTCACATATGAAGATTGTATGGTGGTTCTGATACAGTGGAAAAAGGAAAGAAAAGAGAAAAGAGGGAAGGTTGAAAACCAATCGGAATGGTGATGACTGTTCCTCTGACGCGTCGCGACAAAGTGTCAGTGGAGGCGAACCTGTCGAGCGGGCCTTGAGTTTATTTCGTATCTAAAATAAATACAATGATGATGAGATACCAATATAATGAAGACCATGTAGTTTACACACTTTCTGTACATTACAAGTACTCCATGGATCCAAGAAAGACGCTCAAGCCAAGAAGAGACTGCTGAATGTTACCGGCAACGGAACAGCCACGTGGCTACGCTGACAAATCACTCGACTGTTCCTCTTTCTCCCGCAATCTCAACGCAGAAACAAAGGAATTCCCTCTGCAAGGTACATAATCCCTTCATGTTTCATGGCATTAACATTAAGGCACAAATACCTGTGGTCCCTACTATCTTTATTCAATTTAACCCGTCTTGATTTGGGTGAAAACCTTGTAAATCTCTGAATTCGCTTTCACATCGCCGTGAACCTTAACTCCAGATTCAAGAACCTTATGTTAGCGGTTATTGGGTCGGCTAGTATGTTCGAAACTTGCAACTGAAGATAAGGATATCTGGGCTGTACAAAGCTGTACAATGCAGACGAACGCGTTTCAAGTAAGTCTCTCTTACCATCATTGACAGTGCTTTCTTGCGCTTTACCAAGACCCCAATCATAGGATCTAGGTTCCAAGGGGTTCGAGATGACTATTATAATCATTTTATTTCATGCCATACCAGTGGTAATGATTGAATGTCACCCGCCTGCGGGGATATATCAATCCCGTTTACTAGCTTGAAACTTAGGTTTTTTTTTTGACCCTAATATGTACGCTACCTAGTCTTCTGTTTCGTCCAACCGGATCTTACTGCTGGATACTTCTGAACGTACGCCACCCAACAGTAGCGAGGCCATGCCGCCATCAAATGAGACGAGACCGCAATAATGATTTCCTGATATAGCGGAGTGACCTACATAGTAGGCGTAATAGGATAGGGTCCTTATCACTTGTTTGTCTCCTCTCGTCTTCTCTTTAATCGCAAATCGGTAACCATCTCCACTTCCACAGTCACAAAAAGCGCACCATACGTAAGTCCGCGGGCCAACCTTTTACAGATGTCGGACAAAGTGATGATCGTCGGTCCTTATATACAGGTTTCCTTTGATTTCTTCATGGGTTGTTTGGTATTTCTCTATTCATTCAAACTGCCAGGCTTTTCATCTTCATCAAAGGGATCCAGGAGCTTTGTAAAAGATACATATGCTCACAAGTCTTGTCTTCATGGATAAACGCCATAATTAATCTCAAAGGCCATCATTGTGCAGCGCGATCTGGCAAACCGCTTGGACGCTATTGGCACTCTCGCGCCACATCAGGATTACAAACATTTCTTTGATGTGGTATATAATGTAATTGACCTTCTCTTCTTTACACGACCCTGTTCCTTCATTTGCTTCAGTGTGTCCAGGAGCCCACGATTGTCAAGCGATTCCCGAACCGTTTTGTTGGTCAGCCTGAACTCCCTTGGGTACGTCCTCGAAGTCCTATCCGATCCCTGAGGATGCATTCTGCATGCGGCCAGGATCATATGTCTATTCCTCCGACCAAGGTCCGATTTTTGTATCAGACTCTACGAAATGTTGTCGTTGTTCAATTCTGCGTGTTCCCCGTTCCCGGTCTATTCTATCTATATTCAGTACCTTCATTGCAATCAGCTGTTGCTGCCTGTCGACGCTACCTAGAGTACGCAATCTAGCGAACCATGGAAATGTCCAGATCTGACGTTGTTTGCGCCTTGAGATAGTTCGATGGATCTCTTCCCTTCGTACACATTTTCATCCTCCTCCTTATCCTCTCCTCCTCATCTGTCGGTGTTTCTTTCGGTACCAATACAGACAACGATCCGAGTCCCACGGATCCTATCTGCGATAACTGAGTGCTCTTCATGCCACCCTCATGTTTTTCTTGCTGAATGTCTCTGTCCGATTTCGGTCACTCGGCAGTTTGGGATTGTGACGCCACGACTCTGTACAGCAGCCGTTATTCAACAAGGTCCAGGAAATCACGTGGATAACATGCCGAAGTGCGCGCTTTGTTTTTTTTTATCGGTGATTAGTTCGCTTCGTAATGACGATAGGTTGTTTACGGTGTCTTGTCTGGCAACATGATTACAGTCTAACAACCTCGCCTCGGGTTAGGCAGCCGCCTTGCTTCTGTCCGTTTATAGTTTAGCAGCTCTGAGGACGTTCTATGATGGTTACAGTCTTTGAATGTATGATCGATAACAGTTCGGTTATGACTAGGTTGAGGCGTAGCAAACTTGGGACAGAAACCGCGAAATACATTCATTCATCTTGGCATCGATGGTACCCAAGCGGCTAGGCAATGGATGCCTCAGGTCCTTCGCGGGACTGCCATGATCTACATCTAGGCGCTGAGGCTTGATTAACTTCAGTGGGATTTTTCGTTCCGAATGGCGCACGGATAGTGACCGGCAATTTGATGGAAGGTCACTGGTAAGTATTTCGGAAACATGAGCGATTCCACTCATGCAAGTCGCTAATTGTTTGTTCCAGAACACGAGCAAGGAATACGGAAGGGGGGCCTACCAGGCCATCAAGGCACGTGCAGAAGGCTATATACTAGGTACCATATATATATAGCCAATCCTTCATTTCCATCAACCCCCTCCTCGGTGACCCCACCGTCCTTTGACTATCCAGTCCATTCACGCTCCGACTCTCTTTCATCTTGGAGGACATCGCTGGCTACCGGTCGTCAGTATGCCTCATAGCATTCGTGCTACCTTATGCGATACTGCTCAGAAGCTGGGCTACTTTCATGTCCCAGTCACTGCTCTCGAGCCTCTGCGGGGCCCCGACGCCGTCAACTTTGACGAACCCCGGTTAAGCCCTATCTGGTTCAAGCCACCATGCCCACCATGCCCGTCAGGTACGTTCCGTAGGCTGAACGTGTAATCCCCGATCACTGACCGTTATTGCAGCAGATACCGACATGCAGGAGTTGCCGAAGATGAATATCAGAACAACGCGATATCGTCAGAGAGGTCGTCCTCGAGAAGAGTGCGAAGTAACACCAGAGGAGGCCCTCGCTAACATGCTTGCCGCAACCAGTATTAGTTCACGATCAAGTTACGAATTGGGAAGTTCCGTATCGTCGGATTCATCGCCCAGTCCCCGAGGGCCTGAGGACAGTGAGTGTCATCAATAGATCTAACTTGGGGACTCTCGACCCTGACCATCTTTTTACATTCACAGTCCCTCGGTGCCTATTAATGGACAACATCCCGACGCCCGCAGCTAAGTCGGATCTCGTTTCGAGGTCGACCGCTGAGAAGAGGGGAAGAAAAGGTAAGGAACCCTCGGCTTCGGTTGTGCTTCGTCTCGTACTTATTCAATTGTAGCTCGACGACGAAGCGCGCCTTATAGCCCGTATCAGTACTGTCCAGCATTGCAACGGCCAGACCGAAGCCGAGGGGCGAGGGATCCTTCCCCCATGACTGTTGTTTCTGACTAGTTGTATACTGCGTGTACTTGCCATGTAATTCTATATCTATATTATTCAGTTCAGATTTGCGCCGGCGACCACGAGGACAGTCGAAACTTGTTCACCAAAAAGGGCTTAGGGTCTTATCCCATTAGGTACCCCGGGCGCTTGTATATCGTCTACATGAGCGGTTACTGATCGCCAACCTGAAGTTTCCCTCTGCCATTTTGCCAGATCTTTCCGCCGTTTGCGCGGTATTATCGACTTGATGGAAATTGGCGCTTCAGTTTGTGGCGTATTACTTTGAACCTGAGTCCCTGATGTTGTAGATCATTCCAAAGTTTTCGCAAAATCGACATGGTTATTGTTGACTCATCATCTATAGGGACCATCTAACTAGAAGCTCAGGCCTTGAGCTGGTCAATCTAGATGACCTCTGGAGTTTAAAGTTTCAGTCTGGTGTCGGTGACAGAAGAATTCGACGAGCACTTTTTCTAGGAATCATTCAGTGAGTGGTTCGGAATGCGGCACTATTTCCAACTTTAGATTTTGGTCCACGCAGCGTCAGCAGTGCTTTGATGGGAGCTCATGAGCGCTGAGGATCTAGAGTCTCTATAGAGGGATTGCGAGTGCGTTAAGGCACTATCACTGATCCCTATCTAAGCCCAAGCTTCGTTCTTTGCGATAGCAAAGTAGGAAGTCTGTCAGGAGTAGACCGCGAACTGTACCCATGCGCACCCTTGCTAAACACAGATCGCGAGTACATGATAAACAAAACCTGGCGAGGGACAGCAAACTTGTCATAGAGCTGATGGCGAATCTTTGTATTACGAAGGGCGATGTCTGAAACAAGGCTATTATTACCTATTCGTCATCGCAAAGCTGTAACGTCGAGAGAGAAAAAAAGACTTCAAAACCCGGTGCACGATGTACGCGATATTGAAGTACGGATTCCATCGTTCTTCTATGAACAGAAAGACACTTATTTTGTCGGCCCATACGAGTTCGATAGAGGCCAAAATCTGGACCAGATGAGAGTATTCATACAAGAAGAATGAGCCTACTCCGAGATATGGATAAGGCGCATACTCGGGGTGTGCCGTTGTAACATCGTAGTCCGGGGAAAGTTCGTTAATTCCAGGAGTCGCAGACTAAGGGTAGCAAAGGATTGGGTCTGAAATCCAGAACTATCTCGATGAGAAGTCGAACACTGCGTCCTTTATATACTGAACTGTTTCGCTGCGGCCAAGTGAGTTTCGGTCCTCGTTTTGAATAAAAGTCGTGAGCCATTGTTCTACATGATTGAGTCAAATTCAGGTACCAATATCGTTTACAGATAATAAAGCATACCTGAAGCCTCGTAGCAACATGATGGAGAGTAGGAGCGGAAGCTTCGGCCCGGAAGCCGATGTGGCGCGAATGATGGCGCTTCACTCAACGAGGCTGCCATTCCTTATTCGAATTTCCGAGTGTTGAGATTTGGACTGTATCCAGAGTACATGCTCGTAAGACCTTTAGTCTTTGGGTTACAAACTCCTGAGGAGTTCCCCCATTGACTTCTCATATTTATACAGGACTACTCCTTTTCTAGTAGTTTCTACCTAATTTCTTCTCTTTCCCTCGGATTCTTTCCTTACTCAGCATGCCGAACTCTCTCGCAGATTCCAACACCGAGAGTGGCTTAACTTGGTCTCTTCTTGTTAAACGGACCTCGTACATCAAATAATGTATGTTCGCTGCGCTCCATATCATAGCGGGTTGGCACTGGAGCTTTCCATCACAAACCAGCTAGATGATGAAAGAATATCCTTTATTATCTGGTGAACAACGGTTGCTATCATTGGCACAATAAATTTTAGCCTCCGGGCCATTGAAGAAAAGAGGATGAGAAGAGGATGCACGCTGCGAGATTCCTTATTTATTGTTAAGTGCAAGTTCATCGACTGAGAGATCATAACAATTAGTACGCTGGCCGTCACGTTCATCCATTGATATGCAGTTTGAATAAGGCTTGAACGTCAGCGGCATATAACATGCATATACATTTTGGACATTGGCGCTTTGACGGGCTTCCAGTGGTTTGTTGACCTGGCTTTTGTCTTGTTGTCACCCCGAGCCACTTTGCTTCCCTTTATAATGGAACACTATGACTTGTTCTTATTGCCGCACTTACCTCATCTTCAAAGCGACATATCTCACTCAGACTACGTGTTAGATTGAGTAAGTGCACTCATTCTCAACACATTCTTAGAGTCACTCACAGCTTCGAATTAGTACAAAGTTCCTTATTCCTAATCAGCGTGACTTGGACATGGCGACCGCCGTACTACCAGGATCTTTGACACTCAGTCAACCTCAGGACAAATACATCTATTCGCACTCATTCATTAGTCTCCTCCAGACCAACGACCCACCTACTAACCCAGATGCCACTCGCACGATGATGGCACAAGCAGCCGACGATATAGCTGTTGCAGAAAGGAAGATAGCATCCCTTCGGTCTCAGATCATGGAAAAGGAGGCAGAGATTTACGCCTTGCGTCAAGTTATTGACGACTGCACCGCTGTACTCTCCCCCATACGCCGTCTGCCAACCGACCTCGTCCTGGAGATCTTTCGCTTTGTCGTCCCAGAAAGGTATAACGTTTTCGACATTACTCGTGGACCGTGGCTCGTTACACGCATATGCAAACGGTGGAGGACCTTGGCATGCACATACGGTGCCCTCTGGTCATCAGTACATATCACAAACATCGCGTCCCGTGCCACAATACGCTCCCTCAATGAACCCGTCATGCTGCTTCAAACTGCTCTGGGGCGATCTAGCACGTTTCCTCTTTCAGTATGGTTCGAATATGGAACCAAGAAGAAATGGTCAGACTACGCGAATTTCGAAGATGAATACGATTCGGAAGACAGCTTGTCATCGACGGACAGTGACAATGGAGAGTTCAGTGCGTCAATAGATGGCGAAGATGACGATCAAGAGGACAGCAACGAAGAGGAAAGCGATTACGAAAGCACTGTCGACAGTGTCGATACGATGGTCGACCGCCAACTTGTGAAAGTGCTCATACAGCACTCTCACCAGCTGCAATATCTAAATATCGAGGTAGCGAGCCCTTCCATACTGAAATGCCTCCGTTCACTACACGGACGGCTGGACCGTCTGGAGAAAGTGCACATATCCTTGCCCTGGGATGCACGGGATCACAATGAGCTCCAAGAAGCCTTCACCCTTGCACCCAAGCTTTGTTCTGTTCGTCTGAATGGACTCTCCTTAGAAAGCGTGCTCAACTTCCCACTCATCCAACTCAAATCCCTCGACCACCAGCCCCAGAGAATGTATGCGGATGTATGGCTGTCGACAGTCCAAACCATCCTCCTTCAGGGGTCTCATCTGACAGACTACGCGCCCCCTTCACCCCCGAAGCCATACGATAGTAACATGCCTTGGCTCTGCAGTTACTCGATTCGTACTTTTCGTGTCAATGCTTGGTATGTGCTCGACTACTTCCATCTCCCAGGAATCGACGAGCTACGCATCCGCCACTTCGGGTGGGCACGTGATCAAAGTGCAGGAGACACTCTGGCAGCCTTCATCCAGCGTTCAGGATGCACTTTGAAGAAACTCCACATCCGAGGTATTCCAGATAGCATCCTCTCGGCATTCCCGTCTCTCCACAACAGCCTTGTCGAGCTCGAAATCACGGTCACTCATTCGAACGAGAGGCTTCTGTCAGGGCTAAGCGCCTTCATGCGTGCACCTGGTCATTTTTCGCTTCTATCAAGACTCGAGATAAAATGTTCGAATGAGATTTCCTGGTACCCTGAGGTGCTTTATGATTCTTTGAAGGAAATTTACGCTTTCGTCGACGGTCTGTGGAGTGCAAGAACGAAGGTGCGGGTTGAAGTCTGCATCGACACATCTCGTTTTGATGTCCATCGAGTATGCAACGTTGCGAAATTCAAGCATCTACTAGATGAAGGAATGGATATCGCCATTTTTGCGGTGGGCAAAAGCAAGTCTTGGGAAGACACTACCAGTGAAGAAGAGGATGATGTTTTGGACTTGCGTAACGTTCTTCTTGAGGAAGACAACAGTAGTGACTGAGAAGACGATTTTCAGCATGACGATGGTTTAGGTGAAGAATCCGATGTGTGCTAGATTCCCTTATACCTATGCGATATGATTAATAACGATATTTGACGTGACGATGGAACAACAGTACTGAACGGACATGACTTCAAGCAGAGTGCGAGGTAGAGCGGGGCGGTGCGTATAGTCGCGTAGAGTCCTGCATAGGCTGAAGTCGGCCATGCAAATTTTGTGTCATAGTTGCCAAGCAGCGTCTGCGTAACCAATCTATCAGTTTCTCGCAGAGGACCATATATCTGGCACTCACTGTGAAGTAGACCCCACAGGTTCAGCTCCAAATCGTATAATCAGCCTCGATGTCGTTCAGGACGACAGTACATGCTTTGCATATTGATAGGTCCAGAAACGAAGCTTGAAGGCATGACTGCAGAGTTGTTTGCCTTGGGGCTGACATCATGGTCACGGTAAGGTGCGATGTGGCCAGTCGGTCCGTCGGAGATCAAAGATCTGTTCCTGTCATCTTCTGTTCATTTTCAATTTTTGTGTACATTGTACTACCCTCGCATTCGTTCAAGCCATATCCATGATAATCTTCTTAGGCAATGGTTTTATGTGACTAAAACACAGAGCACTGGCGCTATGTTCACGAATTACGTCCAGCGAGGCCCGAAATCTCCTTTAAATAATACGGCTACCAAACAACCTTGTCCTCCTCGAAGTCAAGACGGGGAAAGGGCACAGCATGGATTTTTGTTTGGCTGATGAAGAGACGGCTTGCAGCCTGGAGGAAGCGGGCACAAGAGTCGTTCAAGATGTAATGCGTTGACACGGAGGGGTTTTGTGGGTTCTCGTTCTCTATACATGCTGTTCCCACTTCTAAATGGCATGTATAGAATTCGTACTACCCGTGCCAACTCGACGATTCCATATTCGGCACCCATCAGCGCAAGATTCATTATACCAGTTCCAGGCAAGGATGCTCTATGCCGCCCTTTTCGTCCATGTCCACTTGATGGAGTAGGCGCGCTCGACGGGTGGTCATTTGTCACTAGGATCTGCATAGCACAACTGGACCTGCTGCGCCCTACGCCTTATTTTGAGCATCCGAGTCCGTACTGGCAGGCAATTACCCGGTCCAACGTGCGTCTAAAATTAGGCCATCATCGGGCAAGACTAATGCTCCGATATGGTTTCTAGTCGAAACAGAAGCAGATGGGACCAATCAAGCGCTTCTGATCCCTCTCGTGCGCTCTATGATCATTTTTACGCAACCTCTTGGTGCCTTACGGGGATCAGTTTAAGAGCAAAGATCACCGTCTCTCCCTTCCAAGAACTCCGCCATTTCACGATGACCACCGACGACGGGAAAGGCGTTTCCTTGCCTCAGTTCTCGAAGGATTATGATGAACAAAGACCGGAAATTCTGACGACGAAAGAAAGACTATCCAGCGCATTCACTATCGCTTGCTCTGGTACGAAACCATGTCCTGCCTCTTCTGCCTTCTTCTCATATCAGTCCCAGGTTTTGCTCTTATTAGCGACGGGTTACAGAATGTAGGCTTGTAATTCCCTCGTGCCGAACCCGTGCTGATTTCTATGTCCATAGAACATCATGTCACTCGTAAGTCCGCTCTGGGCCCTACATCTCGGCACTCGTGACAATCCTTCCTCAGACGAATGTCGTCTTTGCTCAGCTCTATGGCTCAGCATACACTTCCCACTGGTCGACGCAGTTATCCAATTCTTTGACTGTTGGTACTATTTTCGGTCAGATTATCATCGGTTACCTCTGCGACGTCAAAGGCCGAAAGTGGGGAATTGTACTTTCGACGGTCATGATCGTCATTGGGATCATACTCTGTGCTGCATCCCATGGCGCCAATGGGAGCTTTATAGGCTTCCTTTGGATGTTCACTGTTTGTACGTTCGCCTATTTCCACCGGGTTCCGTCTCTAATTCGCTGTATTCCAGGTCGAGGTATCACTGGTATAGGTCTGGGAGGAGAATACCCCAGCTGTTCAACATCTGCTGCGGAAGCTGCCAACGAAAAGATCAGGAAGCAGCGCGGGCCAGTTTTCATCATGGTCACCAACTTTATGCTCTCTTTCGGGACACCTTTCGCCTGCATCCTCTATCTGATCGTCTTTGAGGCAGCAGGTAAGTTTTGCTTCATATGTTCGAACGCCATAATGACATCCCTTTCCTTAGGTGGTTTAGATGCGAATCTTTCAACTGTGTGGAGAACTGTTTTCGGTATCAGCTGTATACCTCGTCAGTTTATCATGTTGACTACTATCATGTCCAGAGTGTTGATCTGGTACTACACCTACAGCTCTCGCGGTATTCTATTTCCGTCTCAAGATGCTTAACTCACAACTCTACCGGAAAGGTGCCATCCAGCACAATGTGCCGCACCTGTTGACCATCAGATACTACTGGAAATCCTTGATCGGCACTGCGGGGGCGTGGTTCTTGTACGATTTCATTACCTTCCCCAATGGCGTCTGTAAGTGTACACTCTCCATTACGGTGTTCACGAATTTAATTACCGAATGGCAGTCTCGGGTCAAATTATCTCCTCTGTCGTCTCGGTGAAAGGAAAGGCACTCGTTCGGAAGACAGCGGAATACCAACTCCTTTTGGGCGCGATCGCGCTTCCGGGATGCGTTGTTGGTGCATTATTGGTCAATCGTCTGGGGCGGAGGAACACAAGTATGTCACGTCAATAGACCTTCTGAAGCGATGTTGCACCTGACCCCCCGCGCCACAATTTTTAGTGATTCTCGGGTTCAGTGGATATCTTATTTTTGGTCTGGCGGTCGGGTGTGCCTATGACAGGGTCATCAAGAATGTCCCGGGGTTCATTGTATTGTATGTTGGTTGCTACCCTCTTGTGGTCGTTGTTCTAATCTGAGGGGGGCTGGGGCAGATATGGTCTGATGAACTCTTTTGCTAATGCCGGTCCTGGGGACATGCTCGGATTGACTTCCAGTGAATCATATGCGACTGCTGTCCGTGGGACATGCTATGGGTTTTCAGCAGCCATTGGAAAGGTCGGCGCAGTTGTAGGAACTCAGGCTTTCACGCCAATTCAGCATAATTTGGGGAAGCGATGGACGTTTGTGAGTTGTTACTCGAGCTGCGGAATATGCCTCTTATTTTTGTCAGATCATTGCGGCTATCTGTGGTTTGGCAGGTATGACTGTAACCTGGTTCTTCATTCGTAACGAGTAAGAGTATTTCGGTCACCTGTATAGAGAACTAACTTTAAACTTTCTTCCTTTAGTTTGGATAGAGATCTGGCTATGGAGGACGCAAATTTCCAGGCGTTCTTGGAAGCAAATGGTTGGCACGGAGACGTTGGCGCGGCAGAGTCCGTTGATGCTTTAGTTGCGTCGGAGAAGGGCGAGGTATCTAAAGAACTGATGGTTTCATAGATGGTCAGGTGAAAAAGAAAGCTCTACTATCTAACATATGTTTTGTTCATATGAATGTATAGACTGTGCATTTTCTTTATAGGCGTGCAACCGGGCAACATGAGGAGGCGGGTCCGGGAAAGCCCAAAATGTCGATGACGCGTGACGTCATTGCGCTTTGCTAGCGGGAACCAATTACCACTAATAAGTGATGTTTTTTCCCATGCTGCTTCGACATCCTTGATTTATTCGGGACGAAGTCTATTCCTTCACTTGGTGGAACCGTCTTCCCCTTTTGAGCCTGCTTGGAACATAATTCTGCACCACATGGTCGGTGACCCAGCTGCTTGATGAGTATCCGGCCCCCTCGTAGCTTATCGTTGTCATCTGTTCAAACGGCAACGGTACTTAGCCGAGCGCGTTTCATTAACGAGGAACTATACCGAGTTTTGGGTCACTGACATCGTGCATGTGCGCCGTTCTCAAGCAAACTACCCAAGTGGGGAACTCTTGGCGTCCAAATTTTAATCCGTAAAGTCCACCTCCATTGTGGCACTTGTCACGTCGCGATGTTTCCGTTTCAAAAGGGTAGGAAGCTCACCCTCAAACTGGCTGACCGTATTCATCCTTCGGACTTTCACCGATGAGTCGGTTTTTTCCTTCTGGCGCTGTCTACTATCATGTGTTCGTGTCGAGTTTTGAGTGGTGGCTTGTCGCTACAGTTCTCACCAGGAAGTCACTTTGCCTTTTCAGTAGGGTCTCCCTTGTGGTCTGCCTCTAGAGCTGGATATGCTGCTTATGTTGTTCACGTTGTAGCAAGTCGGTAATGCGGAGCAGCTGAGGTATAAAGGAGACGATGGAGGTCCCGTCGACTTCATCGAATCTGACTACAGCCTCTTTTCTCACCCCAAGGCACGATTATCATGCTCTTCTTCACAGCAGTCGCTCTCGTCTCTTCTCTCGTCTCCCCAGTCTTCGGTGCATCGTACCAGCAAACCGACAGTTTCGTCGGTTCTCAGTTTTACTCTGGTTTCTCGCATCAAACGATTTCCGACCCTACCAATGGGCGTGTGTACGTGACCTGGTTGATAATCCATCTCATGCTAATGCACTGATCGTCGCAGAAATTACGTCGACGTTTCAACATCTAAATCACGCAACCTAACCTATGCGTCTGGTGACACCTTCATCCTACGCGCTGATGATACGACCGTCTTAAGTGCAAGCGGACCCGGTCGTAACTCCGTTCGTCTGATGTCGAACAACCAGTACAACAGCAACAGTGTCATGGTGTAAGTTGTATAATGCATTTAAAGAATTAATGTTGACTTGCTTATTCAAGATTCAACATCCGGCATATGCCCCAAGGATGTGGGTTCGTGGTTTTCAGTACGAGCGGAGTGTATGGCATTCAATTTATTCTAGCACCTGGCCTGCAGTATGGACTGTGGGGAATAACTGGCCCAACGGGGTGAGGTTTTCAGACCTTGTAAAAACCTCACGTTTACCAAAACAAATTTAGGGAGAGATAGATATTATCGAAGGCGTTAACAACCAGGCATACAACCAGGCTACTTTGCATACCTCATCCGGTATGCTAATTCTGTATCAAAAAGACCGATGCTCATATTATTATTCAAGGATGCACGATGCCTAGTAGTTCACGCGCTCAGACTGGGTATTTTCGTTTCCGGCTTGAAAACCCATTTTACCATTGAAAATATTTTTAGAATTTCTCTCGTAAACGACTGCAACGCAAACGATAACGGTAACTCAGGATGCGGTGTCCAGATACAGAATGCGAATAGCTACGGATCGGGCTTCAACAACAACGGCGGAGGCTGGTTCGTCGTCAACTGATTTCTCGGTAATTGCGACTGACTTTGGATTCTTAGGTATGCTCTTGAGTGGACCGGTTCCTTTATCAAGATCTGGTTCTGGGGCAGGCATGATTCCAACGTCCCCTCTGAAGTCTCAAACGGTAGCGGTTTCGTCAACACCGACAGCTGGGTCAGTACTTCTCCCATTTGGAAACCTCAGTAGTAACTCAAGGTGCCATAGGGAACCCCCGCCGCATATTTCCCGGGCAACTCTTGCCCAATTGCGAGCCATTTCAGTGCCCAGAACATTATTATTGACTGTAAGCGATGACCTATAATACTTTTTTCCGTGAGTTCACCTAGACAATTATCTCAGTAACTTTCTGTGAGTACCTCTTTCTTTTATTATCATTTATTTCCCTCTTTGTCTTACCACATTCTTAGGTGGCGATTGGGCTGGAAACGTCTACGCAAGCTCCGGTTGTCCTTCCTCCTGTGTTGGTAAGTACACGACTTACATGAAAGCAATCACGAAACTAATGCTGCACATATTAATAAGATTTTGTCAACAACAACCCCAGTGCCTTCGCTGATGCTTACTTCGACTTTGCTTGGGTCAAGATATATGACTGATTTAGCATTGATACTCTTTATTTTTGTAGTTTACTTTGAAGAATGTTATGCGGTGCAGATGTCTCTATACCTCCGCTCCTATGGTGGGAGGACAACCAATTTAAATACGTTCGTTATGGATCATAGCGTCCAAAAATACGCGTACGAATCCGGACATCCCGGCCGCCGCAGCAAGGATTACTTTCGACTTATCCGCAAGTGACCGACGGGAATAGAACACGGGATGGTCGCACGAGTGGGACAAGACCTGTCATTTTTTCAGCCTGCGAGTAGTACCAATAAATTTTAGAAGACCTGTGGGAGGTGGAGTCAAGTATAAAAAGAATTTGACTCTCTTTATAGCTACATTAAATAATGAATATTACTACGGAGTACAATGTGATCGGGAAGAGAAATGTGTATCAGGCGAGCAAGAAACAGCCGACAGCAAAAATTTGGAGAAAGAGGAGACAAGCTAGCTCGCTTACTTCACTCCAACTTTACCTACTTGTGTATCATTATGGGCGTTAGCTTCCATCACCAACAAAATAAAGAAAATACTGAAAAAAATAAATTATATGAACCAAAGCTAGTGGGGCTATCCAAATCTCATCGTGATCGTCTCTGATTCCTCAGGATCAGACAGGATTTCCTGCCTTCTCTGAGCGTACTCTTCCAATCTCTGCTTTCGTCCTACTCTGCCCCTACCACCTCGTTTGCTGACCCACTCCACCCCAAGTACCTCAATAGCACTCCCATCGTGGCCTGCTCCCCATCCGCAGCTCATCAACCCCCGTCCATCATCCTCTTCGCCCTCTCCCTCTCCCTCACCCCATCCACCCAAAAATCGGCCAATGACTTCCTCCTTAGAATTACCGACCTCCGGTCCTCTTCCCGAAACCCGAATGATCCTTACACGTACCCTCAAGTCACTCCCTTCCTTCTTGGCCTTTCTTGCGCCGCTATACGTGACCCAACCTGCGTGCACAGCACATGAAAAGAGGTCAGAATCATCCGTGTATACTCTCCTTTCCGAGTCGCCACCACCCCAGATTTTGGTTTTCCCCGGTGGTGGCCGTGAATCGGGGAAGAATCCGTTCGGCACAAGAACTTCAGCTACCCGTTCGCAGTCCACGATGATCGCATCTTCCTCGCCTTCTTTCACCGGATTCGGTAACGGCGGGAACTCCTCTTTGGGTGTTGGCGGAGGGAAGTGAAAGGGGAATGGCACTTTGGGCCAAACATATGTGCCCAAGTGTAGTTTTACTTTGCTTCGAACGGGACGAGACAACCTTGGTCTCTTTCCTCCCCGAGAATCTCGTACGATCTCCCGCTCCCGTTTCTTGTTTGAATTATCAAAGACGATCCCTGGAGGCCCTCCCATTGGAATACCGACCGGACCAGACGCGGCCGGAACGAATTGTGTGTGGAACTGATTCTGGAATTGGCGTTGAGGGAGAGAGCCTGGTACGAATGGCTTGGGTGTATGGCGGTCCATGCGTTCTCGGTCCACACGTTCCCTCTCTATGCGTTCCCTCTCCATTCGTTCACCTAATCGCTCGGCTCGCTCCCTTTCATCAATGACTGGGCGTGCAGGGTTAATGGGGGTAGGGTTAATTGGTCTGGATGCCGCTTTGTCATCTGGAAGAATATATGAGTCGTCAAGTTACCGAGATATCTCAACAACACTGACCTCTTCTTGAGGCTGGCCCGTATGGTCCATCCATACCAAGACTTGCCATTGCTGGAGAGCGGAACAGTTCTCTCTCTCGCTCCCTCTCCCTGTTCACGTCATGTATGGTGCGTCCCTGAGGCGAAACTCTCTCCCTTTCTCTTTCCCTTTCTCTTTCCCTTTCCCGTTCCCGTTCCCGTTCCCGTTCCCGTTCTCGTTCTCTTTCTCGCTCCCTCGCCTCTAGTCGTTCCCTATCAATCGTCCGAACATCCATTCTCTCCCTTTCCCTCCTCTCCCTTTCTCTTCCACCAAACCCCCACCAACCCTCCTCTCTAGGCCACGGCGCCCAGCCACCTGGTCCTGGTCCTGGTCCTGGCCCCGGACCTGGTCCCGGACCACGATCACGCTCACTTCGCGGCTCTCGAGGGACTTCTCTTGGTTCCCTAGGTACGTCACGTATTTCTCTGGGATCCCTAGGCAACTCACGTATATCGCGCGGCTCTCGTGGCATATCACGTACATCGCGAGGTTCTCGTTGCAAATCGCGTATTTCTCGCGGTTCTCGAGGTACATCGCGTATCTCCCGAGGCTCCCGTGGAATTTCACGTATGTCTCTTGCCTCCCGGGGTATATCTCGCAGATCTCGGGGCTCCCTGGGTGGCAATCTTTCTTCCCGGATCACGCTTCTTTCTCGTGGAGGCAGACGAGGCTCCCGCGGGGGTATGCGCTCAATTTCGCGAGGAGGGAGTCTGTCGACTTCGCGAGGCGGTATTTCGCGTGGAAGAAGCCTCTCATCCCTGCGTTCCATGTCCCGGGGTGGCAAAATCTCCCTCGGGGTTCTATCTTCTCTCGGTTCGCGTGGTGGCATTCGCTCAATCTCCCGTGGTACTAACCTGTCATCCATGAATGGCTTGTATAGAGGAATGGCACCATATGACGCACCTTGCATCATCTCTAGGTTCACGTGGAGGGAGTCTCTCCAATGGCCTGGATAACGGGGGATGAATACCGTTTGCCACGAAAATTAGAGTCACGAAGCTTACCTGTCATCCCGTCTGTCTATTTCCCGTGTTACCAGTCTTGTTAACGTCAGGCAGATGGAACAAATACAATGAAGAGATAATTACCTATCATCCCTAGGTTCACGAGGCGGAAGTCGTTCAATTGGCCTGATCCACAAACATTATTATGGCACCCGATGATAAGCAAAATAGCGCACCGTTCATTTTGTCGCTCAACCTGTATATCTCGTGGTGCCAGCCTTGCTCCGCGTTAGTCACGTAGGGATGAGATAGATAAAGTAAAACACACACCTGTCATCCCTGAGCTCACGAGGTGGAAGCCTTTCAATTTCTCGAGGAATCAACCTAAAGCATGAAATTAATGAACGCATAATCTTTGAATAAAATGAAAAACTTGCCTCTCGTCTCTTGGCTCCCGCGGAGGCAGGCGGGAATCTATAGCTGTTAGTTCCCTCGGTGGCGCACGATCGCCTGTCTCCCTCGACAATCTCCGTTCTCTATCTTCCCTAGGTTCTCGGGGTGGCTCGCGCGTCATCTCTCTTGGTCCAGTTGGTGGTAACCTGGTCTCCACGACCCTGGGCCCTATGGTAACGCCAACATCAGGTAGACGAGCAGCACCATTGACGGGAGCGTCAGGTATCCGTCCTGAGTCAGACAATCTCCCTCCACCACCTACACCGCCTCCGCCACCACCACCACTATCAACAGTAACTCCAGGACCAGCCAACCTCGTGCTGCTGCCGCTCGCAGTTCCAGGCCGTCGATCATCAGAAGGGGAATCTTGTAGCAGCGCGGCTACGTTCATTTTGATGAGGAAATAAATTCGATTGTAAGCAACGACACTGCGGGTTGTTAGTGACGGTCGGCAGACAAGAGGATCGACGTCTGCGTGAAGATGAAAATGAAGGGAAAGCTTCAACACGTGTATCGGCCCGTGGGTCCGCTAAATCTAGGTAATGTTTAAACTTTCGGAAAGGAACAAATGTGTATCGGATATGGTGTAACGGCTAACATTGCCGCCTCTCATATGAATGCGCGGCAGCTCGGGGTTCGATTCCCCGTATCCGAACGGCAGTGATAATCCTTTTTTTGTTAGTCAACCTCAAGAGCAGTGAGGCTTGAGACAATTGAATTGCCTGAGTTGCTTGACTGAGGACTCTTATACACTAAGCTGCACTGAGTACGTGTCCTAAGCAGTGAGCATTGAGCACTGAGCGCTTCCGAAGGTTTCAGGAGCGCTCCTCTGAGAAAGTAACAGAAAATAAGCAACTTAAACAACATAGAAGCATCATGTTGCTCTTTGAGTTGTAAGCTTAAGGCTCGTACTAACGTTCACACTCGTCGCTGACCTACATGGCTCAGCTCTGCATTAGGTTTTTCCGAGCCGCACATGGAATCAGAAACTCATACTCTTTATTGAAGGAACACTGGCACTGCTGTAAACCCCAAAAGATATATCCAAAGATTCGACAGTAATCGATTAATCCTTCACGCGCGAATCGAACCAAGACCCTGCCTTGTGCTGTCAACCGTCCCTCCCATGAGGTAATCAAGTCAAATTCCTACGCCGCGGACTTGAAATTTTGTCCGTATATGTTTTTCGAGATTAACGTTGTCTGTCGATCTGCACCCGTGGGGAATGAGTGAAGGAGGTGGCGTCGACAGGATCATTTGATGTCGGTAACCAAGACTGGAGGAAAGCCGAACGTGCTGTAGAAAGTTGATAATTATCAGCGAAGAAGCGCATTAAGAATAGCTTCAACGTACTGTAACTGAGGGACAGGATAAATGATCAGCGAGCCTCGACGATGGCGGGTCCGAGGCGACATGGTCTCCAATTTTAAGACGCCGGTCAGGCTTTACACTGCAAGAAGACCCCGAAGGGTGGGTGTAAGGCGGTATTCCTGAGCTTGAGTGAGTCCTAGAGATTGTTTGTCCACGGAGAATGTTAACAGCCTACCCAAATGTCTACGAGAATAGAGAAAAAAGCAAGAATCGCGATGCAGAATCCAAGCTTACTTGATGTATCGTCCGTGGAAATGAGCCCGAAAAGATTGAAAGAGCTTGCTTGACTTGCTGGTTGGTGTAAGTCTGAAAAACGCTGACCTTTCTCGGTGATGCCGGACCAGGAACGTGGCCCTGTGGCGTCGTGTTTGCCAGTGTCTTCCCCTTCAAGTTGCCTCGTTTACTCTTGGCGCGCGCTTGCTGTTCCATTTTGAACGGATCTCCTCAGTGTGCATAATATATAATATATCACCGCTGATCGTTCTTTCTCTTCTGGTAGGGCTCCTTCCTGGCTGTCTTTGATACAGATTCACATCTTTACTCCTTTCTCGCACTCTTCTCGTCTCACAAGATTCATGTATGACCCACCCCCCCTTCCGTACCGAAGGCGCGCCGTTCCGTAAGTTTCACTTGATGTTTTTAACTTCGAAGCCGCAGCCAAGAAACCAAATATGATGTTTTGCGTTGAAATAAGCTTCTCTTTCCATCTGCAGGGACGACATCCACAGCATCCACGATCCCGTCCCGTAGAAGTTTCGATTTTTATTTTCCGACGGGGTCTTGCCATCAACTTATGGCGCCCATGTATCTGAATCCTGTGTCATGTCCACGCGGCGGGCTGGGGGTTGATAAAAACCTTCCAGGCGCTATCATCTCCTGAGCATCTGTTTTCTCGTACAACCGCAACCACAGACACTCTTCGTCTCTCTGTAGCTTAGGACTCTTAGATGTGACCGATCACCGATGCTGATACAGGTGTGCATATGTTACGCCGCAATAATTTTAACTAACCTAGGTTGCCATCATGTTTAGGTTCTCTATTTTATCGAGTCTAGGTCTCCCCATTTATTTCATCCAAGGTGGCGCCGGTTTTAAACATGAAAAGTTATCATCTTTTCGGCGATTTGAACTGTCAAGTTTTCTCACTGGGGGTCTTCTCCCGCATTACCTTTATACACGTTCCCAGGTATGTTTCTGTCGCCAAGCTTGTCGTTGACCTGCATGCTTGGCTCATCAAACCTATTATAAGCCTCGATTCCCTCCCGTATGTCGTTTATATTATTCACAGCCGATGGATGTAACTGTATGTCAGTTAGCCTACTACAAATGTCATGCACTGCCAACATGACGAGAGTCTAAATATGTGTGGACTGCCGCTGTCTTACTAGTGAGGTAATTCGAACAGTACATGATTTAATCCCGACAATAATGGCAAGCATCTATGGAGACCTCGATGACAATTGTTGTATAATAATCACGTAACGGCCTGATATAATTAGCAACACGCGCCCGTCTAAAGTTCTTTGAGCCCCCCCTCGATCAGGGAATTGCCTATTATGTCGGTGCTTCTCGTCGCAATGCGCTGTTTCTCAAGTTGATCAATCAAAGAATGAAACCGCGAGGAAAGGAGCGATGAAGACTGGAAAGGAAGGAAGTTATCGACGCTATGAAACTTGGGAAATGAGCGTGAGCAATTGGAGCGGGAATGACAGGATCATTTGATGTCGGTTCCTAGGTACAAGGATAGAAAGAGTCTATTTCGGCGCCGGCGTGACGGTTACAGGGAAAAACCCTAACTAGAGATAGGCTGAGGCACGAAGAATCGGATCATCAGACAGTTGGACTCGATTTCTTCAAGATTGCCTGAGTAAGTACGATTAGACAGGGGGCTTTGAAAAGTAAGTCCGACAGACGAGAACCCGAATATTGGGTGTGATGGTCGAGTACATGGACGAGGCTTACTGGCATGGACTCTGTTTCAGCTGAGACGAGACAAGAATGGTGGAAGAGATACCGGGTCATTACACTGCGAGTGACGGTGGTGAGTAATTGATGGTGGCGATAGTCATCGATGGATATTAAGGGCCTGCTACCGGCAGTGGCAGGTCAACAGACAGACTTCGGTTGGATGAAGCAGAAGAAAAGAACAGAACAGAGTAAAGGAAGAAAAAACAGCTCGTTGTTGCTAGTCAAATGCGGGAATAATTTAGTCTAGTTTGGGTCGTTAGCAGCCTAATTGAATGGAGAGACATGAATATGGTTACGCAGCGGAACATGGGTGGATATTTGGGATGGATGGATGCTCCAATAAGAACCTATTGAATGGGTACGACTGATCATCATGGGGCCGGCAGGAAGTTTTTCGAGAGCCAAGTGAGACATAGGAATTCCCAAACGTGTACGTCTTCGGTGGCAGCAATTGGGCGAGACGTAGGCTCGATACCAGCCTGTTTTGTTCTTGGAGACCCACCTGGGCTGATGATCATTTAATAGAAACAGTAGCCATATGGACTGGAGGTGGAGATTACCAGATAAGCAGCCCGATAAATGGTGAAACGTGCAGCTTGAATGACGACCCGTGAGTTTTGGGATGGTCTTTATTTCCGGGAGAAAGAACTGAATGAAAACACGAGACTAAATGGACCTGGCTGCCATATGCAAGACCTTCCCGCGAAGCACGTACGAGTCGCAGATCGGTCCTGGACTGCTGTCGGATGACACAGCAAGTCGCCGGTCGCTGCTTCAAGCTGAGGATCTGCTATGATTAGGTAAAATCTAGCATCAGAATTAATTGTCGATTCGATCCATTTCCTATTTTGTGGCCATCCGAGGAGGCGAAGAAACGCTCTCCGCGGGATTGACAGCCTCGAATACAGTATACGGCTCTCTTTCAGCTTTTCCAACTAGGAAGATGCTAAAAATAGGACCTGTGACGCGCGTCACATATCTCGATAATATTTTTCATTTTGGCCTTTTCATTTTTGTTTCCGTCTATAACAAACTCGTAACAGTTAACATAATGACGAGCCGAATATGCAGCGAGTCCGTCCATGTTAAATATCCTTATCCTTGCCATCATCCTCCATGACCGTTTGCTTTGTTTCTCTGCATGTCCTCCCCTGCAGCTGTTCATTCGCGCTCGAATTCCCCCGTCGATGCTGTTACTCCCACTGACGCCGGAGAGCGCGGAAAGTCTCGCCCTGCACACTCGCCCCTGCCACGAGTTGAGACGGAGGCCCCGCCCATGTCCACACCGCCCCCGACGATCAAGCGCTCCGATTCTCCGCCGCCGACCCTGGGTAAGCGGCCCCGTGCGCCTTCTGTCTCCGACCCTGACAATAGGCTCCCCGTCGTCGGGGAAAGGAAATATCGCGGTGACAAGCCCCTCCAGCCGTCAGAGTACGAAAGCAACCGCGTCATATGCGAGACATGCAGCACCAGCGTCTCTTTCCGCGACGAGCATAGTGGCGAGTTTACCCTCAAGCACTGGGAGGCGCATAGGATTACCTGGTCAGCCAACCCTGCCGACTATTTTTCATTATTGTTACTCATGTTTTCTCGACGTGTCACAGCTCTGAGCCAAACCGTACACCGCCGCCTCCAACAAAGCGCCGTCGTGCCAAGCGTACAGAGGACGAACGCATCGATTATCTCCGCAACGATCCCTACGTCGCCCAGTTCGAGGCATACAGGGTGCTGTGTGCCTCGTGCGACAAGTGGATTAGGCTCAGACCGAACTCGACCTATTGCAGCATACCTTGGGACGCCCACCGTAAAAGCTGTCTCTCCAAAAAGATGTAACATCTTCCTTCCCGCTTATTTCCTCATTGTATTCAATAAATTTTCTAGAACTTCTAAAAACACCTACGCTCTCGAGCAGCGTAACGCTGCGTTCTCAAAGGATCCAGACGTCCGCAAATTCGACGCTGAGCGCGTGTTGTGCGCTATCTGTGACTGCTGGGTTCCCGTACCTGTCCCCGACGACGGCGAGCTGTGGGCTCACCATCGTACAGCTTGTCGAGCGCGCTCTCTCAGCGACCATCACCATTCCTCGTCCAATCAGAACGCCAACCCGTCGGCGTCGGCGTCGTCATCGTCGTCGTCCCAGCCTCAACCCCAACCCCCGCCACCCCATCAACCGACGAATTCCCCGCCGGTTCAGCCCTCATCGCAACCTCCGCCCCCATCCACCCCTGCCCACGAGAGCAGGAGACGCAACGCGGAACAGCGAGCTGCTACTCTCCGCGCCGACGCCCTCATTGTCTCTGTCGAACCAAACCGGGTCTTCTGCAGCCTCTGCCAGAAATGGGTCCAGCTCCGACAAGACTCCAGCTTCTGTGCCTATCCTTGGCTCCAGCATCGCGGCAAGTGTTTAATGCGGAGGTACGGTTGCTCGAATCCTTGATTCATATTCAGATCTTTATTAATCAGAGTTCCTGGATCTAGTCAAAAACGGGCACAGAAGGAGCGCGACCAGCGTCATCCGGCTTCGGCACCATACCCTGTCCATGCGCATCCTCCACGACCACGCACGGGGGTGGAATCTGAAGAAGACGAAGATGCAGAGGGCAGCTGGGACGAGGACGTCGTTGGTCCTCGTGTCAGTGGCTCGATATCATTCACACAGGCCCAACCGCCTCCCCCGCGAACCTCCTCTTCGTCGTCCTCTTCCTACGTCGACTTGGATAGTACCGACGGGCGGTGAGTCTATCGATCTATCCTTTCTCACGCTACCGTAATTAATATCGATTGTGGCACAGGCTATCTCATATCCACATATCGTTGATACACCTCTTCCGGACAACGTACTCCCTTCCTGATACGGATCTGACAGTAGCCGCTTTGGTTGGGTTTCTTAATGCGGGTATGCCGGAGGATCGGTGGGAGGAGTTTGATCTACGCGAGGTCGTGAGAGGTGTTGGTATTCTGGCTCGCGAGGGAAGGGGGGAGAGGAGGGTCGAGTTGGAAGGGGATATCGTTAGATGGAGGTGAACCCGCTCCTCCCCACCCTGTTGATATGTTTATTTCTGCTGTGCTCTTGTTATCCGTTTTGCTTTCGTTACTGCTTTCTTGGAGTTGTCTAATATAGTGTATGATATACGGCATGTATCTTATTATCGGATCTTTGTCGTTACTGTGGATTAATTTACAGGATATGTATGTTGTGTGGTGGAATGTGCATAGACAAAAATGATTCGATTTCGGACGAAGCTCCGAGAAATATATTAAAGAAGAACTAACACTTGCTAAGTACGCCGATGGTGAAACGGTTATCATGCTTGCCTTCCATGTCTCCCCACAATGATATCAGCAAGCGGTAGGGGTTCGACTCCCCTTCGGCGTATCCCATATCTTAGGCACTGGTGTTGTTTTTCGTTAGCTGAAGTAGTCTTGTGACCAAATCATGCAAAACCTCTTACCTCTCTATGTGCAACCATTACATGGCTAGTGTAATCGCAGATTTTTTTTCAAGCCATCTTTGCTTTCGCGTTTTTGCACATTTTGTTGATGTTTTGAATCACGAATTGCTTGAAAATATTATATTTTTTATGATCTTACTCTGCAGATAGAATGTACATATGCCTCCTGGTATTGAATATTATGCTAAATCTGCTGTTCATGTATACCCAAATGATGGCACTGGTAAGTTGCCTCGAAGAAACTCCTCGGGCACCGAAGAGAGAAAAGTTACCGGTCCGAAATCCGGGTATATCAAAAACCAAGATTTCGTGGATATCATCAGTGCACGCAACGGGGTTTATATACTCTGTTATCATCATACGGACCGATAACTCCTGCTCTTTTTTTTGCTACTGTCCTCATCATCCTACAGGCCTATCCCTCATCCTCCCAGTGACAAGGGCCTGGTAGCTATTCTCGTAAAAGCAGTCGCTCCATAATTGCATTGTCTTTCTATCAATTGGTTTCATAAGGGGTGTCCAGATTCATTGTACGATTCCCCTTCCCATTCTCACGCACCTTGCTCTCGACATATTTTTCATTGAAAAATTGGTTCTATTTCCTTGTCCACTCCGTATGACTCTGGCATGGATCTGCACGTACACTTTGTATCGTGTATGCGAGTGCAACGATCCTCCAGATATTCTTTCAGGGTCGCAACGACTCCTTGATTCTTGCAGATACGCTGGCCAGCGGTAACTTAATGCTGTATGCTTAGCGCCTCTTCTTGAAGGATCTTCCGTATCGCTCACCTGCAGCCAGAAAGACGCCTGAATCGTCCCTCTCCTTCGTCAGAAGCCCCATGAAGGCTTCAAAATACTTGATGGAAACAAGAGTCCAAACGTGTATCGAGCTGTCCGTTCAAGAGGCTCAAATGACAGTGGCTTTTCGCCGTTTCGGAGTTTCCTCACCCTCGGAAGATATAGAATATCTAATAGATGTATTATGATCACCCACAGCGCACGAAAAGGAAGCGAAGGAAACTCTGTTGATGCTGGATCCTTTGCGCACATTGAGCATGTGCGATCAGGCATTAAACAAGGCTCCATCGAGATCGTGAGCGTATCATCTGGCATCCGTTAAAACCCATTGAGACTGGAAGCCTCGATGCATACCCGGAATTCTTTAGAACCGCGAAACCCGACTTGAATCGTTGTTGAAGGTAAACCACCCTGGACTCGACGCCGAGCTTTGCTGTGTGATTCCCGTATGCCATGTCGGCTCCACGGCCGTATATCATTACACACAGCTCAGAGTTGACCTTCATACTCGTAGGAGCCAATGACTTAGACGTTGCCGGTGGTGCTGATCCTAAATGATCAGCATTGACTTAAGCGGTGCGAGAGCCAATAAGATTCCGAGCCGGAGCAGATGGTGGTAATATTGGGAGTTGAGGAAGCAGTAGAATTTTCCCTCTTAGGCCAATTTGCTCGCGAGGATGGAAAGCTGAGATGATCCAATAAAACAGCGTCTCTTTGCCCCTCGGATGGCGTTCGGAAGAAGAGAATAGGGACCGACCGTTCAACTGAATACTAGTGCCGGACGGCAGACTGATGTCCGCCGAGATTCACACCGCTTCCCATGGGCGGATATATAGTGTCCTTTGTTCCACCAACGTTAATTTCGCACAGCGATGAACGACGCGGACAACCATGACCTCGACGACAGTGAAACTTCTTCGGCGGCCTCCTCGCGACCCTTTAGTCTGGCCCGAAGCGTATCATCCACCTCTGTCACGAGTTCCTCCACGCGTTCAGTGTCGCCCGCACCTTCTGTTTGGTCCATGACAAGCTCACTGCGTGCAGAAGCTTATGTCCAGGAATTTGGACGCGACCTGAACAATTTCTCGGAAATATACCGCCTCCCCGCCGATGAAGAGGAGTTAGAGCGCCTAGGTGAGACAGACTTCGGAGCTTCCGAACCGGACGTAACATGGTTTAGACCGTCAGCACGAGATAATCTCAGAGATCATGGGAAAATATGTTCCGCCGCTGCCGCAAGTCATGGCGGAAGATGTACCTGGAGAGAGGAAAGCCGTCTTGGACTTGGGTTGCGGTAGTGGCGCTTGGTATGTTATCCTTTACCCTTCGAAATTCAAAGAATACCATCCGTAACTAGGATTATGGAAGCCGCGCTTGACTTCCCTCATTGTAATGCCGTTGGCATCGACCTTGTGCCCATGCAATCGCCGTACGCCCCTCTTCTCTTATATATCAGGTGCCGAAATCGCTGACATATTTTCAGTTATATGCCTTCTAACTGCAGGTACGAAGTCGCGGCGCGTCCACCCTGAACTGATTTTTCTTATTTGACCACGGTGCAGGAGCGAAGTCGATGACATCAACCTCGGACTGGAGCATTTCTACGGGGACTTCAACGTTGTCCACTGTCGGTTCATATCTGCTGGTGTAAGTCCCAATTCCCAACTCGCACACATCCTCATCCTTCCCACAGATCCGAGATTATGCACATATGATCGACCAAATAAGCCATGTCCTAAGGCCAGGGGGACTGATCGATCTTACGGAATGGGATTTTCACTGCTACGACGAAAATCACCATCGCATTGAGTTGGACGTGACGACGATTGAAGAACCATGGTTCCCACGATGGATGGCATACTTCAAGATGGCTGTACAACGCAGAGGTGGGGGTGTTGATGCCGGGACGCATATCCACGACTGGGTTTCGCGTCATGCGCGTTTCGAAGACGTGAATTACAACGAGTACTTCGTTCCTGCGACGCCGTGGCGGACAGAAAACCCGATAGACTTGCGCATCGGAGCGGCGGTGAGGGACGATATACAGGTAAAATGTGTGGAGTTGTATCACAAATCAGTCCTGAATTATTCTTTGGCAGGTTTTCCTAAAGTCAGGGCGGCCTTTGTTATTGGGCAGCGGCGTGTCGGAACAGCTTGTGAATGAGCTACAAGCGAATGCGCACAAGGAACTGACGGAAGACAATACGCGCCATTACATACGTGTACAAAGCGTCTATGCTCGCAAACGTCATCGGTTGCCCTATGGTTGACGGTGTCCAGTGTCGCTTGCATAGAACACAGATACGGCGTATCATGGGTAGATAATCCCAGCCCATCCATCACTGTTCGTTGCTCATTTGTCTTGAGAAGAGACGGAAGCAACCACAGATGTTGCTGAGAGTGGTGCATAGTGTATAGGCATGCTTCTCCAGAGGATCTGCATCCATTGAGCCGTGCTGGGACGTCATATAACGCGATTTCGGAATGAAAGGTGCAACGGCCGGAAGGTGTCTGGGGTAGGGTACTGAGGTATAATGCAGAATACTAGTGCTGTACTGTAGTCATTCACAGGGCAACAGTGAAAGTTTGGGAGAGAAAGCAACTGTAGGAATGCTCCCTATCACCATCCCTTGAACCATGGTCGAACAAGGAACCACAGTGACACCATAGCTCCCACCTAGAGCCTCCGTATTCGGTACGTCATTGATTTCTGAACCCCGAGAAATATATTCCCAAACAGCCGACACTCCTGGAAAGCGGCTGTTTCGGGTCGGACAAAAACTTGAGAAAATTGGTATCAGATTCTGATCCAAGATTTTGACGACAACAAAATGAGTCGGGATTCTCGTTAATGGTAAAGCCGAAACATTTCTCTGTGATCAAAAGCCCCGGTCAAAATGGTATCTGTATTGTCTCCTCTGCATTTGGCTTGAATTAGTCACCTGCCAGGAATGCGAGTCCAAGGTTCTCTTCATCCGAAGAAAGTGATGAGATGCATATGGTCTAAACAATATCATGATGACTCCTTGGCAGGGCGCACCTAGTGACTTAATCACAAAGCGCCGAGGTAAAGCAGGAATATAGCGCACCAGACAGAATGAGTTTAGGCGGAAATGAGCGAATTAAACATTTCCATTGCCGGTGTGATCTGGCTCGTAGATTGCTTGATTGATTTTGGCTTGGCGTCAAGGAGTTCTCCGTCTCCTCTCGACCAGTTTGCGTCGGGCAAGCAGTCATCCTATACCAGGGATCGCGCAACTGCTACGACATCCCCACGTTTTCTTCAGAAAAGGTGAGGCGTTTCAATTTGATGTGGTAGATTGGCGGAGCCGAATACGAAATTATAGTGGTTGCGATAGGGCGTTGCGGTTCAGGAAAGAGTGCTGCCAGAGCAATGTGCAAGAGAAAGGGTAGAAGACCGATAAGATTTGGCCAGAGCAACTGCAACCATCGTAAGACCAAGAGAGAAGTCGCGAACCACAACTAGTTTACCCAGACATCTGAGGGTGAGTTCAAAGATATGCCGATACCGGAGTATGATTGGTTGCAAATTCTGGGAGCTCTGAGCGACTAATGTACTGACGATCATACTCAAAAGCCGTGCCTGCTTACATTTTGAGCTACGAGAAAAGAAAAGAATATCCTTGGGACCCACCGAAATTAGCAGGACATCGATATTGCCTTGAGAGATGCCTGTTTCCTGAAATGCCTTTTTTTGTGATAGATCTTCCATACGGCGTCGTCTCTTCGTATTGGGCATCATCTGGAAGGTCGTTCCCCAGCCTGTCTCCAGTAAGCGAACACTCTCCCGACTCGATAGCCTCCCTAGGCCCGTACTCTATGCCTCCAGGATTCCTTACCCTCCTTCTCCTTCTTCCGCTCGACGTCTTATCAGCATCTTGGCTGAATTTTAGGATTTGGTTTTTGAGATAGCGACGTTGCGCTGTAAAGCAGAGAAGAATAGTGTGCCAACATCGACCTACACCGCCTTCGAATGAATCCTGTCAGGATTCTTTTCAGAAAGGGTAACGAAGTCGAGTACAGTGGTATCGAATTCCGTAGTTGATAAGTAACGACTGGAAAAGAGAAATGTTTTGACACGACCACGTGCCTTCCAAAGAATGAGCGGGATGCTGCATAGAATTGATCTCATCAACATAAACGGCTCATACCTAAGTACTTATATACCGCGTGACGAGGGACGAAGGAGATATGGATCTAATCGGAAGTTCAAGATTCAAGCAGAGAGAAGGTGAAGCGCTTGAGCTTGATGAACAGACCGCTATTTCTTACATACAATATAAGTACGAGCTTCGACACGTTTCGATCGTATTTAGGGCGCCCGATAAAAGTGAAGGGCAGTTCCTCATGATTTCGTGCTTCGACCCTCCGCAGAGAACACCAAGCTTCTATAATTCAAACCGCAAATCTAGCGGCGAGCACGTGGCTTGCAATAACAAATTCCGACACCGAGGTGATAGCTGGATGGACATAAAACGTTCCAGCGTTAGATGGAAGGACGGAGAAGCTAGATGAAGCTCTACATAGATACTGATCTGAATGTTTCCAGATGACTGCCTTGAGGAACAGAGAGGCACGGAGAAGTTAAACTGCTTTGCCCGGTAATCGCGTACGATCTCCAAGAAAGTACGTGGAACAAATCTTAAGTGAATAGTGGCGCTATCCCCTCTTCCGTTGACGAATGTCGCTCCAGAGAAAACTGCCAGAGAAGCGGGAGAAGGCACCCAGGGCCCCAGTAAAAAGTCATTACACATTAATATGCATTTGAAGTGGACGTATGTGGCATGCGAGTAAGGGAAAACGTGGTTGTTATGCGCGCATGAAGGAAGGATAGTGTTGTGCAAAATGACCAATGTCGAAAGCAAGAGACGGAATAAATATGCACAAGAGGAGATAATAGAATGGATCATGACGATGGCGTGGGTATTGATTCTGCGTCCTCTTTTGCGTCGATATTAGAATCCTCTTCAGACAATCCACTTGGACGTTGCATGAGTCTTCTTAGACGTGCAAGCTCATCAGCCAGTTGCCTGAGATACCAGGAGTCAGCAACAACTATCGAGCAACCCAAGAAACTTACTTGGCAGTGGCACTGTCCTCCTTGCCCATCCTTATGCTCTCTCCCACCTCCACTTTCAAGCTTTGAATATCGCTCATCCATATCTTCTCCGCCTCCTCTCCGCGTTTCCGATTTTCCGCCCTTGTTCTCTCCAGCTCGTCTCTCAGCACTTTGCACTCTTCAACCTGCTCCAATAGTGCCTGATATTTTACCGCTATCATCTCTGTGTCCTTCTTCATCCGATCCTCTCGTTTTCGCATCTCTTCTCGTAGCTGTTCGGTATCGGTGTTAAATGATTCAACCAAGCCTTTGATAGAATCTCTAAGCGTGACGTATTCCCTCTCCGACTTCTGTGAGAGGGCGGTGGCCTCTGCTAGTGAAGATTCCATCCCTCGCAACGCTTTTTTGGATGTGGACGTTTCCGATTTCAGTTGGGTCTTTAGTAAAGAGGCTTCGGCTTCAGCCTTTCGCGCGCGCTCCAGAAGCTGTCTTTGCTTTAGTTTGAGACTTTTGTAGACGAAGCGAGTCGTACCTCCTGCAAAAGTCTCTCTTTCCTTGCTACAACGCCATTTAGACCCTCGTTCTCTAACCTCAACCTTTCTAGTACTTCTTTCTGATCCTCCGTTTGTCGAGTCAGCTGGGCGACGCTCCTCTGCGACAGCCTCAATTGCGATTTAGTATTTTCTAGAGCGTTGCGGGCGTTGACGACACCTGTCTGTAGGTCGGCCAGAACTTTCGTAGTGCCACCAGGCGTTAGAGACATGCGTTTCGGACTAGGTGACGGAAGGGCATTAGGTGAAGACGGCGGATATGGCGAGAGGGTCGCATGGTTTGGGGTATGGGGGGTGTCAATGGTGAGCCGTTGTGTTGGTGGCTGACCTTCATCAGCTAAGGCCCGAGCATTCCCTGTAGACGGATGAATGAGAGCAGAGACACTTAGGTTGCTGAAGTCACCTACCTACAGATGAGATGGGTATCCCTGTTAACATGACTCCGATCAGAAACCCTTAACGAAAGGCTGGCAATAAACATAAAAGCGCTCACTACTGAGCGTCCTCGTAGGGCTTGGCACCCGCTTGGTAGTATTAGGGCTTGTTGATCCGGTACCGAATGACATTGGTATTCCCTCTCTTATACCATCGTCCACCGCACCATCACGTTCACGTCTCGGTAGGGGCAGACCGCTATCCTGTCTAAGTATGCCCTTATCGAAACTGGATCTCTTTGGTATTTTTGACGGAGTGAAAGGCTGTGGTGGAGGAGATGTCGCTGCAGCCGCCATGGTTGGTTCGAATAGGTCGGGGTAAGGTCGTGGGCCACGAAGTATGACGTTCTCGAGATCGTGGACCTGCGCCTGCTGGTGGCGTATGCTGTGTTTGAGGGTGGATATGTGGTTGCGAACAGCAACTACGGAACAGATTGGTTACAATTGACTGGTGATTGGCATGACTTACTGGGGTCGTCTAAAGAAAAAGAAGGACTGGGGGCGCGTCCAGAACGGATGGATGTCCGCGAAGACGGTCTTGACAGCGATCTGTCGAGCGATCTGTCGTAAGTGTGTTTGTGCGGCGGAACGGCCGGTCCTGGAATGGGAGAGCTCGAGCTCGCAGACATCCACTTCGAGGAGTGACAATGGCCGAAATTTAGCACAGCTGCCCCAAAGAAAGGGAAACGGTCGTGACGGGGACGGCAAGAGGGATCAAGTAGCACCGAGGCGCGAGGTGCCAGATTTACTCCAGCTATTTGTCGATGATTGTTTCGGAGTCTTTCGGCTGGAATCGACTTTTGTTCAATCCCAAAAACATTCATCGCTTGCTCTTGAATCAGTAAAGAAGGTGTGTGTATCCACCTTCAGAGGTATGTATCCTTCCTCTTCCAGTGTAGGCCCAGGTCACTCGTTCTTCTGTCGCCGTAATAAATCGACCATCCCAATTACCGCCGTATCAACGGCAACGGGACGACATGAATAACAGCACAAAACGTCTCCGAAGAAACGGCGACGTATGTCATTAAATACATTCTTGCCTGTACCGTAAATATCGTTCACATTACTTCCTACATTTCAGACTCATTCCATACGGTGTGCCTTCTGAATAACGGGTATTGTCAAAAAATGCCTTGGCTCATGATTTCTATAGATGATCCCTCCGAGTGCCTATCATAGATTTTCCACTGACTCTGGCTTCTCAAGGCCCATACAAATGATTCAATGACGAGCGAATGATTCCGGGCCTGGGTGGCTGTGGCAGCGTCCGTCATCCGCGCAGCGATCAGTACATATGGACCTACACCCACTTTATCATGGGTTCAGATTATGCAGCACGAATCCTCCTTACAGACGGGTTCCCAGCTAGAAGAGTAAGCTCTATCATGTGAAGCTGAACCGCCTGTACTCACTGCAAGCCTTAGGTCAAGTCCAAATATACTTGAAGATGTCCTACAGACTTGGAAATTAACGCCCTTGCTGAGGACCGTTGACAATTTCATTTGTAACTATGGAAGAATGATCATAAATATCTGAACTTATTATTCAAACTACCTGCGCCGTCACGCAATAAGAAATAACATCTTTTGAAGTATCACAGCCGGAAGAATCACAACCCAAAACATCGGAGTTTCATCAAACATTGATTTCACCGTCGATCTGATAACACTTCCCAAAGACCTCCTGCGCTGACTAGGAACATTGTTGGTGGGAGCGTTGGTGACTGAGGCCTCCGAGCTAGAACAATATCAACATGTTCGATTCCAACGACAGTCGATATTGACATACCTTGCAACAACCTGCGCGGATTCGTCAACGGGAGGTGCTTCTGCTTCGCACATCTTCTCGAAATGTGCAATCCTCTTGTTCGCCTGATTCAGGTTCCAGCCGGTATCGAGCAGCCGAATCTGTGCTGCATCACGTTCAGACCTGATGACCTCGATTTCTTCGGATGCTTTCTTGAGCTCATAATTTTCCTTCATCAGATGGTAGATAGTGTTCTGCAGAGAGTTTAACTTTCTTGACATAATGTCTTCAGCTTTTTCTCCCAGACCCGGGCCAAAATGGACGCGTCGAAGGAAGGCGAAATGAACTGGTGGAGTTTTAGCTGGATGCATACAGTGAGAGATGAGGCTTGAGAGTGGAAATGGGAACTTACGTCGCGTGTAGCTGAAATAGAGGATGAACTCATCAGCGACATGGTAACAGGTCAGATCTTATTTAGATCGACCAGTGAGGAACTGAGTACGACAGTTAGGACAACAGCCAGTAAGGCCGTGAGGTGAAGTGCTCGTGAGATGAGTCGCCACGCATTGCAAGCAAAAGAGATGTCCTACCAAAAGGGATGAGTTATCATATGGACTGTGACTTAGACTATCCTCACCGCATGGAGTACAAACTTGCTCATCGCAGTGTCGAAAACGTATGCTGCACAGGCCAGACATCCTGATACTAAGCACGAAGGTTAAGCTGGAAAGTTGAAGGCGAAGACGAAAGATATTTCAAAGTTATATAGATGCTAGGGTTTCATATGTAAGCCGTTGACGAGGAACGAAAGAGGTACCGTTAACAAAGGCTTTCGGATTCCAAAGTTTCTAGGGGAAGCCCAAGTTGGCAAAAGCCTTTGTCAATTCGTACACAAAGAACTGTCATATAGATGCAGCTGATATTTACAGAAACAATCTGTAGAGAACAAGGAGACATTGGTTATGTGTCCAAATGCGCCTTTGCCTATGCTTCGGCAAAAGCCGGACTGGCAGAGATGACTGAAAATCGGGGGCCGCGACTCAGTCACCCACGTTCAAGATCACGACGGATATTCTGTAATTTCCGTGGACACAAGGGTTTCTTTCCGTTGCTACGGCTATGGACGTTCAAGAGTATTCCCCATTTGTTATTGCAACTCGTGATCTTCAAGTTCTTGGCTCGGAGACGTTCTCTGTCCAGAGCGACCTCTTCTTCAGGCGGGCCTTTCTATTGCGAACCTTCACAGAACCGTCAAGAATGGGATCTGCTACGCATGCTGCAATCCACGGCTCCAGGTGCAAAGACGCCTATTCCACAAGTTCAACTTGTTCATTTTCGGGCCGCTTCCGGACCTTCCAACCCGCCTTCCAACCCATCTAGAGCGCAATCAAACGGTCCCCGCCCCCCAGAAAGAACATCCACGGTTCCTCTTCGGAACAACGTCGCCATATTTTTGCCGTTTACAATGCGGAGGATCGCTCCCGTCGCGATATAAAACCCAAGGTTCATTAGCTATAACTTACCGCGTCCTTGTGTTACCGCATTTCATCGTGACCAAACAAAATGCTCTCCTTGTCTTTTGCTGCTTTGGCTCTCTTCGTGGCCGTGAAGGCTGATTCTTGGGGTCCTGCATACTCCCTAGGCCCTACGAGCTCCGCTATCATTGAGGCGTCCACGACCTTCACGCCCGGCACCCCCCCAACTGATGCAGAAGAGTCTGTCTTTCCTAGGATATAAAATGTTGTTCTTCTGACGGTTTTACTTATAGTTCCCTGTTTTTGTGGATAGGTAAACATCAGCTCTCCACCTTCTCTGAAGATTCAATGCTGAACCCATTTGGCAGGCATAAGCAACTCGACGAGCGGCCTGATCCAGGCCGGTGTGGATCAACTCGCGGACAATAACGCCTAGTAAGCACGGGACCTCCAGCTTACTTGCTATACTCATACAGTCGGTAAGCTGTGGCGCTTCGTCGGATCAGTGGTGCGCCATGGCCAGTTACTTCGGGTCTGTTTCCATCCTCAAAAATCCTCCTGTTGTTTCTGACAAGTGCATAGAGTTGTAGACGGCGCCACTACTCAGCTGAACGGCGACATGGTTCCTGTAGACGGTGATCAAGCTATTGGCATCCATTACAAAGTTCGTTCTTCTCTTCTCCTACGTCTGTATCGAATCAAATTTCTCATGTGTTCAAATAGCTGGCCGATGACAACCTGACTTGGAATCAGGTGCGTGTTCGATATTACTTGCTTCAAACGTCAACGGGTCTAATCCACCCTTAGACCGTAACCCTTAATGGAACGGTTATCTCTACTCTTCAAAGCTGTGCGTATATCTTTGCAGTTTTCCCTAACTAGCATTCCTGGACTTGGTGGTGATGTTAAAGCCTTCTTGTAGATGATGGTCCTCTGTTGAACGGTGGTTTCGGAACTGGTACTGAATGTCAATCTGAGTGCACCGGCTCTACCTCCGTTCAGGTAAAGTCGAGTTGTTAGGCTCAACTCCGCGTGTACTGATGGCGTTATAGACATACACCGACACCACAATCGTTCTTCAATCGGCCGACGCTGACTTCTCTTCGACTTTGAGTAAAGGAACAGGCGTTGTAGCCTCCGACATGGTGACTACCGATGGCGGGAAGACTTGGACCATTGCCAGCATCACGATACCGGCCATGGTTTGAAGCGCATGGCGTGGTGAAATATTACCTTTGTGAAATATTTCTATGTCCCCAAAATTATCAGTTGTTTCCCTTTTGTCTTTACATCGGGCCCTTCTGCCCTTTCGACTCCTTGATCAAGCATTTCAGTGTCGCGTCACCGGGTCCCAGCGAATGCGGAGGGACTTGCGATGGCGAGCATATCAAGGGGCTGAGACCCTCAGAGGCGTCTTACTGGTCTGTACGAATTACCTCCACGGAACCAATTTCCTATCGATCAATACATACGGACCTATGTATATTACTGATTAGATGCCATGATCAACTTTAGCCGCAGGACACCAAGGTTGACATCGACAGCCGAAAATCGAAATGCAGGTATAATGAATGATTTGTCAAGCTTATGGTTCATGTCGACACAATTTTGATTCAATTATTCGAGTTTAAAGGAGGAACGCGCGGGGAGTCCAAGTTGGCTAAACCACGGGCACGGGTGCCTTAAACTAAGCTCGAGACGTTTGGACGATAAAAACGAACAAAAACCTATACAAAGCAAGAACCACAGAGAAGAATTTTCGACCAGTCAAAGGTTCATTTGTCCGAAGAACTCGTTCGTCCATGCACTCTGCACACTTTTGATTAGCGCTTGCTAAGGACTCTGCCAAAACATCATCGGCAACGCCGGACTCCATGTCGAAATCTTGAGCTCCGCCTTCATCTTTCAACGGAATGGTATTGCCAACCGAAAGTTTGCTTTTCTGCTCCATTATCACATCCAGCTGATGAAGACACCACCTCCAAGGACGAAGAAGACTCTTCTGCGCATACAAAAATGAAATCCGAGGTGGCCGACGCGATGCTGGAAGTGAATGAGTCTGAATGTTCGTTAGAAATTACTTCGGTGGACGATTGATCTCTGAAAGAAGCAGCAATTAGGATCAAAAAACAAATAGTAGAGACGACAACCCACTCGTTGTCAAGGTTAAGAACTGCTTCCTCGAGCTCCTTCTCTTCCTCGTATTCTCGCAGTGATTTTCGCAATAGAACAATCTCGTCAGTAAGACGCGCCGTTTTGATCTCCAGACCAATAGCATCAGTCCCAAGTTCGATGAGTTTCTGGAAGAGGACCTCGTTGGTGGTCAGAAGCTTTACCAGATACTTGGCAAAGTCCAGATCCAGAGCCAATTGAGCGTTGACAACCCCTATTTCGACAGCTCTGTGTTGATAACCTTCCCATTCCGCCACGAGCTTTCGTGATTCGCTGAGTTCGGTCTCTTAAATCTCGGATACGCCCTTTCAACGCTCTCATCGTCACTTGAGATCCATTCAGCACGATCTGCTTCATTTCGCTTTCATATACGAGGCAGTTGACCTCGCACTCTAGGTGCGCCTCGTCTTGTGTCGCCTATATTCGTCTTCGGAAGTCATGAGTTTCACGTTAATACCCCAAATGCGAGCCTCCAAATGGTCCACCTTCACCCGCGATGTGTCTAATTCCGTTCTCGCACGCTCGCCTAGGACAATTTCTGCTTCGCTTTCTGCCTTAAGTTGTTGGATTTCAGCCTGTGAAGTGGACTTATGGTTGTCGAAAATCGTCTCCAGCGCCATTAGGTGTTGCGTCAACTGGTCTATCTTCGACTGAGATTCCTCTCACAGCATCTTCTCCTTCTCGACCTTGGCGCTTAACAGGTTCTTATCGCCCAGCAGCTTCTTCTTCCGACTCTCGAGAATGGCAACTTGGTTGATCGTGCTGCTCTTGGAGTCTCGTAATGACGCGATTAGTGACGTGACCTGTGTCTTCAACTCCAGAATTTCCGAGTCCCTCTCCTTCTGCATAGCGCAAGCGCGTTTGTCCAACTCGGCCGCCGTATCCTTGTAGTCTAGAGAGGCGTTCGCCAACTGTGGGAACTGGGACGAAGGATTACTGACGGCCAAGACGAGCCTACGGTTGCTCTCCTCTAAGCCAGAGATCTTGTCCATCAGTTCAGCTACTATTCTTTGGTGCGAGGCTATGAGATCATCCTTTCCCTGCATCAGATCGGCCCTCTCCTTCCTGCACGTCTCTTCTTTCTCTTCGTAGATTTGTAGCTTCTTTTCAAGCAATACGATTTTGACATCGACATCTCAAGCTACAAGAAAGAAACTTGCCCATGTTGAAGTGCCTTTGACAAGCGCAGCATGCAGGCCGATAATAATAGCACGTATTGAGCGATTCAGCTTAAAATCGTAACAAGCATATCTTGCAGTAAAAATGTCCTAAGTAAATGAAATCAATAAGATAGTTAGCTTGTACTCAAAACATGACTCCACTCACCATATGGGATGCAGACAGGCTCTTGTAGCTCTTGCAGATGTTGTAAGTAGAGAGCAGAGTAATGTAACAGAGAACTAGAATTAGCCTCTCGAGAGAGAAACGTTCTACTTAAATACATTTCGTATTACTTCGAGATCTTTCTACGAGATACTAAATAAGTCCGGATCACGATCCAAGTCAGCTGCCGCTGACTGGCATCGTATCTTCGAGTACGTTCTCGTACTCGCTCGGGATTGCTATCCCAACACTCCCCCTCAATTCCGAGTTCCTAGAATACCTGCAGATAGATACTCATGTAATGGTCTTGGTAGGCCTTTAGTGAATATATCCGCTAAGTTCTCTTCTGATGCGCAGTGCTGAACTTTGACTTCGTTTGAAGCCATGCGCTCACGAACAAAGTGGTGCCGTATGTCTATATGCTTTGATCGAGCATGGAATATAGGGTTCTCGGCGAATTTGATTGCTGATTGATTGTCGACGAAAATAGTCGTCGCTTTGTAAGGTGGCAATCCTAATTCGGTTAAGAGTGCTCGTAGCCAAATTACTTCCCAGGTTGTGTGTGCAAGGCCCATATATTCTGCTTCCATAGTGGATAAGGCTACGGTAGGCTGTTTCTTTGAACTCCAAGTAACAGCTCCCCCTGCATAGGTACAGACATAACCAGATGTTGATCTTCTATCTGTTCTGTCTTCTCCCCAGTCTGAGTCTGAATAAGGTATCAGCTCATCCATAGTCCCTCCATATGTGATTCCGAAGTCTAGAGTTCCCTTCAGATAGCGGAAAACTCGCTTCAAGGCTGTGACATGCTCAGCAGCCGGATTCTACACGTACTTGCTTAATTCGGTGACAGCATGTGCAATGTCGGGCCGGGATCCATTGGCCGCATACATTAGTGATCCGACACCAGTATGGTAATATTGCCTGGTGGCTGTGTCAACACCTTGTGGGTCTTCTGTTGGAATTTTCTCTAGCCATACATTTGGGTCCATAGGCATTTTGACCAGTTTGCAGTCATTCATGCCCATTTGCTCAAGTACTTTGAGAATATATGCCTTCTGAGATAGAGTGATAGTGCTCTTGTCCCTATTCCTGTCTATCTTCATGCTCAATATATATTGAATCTCCCCCATGTCTGTGACATTTAGCTTCTTCTTAAGCTCTTCTTTCATTTTAGACATAGTTTCATCATCTGGGGCAAGTAATGTCATGTCATCAACATGTACAGCTACGATTATGGGACCAGAACTCATTTGTCTGATGTACACACATTGATCACTGATCAATCTGATGTATCCAAGTCCCAAAAATGTAGCATTTAATTTGTCATTTCAAACTTGGCCAGATTGCTTGAGTCTGTACAATGTTAATTTGAGGTGTGCCACTTTTTCACTCCCATCTGAATATTCAGGTGGCTGTGCCATATAAATGGATTCATTGAGTTTACTATTTAAGTAAGCTCCAACAACGTCTATTCCATGAATGATTAGGTTTCTTTGAGTGGCAATTGCTATGAGTAGGCGAAATGTGTCCAGCCTGACAACTGGTGCATATGTCTCAAAGAAATCAATGCCAGGTACCTGTAAAAATCCTTTTGCAACAAGTCTGGCCTTGTACCTGGTGATTTTCCCATCACCATCTCTTTTCAATCTGTAAGTCCACTTGCAATCCACAAGTGATCTGTCTTTGGGTAATTCTTTCAGTTGCCATGTGCTTAGGGAAGTCAATAGATTGTATTCTTCATCCATTGCTTTCTTTCAATGATGCCAGTCTGGCCTTGTTTTGGCTTCTTCAAGGCTTAATGGCTCATCACTGAGATTGTCTGCAGTTTCCCCAATGCATGCATAGTCTATTGCAACATTTACGGCTTCCAAAGATGATTCTTCTGAGGTACGCTGTTGTTCCAATGTTTTCACAGCTTGTACACTTGGATTATAAAGTGTCTGGTAACTCAGTTGAGTCTTTAATGCAATCCAGACCGATTTGTTGCATGGCTCGATCACTTTCTCATGCTATATTGGAAAATTTGATTTGATCGATGACACATCAGGGGCTATTTCCCCTTTTGGTTCGACATTTCCAGCATCCACGGAATTGTCTGAAATGCCATCATTTCAATCTGGAGTCTGCTTGACTTTGCTCCTTGACTCCCTCTCGAGCAACGAAGAGTGGGAGACTATATAGTCAGTGTCTATAGGCTCTGTAGTGTTGTTTTCAGGGAATATAACATTTCTTGAGGTCTGAATCTGCCTGGTTTGAGGGTTATAATATCTCCAGGCCCTGGATTCATCTGTAAGACCTGTGAAAATAAATTCCCTTGACTTTGGGTCCAGTTTTGACCTCTTGTTATCTTGCTGCAACATCCAGCACTTTACTCCGAATTCCTGAAGTGCTGAAATATCTGGTTTCATGCCCTGAAACACTTCTTCTGGGGTTAGATCATTCTTGATGGCCCTGGTTGGTGATCGGTTTTTCAAATATGTGGCATATGCCACTGCCTCAGGCCATAGAAACTTCAGTAGGTGATGTTCTTCTAGCATGGCATGTGCATGCTCCACAAGAGTCCGATTTATTTTCTCAGCAACTCCGTTTTGAGATGGAGAGTATGCTGCAGTCAATTCCAACTGTATGCTATTGTCCTGGAGGTATTCCTTTACCTCTTTATTGACATATTCCTTTTCATTGTCAATCCTCATAAACTTCAGATCCTTCTCTTTGTAAACTTTGATGTATTTTTGATACTGCTGGATCTTCTTTCGAATTTTCATACCTTGCTTTGACTTTAAAAAATACAACATTGTCTTTTGGGATTTTCTATCTGTGAAGCTTATGTAATACCTTTCACCATGGATACCCTGAGTTCAGGCTGACCCCCATAGATCCGAAAATGTCATTTCCCCTATTTCAGTATAGTCTCTTTCAGCTTCCTGTGAAAATGGCTTGATATGATGTTTGGCTTTTATGCAAGCTATGCAATCTGTCTGAGGCTCAGCTGACTCATCTATATCCATCCTCTTGACCATTTTCTTCCTAAATAGTCTCTTTACTGATCTCATATTTAAGTGGCCTAATGTTTTGTGCCACTTTTGCCATGATCAGGCTGATTTCATAGCATGGGCCTGGGTTATTTCTGGAACAATGATGTCAAGGCTGTACAGCTTTGATATTTTATCTCCATGGCTGATTATCTTGCCATGTGATGAGATAATATCCATTCTGGACTCTTTGAATCTGAGTTCAAATCCAGTATCTGTAATGTGCCCTATTGACATAAGATTGAATGGTGCATCAGGACAGTGGATACACTCCTTTAGTGTGACTGGAGTGATCTTTTCCCCTTCAACCATTTTAATCTTGACAGTTCCCCTTCCTAAACCCTTGGTTTTTCCTACACCAATGACTTCATGTCCTGGGGTTTCAACATAGTCAGAAAAATATAATCTATTTTTGATTATATGTCTGGTGGTGCCAGAGTCCCCTAGCTATGATACTCCTGAGAGTGAAGTAAGTGTGACATCTGTTGCACAAAATACATAGTCATCTTCTTCTGAGTCCAATTTAGCAATATGTGCCTGAGTCTGGCCCTTTCCCTTTTCTTTCCATGACTTTCCAGAATTCTTCTTCCTATTTAGGCAATTTATTCTGATGTGACCAGTTTTCCCACATCTGTAACATGTGACTTTTGAATTGGACTTCTTGCCATATGCTGCAAGTGTCGTGGTCTGATCAGAAGTCTTTTCCTTTAGTCGGATGTCTTCCTAGAGAATTCAGGAAATCAACTTGTAAGAATCTTTCAAGTCAGCAGTATCCACTGATGAGATGAATGAATTCCATGATTCTGGGAGTGATGTAAGCAGTGTGATAGAGAAGTCCTCCTCCTCAACTTTCTGCTTAAGAGATGCCAGCTCCTCCTGATAGGACCTCAAAGTCCTAATATGCTCCTCTATGTTTCCTCCTTCTTCACACTGAGCTCTGAAGAATTTCCTTCTGACAAGGACAATTCCCATGGATCCCCTAGACTCATACATATCTTTCAGAGCTTTTCAGGCTTCTGCCAAAGTCTTTGAACCAGCAATATATACCAGCGGACCATCAGAAACCTGCAATCTTATTGTTGAAAGAGCCTTCCTATCGCTCTTCTTCTAATCTGCCACCAGTGTCATGTCTGCTGAGGCCAGAATACTTCCATCTGCATAATCAATCAGTCCTAAATCAGTTAGGATATCGATCATCTTGATTTTCCATGTCGGATAATTTTCCGGGCCCTTAAGGGGGTCAATTCTATACACAGACTGGCTATCCATACGGTTCTACGTGTGTACATAAAGTACGAAAGAGTGCGAAGTGAGTAGTGATGTAAGTTCAGTTATGGCCGGGGCCCATAACCTGTTGTAAGTAGAGAGCAGAGTAATATAACAGAGAACTAGAATTAGCCTCTCGAGAGAGAAATGTTCTACTTAAATACATTTTGTATTACTTCGAGATCTTTCTATGAGATACTAAATAAGTCCAGATCATGATTCAAGTCAGCTGCCACTGACTGGCATCGTATCTTCGAGTACGTTCTCATACTCGCTCGGGATTACTATCCCAACAGCAGACATTTGGAACATTGTCCTATCATTTTTACAGAGTAAAGAAAGTAGAAATAGGATGGACTTCCAGATTTGTGGCTTTACAAGCTGAGAGAGAGAGGAAGAAAGCAGCATGTGCTGCTCTTCTGTCATGGTGTGTTACATGTGTCCGATACCTTCCTGGTGGACTTGCTGGACCCTGGTTGGATAAAAGACTGTTGTTACACCAGAAATCAACCATAAAGCAAGAGAACAATGTTGTAAGTACTATTGGGATAAGTAAGTAAAATGTATATAGGTACAGTTGACTATCTCACAATGCATGATGTCAAAATGCATAATTCTGACAATGCATATGGATTGGGCTGGAACACAGTTGGGAAGCAGGGAAATGGGCTAGAAATGCATATCGCATAATGCATATGGTTCTAGTTAGGAATATGCATTGTCAGATCGAAAATTATAGTAAGCTGATATGACATTATGCATATATTAAAACAATAAAGAACATAATTTGTTTGTATAGACTATGACAAATACAAAAAAAATTATTGTAAAGCGACGCAGCCTATATCTCTATAAACATGCCTCCTGAACCAACATGAAAACCATATGCTAAACCTGGAAATCCATATGAGCATACAAAACAGAAGGAGAAAGTCTCAATATACACATCATCAGCTCAGCCTCCAAAGCAGATCTCCCGCCCACACGTCACAACAGGAGACTGGCTCATAGTATTCAAACATGTTGATAACCATCCTTCCTATCGATATGCTGACATTGTGGCACATTTCACAAATCAAAAGGAAGGTGCACTGCTCTTTACCCAATCAACTCTTTCATGGAAACTGGCATCTCATACAAAAATCAAACAGCGTGCAAACGAGAACCCTAATGCACTATCATCCAAAAAGTCTTGTATTGTCATCCGACCTGATGTGGAGCGTGCTGTTGCATCCTGGTATCAGAACATGCAGCTCCGAGATGAGACTGTAACTGGTGCAATGCTGATAGAGAAGCGAAATCGGATTGAAAATCTGATGAATATTCCAGAGGATCAGTGTTTGAAAGAAGAGGGATGGTTGAGGTCATTCTGCAAGGCATGGAAGATTCAGGAGGTTCAGTGGCATGGAGAAGCAGGCTCAGTGGATATGATGGCAGTGGAAAAAGAATGTGTGCGTCTTCACAGCATTATAGTGAAATATGCGATGCAGGACAGATGGAATATTGATGAATTCAGTCTTGTCATCTTTGCTATCTCAGATCGTACCTTGGCATCTGGTCCTATGAGTGGACGAAAACAGGACAAGTTCCACATCACCATATGTTTTGCTGTGAATGCAGATGGGAGTGAGCGAATGCCAGTTGTTTTCATTGGCAAGTCAAAGCAACCACAGTGTTTCAAGAAAAAGAGTCCAATGGCAATGGGATTCTATTATCGGAATAACAAGAAGGCCTGGATGACAAGCAAAATATTTACGGAGTGGGTGAAGATGTTTGATTTAAAGATGAAGAGGGAGATGCAGCAGGTTCTGCTGACCTTGGACAACTTTCGAGGGCATTCCATTGCTTATACACCCCATAACACAAAGCTGAAGTTCTTCAAGCTTAATATGACTCTATATGTTCAGCCGCTAGATGCTGGTATTATCCACTGCTTCAAGACACATTATCAGAATGCCATATGTATCCATGCACTTGATCTCGATGATCTTGGAGAGTCTGAGATCTTCAAGCTTGATCTCCTTGAAGCTATAACTATCGCTCATGATGCTTGGGCAAATGTCAGCAGTGAAACAATAGCAAACTGCTGGAAACACACCGGTATAATGCCTGACAATGCATCCGAGTCACAGTCTACCACACCATCCAATGATTTCCAAGATGCCTCACTCCTCAAGTCTGCATAGAACCTTGTTTGTGACTTTGCCTCAACAGACAAATACACACTTCCAGGGATTGAACAGGCATTGCAGAATCTGCTTGGAAACCAATATGCTGATGCTGACTGACATCCTGCTCTTATGGCTGTTATGAATGCAGAGAATGACATTGGTAAAGCACTGAAGGCAGTCAATCAGTTGGCTTCTTCGTCACAGTCAAAAATGAACACACCTCCCACCCAAATTGCCCCCATTCAACAGCTCCAGACAGCAGAGATAATGTTGAAGGACCATCTTGTCAAATTGAAACAACGAAATCGCATGTTTAGTCCCATTCCAACCATTGAAGAGATGGTTAACTCTATTGCAGAAGAGTATACTGAAGATCTTGAGGTGATGCCAACAGATGAGGAGATTGTTGCTGCTGTCAAGCATGATATTGCAGTAGAAAATGGGGAAATAACTGTCATTGACGATGAGGAGGAGGAAGAAGAGGAAGAGGAGGGTGAGGAAGAACAGACCTTGATAACTACAAGGGAAGGATTTGAGCTTATTCAAAAGCTGGAGGCATTTTGTGTTTCACAAGGTGACCAGGGTGGATTAGTACCACAGCTGAGGAAGTTGAGAGGGGCATTATTCAAGGAGATGCATGGAAAGCTGACCCAAAAGCCACTGACAGCATTTTGGGGAAATGACGACGTTGTCACATAAAGTCACATGTCACATCACGTGCTATTTTGGTTCTGCATAAATCTATAAATGCATACGGTTTTGGTGTCTCCCGACCATATGCATTGTGAGATAGTCAACTGTATATGAGTTAATGAACATACCTCATAGTAGCTCGGGTAAATGAAAGAGTCCGTAGGCGCCAGTGTACAATATGGGTAATATAGGCGGAAAAAGTCGGGTAGCACGTGTCTCGTTCAACAAACCGGGCACCAAGATCAAAGCAAGGCTTCAGCAATACCTCTCCCCAGTCATTATGGCTAATTCTAAAATTTGTTTCGTACTTGAATTCGCAATCGGGGCGTCAAATTCGACAATTTCATCAGCAAAGTGTTGTCCTGCACAGAAAGGATGCCGTCTCCCTTCCAGAAGGTATGCCTATCTGCGACACCGTTTCAGACCCAGAGGACAGACACTGTGGAGAGTCTCAGCAAAAATAGGCATCTCTATCTCTAGATATGTATTATATACATGCACATACAAACCGACTTTACTGACTTCTTCGTCCGGTACGCCGGGCCACAACGTCCAGGCAACTCTCAGGTTCGCTTGGGTTAGAGATTCTGTTCTCCTGATATATGGGTGGGGTCTCACGTTACGGGCTACTCCTCCTATTCACCTCGAACACCCCTGTTGTTGGCCCATAAATCCCCCCGCTATCCTTGCAATTTCCTCCACTTAAACATGATTAACAACACCAGCACCCAATTGTTCCAAACCAATAGTTCACGTTTCGCCGTTGCAATTGCAATGGCACAAGCCGCATTCGGCCTTACCAAGGTAGGGTTCTTCAGTTGACATCCTTACGCTTGCGCTAACTGCTGCATTCATAGAGCATTTTCGCTCTGTTATTATTCTGGGCGTGTCCGTCAATGGCACCTTCATTGCCCGAATACCACCGCATGGCTGTTACAGCCATGATGGTAGAACGAAGCACATCTCGACACTCAACGATGGTGGCTCCGTCCTTATCACAGGTATCCCTCACATTATCCAGTTCTACCTGGGTGAAACGTAGTCAGTCTGTGACAATACCATTGCGGAACGACGAACGTGGGCGTAAAAAGTAAGCCACTTTTTCATCTTTACCAGATCGTTTTACTCTGATCGATTTATAGAACGAGAGGAAATCAGGCACGTCGCTCATATAGCCAAGGCTGAGATGAGACCGCTCACTCGGCGTATGTCGTCGTCATTGCGAGCTGCCATGACTCCGTTCCACCTTCGTCGGACGCTTACTGCCTTCGTCAGGCATCCGTCCAGTTGAGTCGCATCGGAACCACTGTAGAAGAGCCAGTGGTAACGCCCCAGGAGACCATCTCGGTTGCGTCGAAGAAGATTGCGAAGGCTGGCAAGAAAGCCAAACAAGTTTTGCTCGAGAGTATTCACTAGGTGTTCAAATCTTGACTATCACAACTTGTATTCAGCTGAAATAGGAAAGCTCATTGGCCCAACAATATTATTTCTCAAAGCCAGGCCCCAAATCCAGGTGGTGGCCGACTATTTCACCGGAAAATCCCGGTATCTCCACCACGACCACAGCCTTTTTTTTTTCGAAACCTTTCTACTGTATTCCATCCTGCCTTCCCAGATGGTACATTCATGTGTAATTTGCCTCTCTAAATGCGGCAGTCTCGTTTTCACGCCCTGCGGTAATTGAACTTGTTTCTCGTGCTCCAGGACAATGTCTACAACTAACCCAATCATCCTTGTAGGACACACATTCTCATAAACATACAGTCTTTGTCTGCTCACCATGTGTCACAACATCAGTATCTGCCTCGTTCATTCCACCAATTCATCGTCCTGCGGCATACGTCGCGTCTTTCTTGACACGTCTCCGGATCCGCGGAGGTCGAAGACCTTAAGCAACGGCTGAAGGTTGCTGAGGATCGTCTTCAAGAAGAGTCCCGTTCCCCACCAGCTGGAACTCGTTTTTATTGATTCTAAGAGATATGCGGTCTCAATTTCGTTAGGCCTCCGCTCTGATAGCTGTGGCGATCTCGACGAGAATAGAAAACCTGCCCTGTCATCTTTTTCACGGCCTGGGCGAAGCATTCGGGTCCCGACCGCGACCACTCCAGCGGTGCACCCTCTACACTAGTCAGCTGAGTTACCGATCTTTGCACACCTGCGGGAACAAAGAATTTGGAAAAGCTGCTTGTTATTAGTCGAGACCTCATCGCTGACGGACCTATATCTGATAACAAGGTGTGGTGCACAGGTCTTCGATATCTCCTTCAATACAACATTGTTTCCGTTGCTTCCCTTCAGCAACCGACATTTGCTCCCTGGGATAAGTGTATCTTATAGGAAAGCTCAACAACCGAACCCTGTTCGGCATCACCTTTATCCTACTCTTCGGTGAAATCTCGCCTCTGCTCTCCTCTATTAATATTAAGATCTCGGACATTGGTATGCAAGCGCAGATTGAACTCGTAGCTGTGCCTGATCTTGCACCGACTCGTCCATTAGGCTTGGAGATGCTGTATCTGCGGACGACTGCTGTGTGCCCGTATTTCTGATGTGAGGCGACGAATAAATTTAGGTGTATCAAGGAGGACTGTCACCGGACTGTGGGGCCCGCCGACGGCCTACTGCGGCTCGATGCTGTTTCCTGAGGTCAAGGCGACTGGTATACCTTTCAAGACATCACTTGATATTCGATGTGTTGCGGTAAAATACATGTCGTGGTAGAGAGCGAGCTATTAAGATACGCAAATATTTGAAGAAGATCCCGACAAGGTTTTTGCCTTCACGGTATACCGCGTATGGAGCGGGCGCAGATGAAGACAAGCATGGTGAAGAATGACAGAACCGGCAGGACGTAGCTGGGGATTTCTTCAAGTATAAAATATAACACGACATTGATTCATGGCCAGATGAAAGCGAGAATGTTTTCGAAAAGGTTGATAGTCAAGTTCGTGGTAGAGAGACGAAGCGAAGGCTAGTGTTTCAATAAGGGTACTGGTTAGAACTTGGGTCCGATCTCCGTAAGCATGAAGTAAGCGCTGCAGTCATCCTCCGGTTCAGGACCGTCGGTGTCTATACAGTTTCGCCGCACCGGTTTACTAGTCCATCATAATGTTGTCCGTTCCTTTACTGCACCGGATAGGCGAAGGTCCGTGATATTGGTTCTAAACCTGAGACTCAAGTTACTCAGCATGCGCTAGCTCACCTAGTCGATCGTGCTGATTAGGGCACTGGACAATATTGTCTCAGCTTCCATGCCCTTGTTTACGTGCAGGCTTGGCTGCACCCCCGAATTTCCTTGATGGGACAAGCCTGATGGATCTATCTACGAAGAATCAGGAGACGCTGCTCGCAGCTGGTCGTCGACAAGAGATCCTATCATTGTCTGAGTCCAGATCTGAGGGTATCAGGGCGTCCTTCTCTGTCTGACATATGCATCTTTGACATCACCATCATCACAGAAGCTTCGTTTTCATCGCTTCGTCATGATACCCCTTCAGAAACCGTCATTCGCTCTCCAAGTTGAGCGTCTCAATGAGCTTTAAGAACGCAACTGCTGGCTGAACCCCGTTGGGTATTGCCCTTCCGTTTCTTTTGGAGTGAGATGTGATGTCGGATCTCGGTATTCGCGTGCACGCGATTGCGCCACGGGAAGCCCTCCATCTTCTCTTTCACCTCCACCCTGGTTAACAGGTCATCTGTGCCAGTCCAGCCTTTGTTCTGGATCTGCTGGAGATCATCCATGAGAATCCCATTCGGCTGCCGCACCCATCGGTGTTACGATGTAATAAGGAAGAGGTCATACTCAGAGCGTACAGTCCAGACGGAGAGAAGATCGAGGCGCTGTGCAAGCCGGGCAGTGCTAAAACACAGTAACCGGTTTACCCAGTTTCGCCGACGCAGGGGAAGGCGCGATTATGCCGTCGTGTCAATTTTACTCATGTGTCCAGTGCTATGAATCACGTGGCAGCTTACCAGAGTAAACGGGGGGTAAGCGCCGCATGTGTGAAATGATGACGTATACTGCACGAATGACAGTCCATTTTCGCGTCTAGATGATCCGCCTCCGCATCATTTCTATTCTTATCGACATTAACTGCCATATAAAAGGTACCCAGTAGACTGCCATTGAAATTCGTCTTCTTGACCTTCCTCATCCAACTCAACTAAACCCGTCTACTAATCTAACGACCTCATCATGAAATTGACGCTCCCTATCACTATCCTCCCTGCTCTCGTAGCATCCGTCCTCTCCACCCCCATCCATATTTCTCGAGATGTATACGTTCCCCCAGTGACGTATCCCGTTGCCGGCACAGTGTGGACAGTCAACACCACCCAGACTGTTACCTGGGATGTATCCGATCCCCCAGTAAACATCACGAACCGATATGGCGAGATTAGGCTTAGGGAGGGTGATCTTCTTACGCCTTGTACGTCTCCTTCGTTCTTTCTGTATTGTCGCTGTGGTGCTGATGTCGGTACAGTGGTACTCGCCGACGGGTTTGACATCCTCCTAGGACAACAGGAGGTGACGGTGCCGTGGGTTCTGGAGGGTGCTGATTATAGTATCGTTCGTGCGTGCCATTCTTCTCTGATGCAGTTGATGTGTCCTTGAATAATTTGTCCCTCTGTACAGTGTTCGGAGACTCTGGCAATTGGAGCCCTGATTTCACCATCACGGGCGGTCCGGAGTATTGAAACGCCGTTAAGCCTTTGGACATCATACAAATTCACAATTGTACACAGAATTAGTATCGTTACGAGTGGGTTTATAGCCCTCATGGACATGAACTTTGGACCAGGATATTTGTTGTATTGTTTTGCATGATTGTACCAATGTGTTGGACTTTAATGTGTAGATAATTTTTAACGATTTCTGATGACTTTGTTTAAACACATAATAATGAATCAGGTCACCTGTTTGAAGCGGGTATACATTCTTCATTTTCCTCCGAGAAATCGCCTATACGCATGTGCGTGCAATCAGACAATCCGAGTTCAGGCACATTTGTAAACCCCCCAGTCTTTGCCGCGGCATGGTCAGAGCATGACTCAATTTAAATAATATTCCAATTGCAGATGCAGTTTAGCTTAAAATGATGAAGTTGGGCACAAAACATTCTGATCATCCTAGAAACAATCTCATCGCTTTAGGTGAATGCGACAAGCAGAAAGAAAATGGTTGAAACAAGCGGAAAGTGGAAACGCGGTCTTTACTGTTTCGCGACGCGTCAGTCACGTGATAGTGACAGTCATCCCACGGGCCTCGATCCGAATCATCTGTTCCTATTCCTTTGTCTCTCTTCGCGCGTCAGACCGGTGTACAATCTGTACCTGCGACTATACGGAGCCAGTCTTCTATACCATGCGATAAGTAGCACGGCACTGAAAATTCAGTTAATGCTGTCTGGCCTTTCAGGATATGTCCACTGTTTGAAATGCCTATCCGACTATATCTCGTCAAGCAGCCCCGATAGCCTAACATCTGCGTGTCATACCTGCAGAGCCGAGTTTTCTATCGGCATGTGATATTCGTGCCTGCTCTTTGTCAATTACTACTGATCCTTCTACCTCAGTCGTACCAGAGGTAGACCTGCTTTGGTTCTGTCGCTTTTTGCCTAACGCTTCCTCCTTCTATAGCTTCATTCCATCTCCAAGCAGTTACATCGTTATATAACCCCAAGCATCTAGCGCGTATGCATCGAACCAAATCCTTCAGAATCAAACCAGGAATTTGAAGCCTCAGAAGCGCGTAATTCCGCTCTCAGGGGAGAGAGAACAACGAGCTTCAGAAATCTTGCGAAAGATACATGGCCGACTCCACTACGCATGCAGAGGAGAGAGAGAGCTGTTGCATCCGAGCTACAAAAGTTCAGGAATCAGCTAGAAACGGAAAGGAAGAGTGCTAAGGAGGAAATGGCGCATATGCACCGTTTGTTGGATGACGCACATAGAGAGGCAAAGTTGGGGAAGTGTGTGTAGGTTGATGATACCCGTCATCGATCTGAGCTATTTGAACTAGAACAACGACAGCTTCATCTCTGGTTCCCCACATGGCTGGTGTCTCAAGCACGCACGCTTCGATAGCAGCAGCTATGCCCCCCCCCCCCCCCCCCCCCCCCCCCCCCCCCCCCCCCCCCCCCCTCTCTTCGTCTTCCCGACCCGGTTCTTCGTCCTTGAGCCCTGCTAAGCGAACTGACTGCGGGCACTTGAAACCGATACCATTAAAGTCGCGTCTTGCCGCAGATTTTCTGGCTGTGATGCCGGCCCGGTCCAGCGTCTACTCACCTCACCGCTTTTGCTTCCTACCACGACGACCAACTGCCCCAAACAGCCTTGGTGCGACTAGAGCTTTGGTATGACATCAAGACGACTGCATAGAGACGGAGCAATAGTAAGTATGCATGGTTGTGTTGCTGTCAAATTCCACATCCCCATCCTACTATGACCGGGAAGACTCGAAATGAATGGGGATGAATGGAAAAAAAAAAACATTATACAGATACCATTTTACGATTCGTGAGTAAAAACGGAAACAGATGGGAAAATACTAACGTTTTGCAGATAAAACAGGCACATCGCAATTACGAAAGTCTTCCAGAGGTCACCATCTCCGCTTTCACTGAGACTCGCCGAGCAGAATCGTCAATTCTAGTGCCCAAGCAACGGTCTTACACCGGGAGACTTCCTATTATACCATCCTCTCTTGCGAACACTCCCTGCATCGACCTCGCTGTTGACGGAGTCTTAGCACAGCTCAACACCACACTCGGAACGTCGTACTCTTCTGGAAAACCGTTCTCTATCCTCTCTTCTTGGGGCCTACATGAAAGGCTATGACTATGGCACTGCCTATGCCCATCTCCGCCCATTTTGGTACGATGACTTGACTGACATCGATGACAAGCTGCTACGTACCTGCAAAGCACGGGACTGGGGTATGCGGAGAGATGTACTTGTCAATGACAAGATCATCCACCGCTACTTGCCTCCTCGACACGTCTGGGATCTGTACAGAAACCGGGTAGTGCCATGGTGGATCGCACGCCAGTGGCCGTGGGAGATATCACATGCTTGGGTAGAGGAAGAGAATCGCGCAGATGTGATGACGCCTATCAACCGACACGAATGGCCTGTGCCGATCTCGATCTGATCCGCATTGAGATGCTGAACGCGGGCGCGGAGTATGTGTGGTTGGACGTGCTCTGTCCAAGACAGAAGGGCGGGCGAAGGGAGCATCTGCGCGCGGAGGAGTGGAAGGTGGATGTGCCCACCATCGGATGTGTGTATCATGGTATAAGAGTCGTGTGCTACTTCAGCGGGCTCGGCCGGCCTTTGAGTCTGAAGGCAGGCGACTTTGAGAGTGGTCGGAGTTGGTTTCGACGGGCGTGGACGCTGCAAGAGATCATCTGGGATCTCATCGTTGTCGGAGACACAGGCAATAACGACGCAATGGAAGACGAGGTGCGAGCGAGGATTGAGAACGAAGTGGCTTCACTACTGAGAGAATAGGCGGAAATGTGTTCACAATGCTGTCGCAGATGCAAAAAGCGGGTGTCGACTAATCCGGTGGATAAAGTGACGGGATTGGCGTACCTTTTCTGGTCAGTGAGAGAAATTCCGGCATACTACGAGACACAGTCCCTTGAGGATGTGTGGACTGCGCTGGTGGGTGTCATGTTGGGACTCCATCGGGCGAACTTGTTCTTCTTGTATCCTGATCCTGGGGATGGAAACAAAATTTGGAGACCGTCATGGAGGCAGGTCATGGCTGAGGTGCTTCCATCAGATAGTCTTCATGGGTGGGTGTCCGTCAGGCAGACAGAAGAGACAGATGCAGACTGGTATGCAGGCCCATGCATTGAAGCAGGTTATGTGCATGGATTAGCTGAAGGATCACTGAAGGGGAAGCACCGACAGGGAGAGTTAGTGGTCGAACATCATTCCGGGGCAAAGCACACGTTCAGAATTGTCGCTAACCATCAATACCCGATACCGGAAGGATTATATACATTGCTAGGTAACAAACCATTCGACGACAACGAGGTCAAAGTGCAAGACTGGGTAGTCGGGCGAAGGCTTCCAGATCAGATGTTCAAGAAAGTGTCAGTGTTTGAGATACCTGACCTGGAGGAAGTGAGGAGGCTGCATGGTCTGAAAGTTGCTAAACAGCGTAAGATATCTCTTTCTTGATGTGGCCATATTTTTGTGGTACAATTCTGGTGATGATGACGAGAAGAGAATGACCCCGGAATCGAATCCATTCACCCATTTTAAACTGGCTTCCGACTCATGATAGCAAGTTCTATGGACATTATTCTGACTGGTGCATATATACCTTAGCTCTTACTTTCTAGCCCTTTGTAGATAGAGTAACAAATATGCACCTATATTGAGAGAAGAGGGTGAGTAGGAGGGGAGAAGATAGATGCCCTTCAGTATGATGTATCTAGGTATTTATACTGTATCTAGAGTGGCATGGGGAGTAAACGAGACAAAGGTAACTGAGGAACAATGTAAGGGTACAATGGTCGTAGGGCGCAAATCCTCTACACCTTCATGTAATTTGAGACGCTATAATGATCCTGTAATAACGAACGACGCGAATGCAATGTGAAAAAAACCTAGGGTGAGATCAAATAATCCAATACCTAACGAGTGTACCTACCAAAGGCATCGTACAAGGCGAGACCTGCAACAGACCCTACCAACACCATCACTCCAAATCTAGGACAGCATGAGCATTGATTTCAGCTTTATGGCTGGGAAGACTCACAGAAATCCATTCGCTAACCACCTTATGCGCGACGAACTATGCTCTTGTAGCTCCTGGGATGGGAACCCTAAACCCGCAGAGCGCGGAGTGCGAGCCAGCCATGGCACAGAGCGATCGCCGTCTTTCTGTCGCATATATCTTGATAGCATTCGGATCCGCTGATTCTCCCGCTCCAAAGTCGCGATGCGCTGTTCCAATCTCTTCACCTTGTCCTCAAAGTTGACCCGCAATCCATTCACGTAAAGCCTCCGGAGAGGGTGGCCAAAGTATTCTTGGAAATCCTGCGAGAGCTTGATGTTTTGGTGAGTTTTAAAGCTTATTGATGAGGACAAGGGGACGAACAGGGTCATCGGCGATGGAGAACGGCTTGCGACAGGTTGGACATGGAGCTGTGGCATATCCTTCGTCCCGCTGGACGCTAGTGGCTTCTACAATGCATCTCGAGCAGTAGACATGGCCTGCCACCGATAGTCAGAGTCAGAGTCAGAGTCAGAATCATTCTGGGAGAAGCAGCGTACCACAGGGCGTGCAAACGGGATCAACAAAGTCGGAGAGGCAGATGCTGCAAACGCAAGAGGTAGACATGGCGGTAAATTATGAGAGGGAGGTGTTGGGCGACATTTTATGCTTGTGTATTGTTCAAGTGGATATTACCATTTATTTATTGTTTTCGATGGCCATAGCGCATGAATTTGAAACTTTTCCCGGCGGCATCTCGGGTAGAAATATCGATAAATTACTGGGGTATTTGGGGCCTTTTCTGGAATCCGGATGAGAACGAACATGACGGTAGGGAGGCAAAGATGACTTTAGGGTCGGCCATGACCCACTTCGGAGTCTTCGGACCGGACACAGTTTCAACCGTCTGGGCTGTACTCAATTCGCTCGTACCCATGCGTTTGCTTCATTTACACCTCGATTAAATGAAATAGGTACATCAGATCGTCTAGAACTTTGTCTAATTGTACGCAAATCTTCTTCATCTACAAAGACTAACGTGAAACAATACAATATCAAATCCTCGGCAGATTGAATGTCAATTAATGAAACATTACTGGACCGCCTCTGGCAGATAACAGTCTGAGAGCGGTCTTTTTTTCGTTCACCCCCATGAAGTCGTAGGTGCTGAGCTGTTTTCTGGCTTGGGTCATGCTGAGTTGTATTCAGAGAGACGAGAGGAAACGGCAGGGACAGGCGCTTTTTACCCTGTTATCGTGGAATCTCCGGGCCAGTCATGTTAGGGCATTCTTCAGTTTCAGAATCGGGAATTCATAGTACCCCCTATTTCAGTCTTACATTGCCTCTGCGGTGTGTTTTGCGCTCGTCATATGGACCCACAACCTGACTTCCGGTTGCTGACTGACCATCAAAGGTGGTGACGAGCATGCAAACGACTTGACGGAAATATATGTAGGTTCACGGGAACAGATCCAAGAGAACTTCAGTCATGGTCTGGTGAATTACTCTTGTCTCACAGCGATCAAAGGTTTAGAGACCTCTGGGGCGTATATATACCCTTTTCTATCCCCATAATCTCCCTCACTCAAGGCGAACATGATTACCAAGAACTCGTTTATGCAAAGCATCGGTTATCTCTTCGCCTTTGCAATCACAATGTTAATATACGTCTTGATCTTCGTAAAGGTATGTGTCCTACGTGTGAACCCTACCTAACCTAACTTGTTTCATAGGACACCCTCGCCCTTCTTCCATTCGGCGCACTGTCTCCTTCCCCGTCAGCCGCGCCCGAATATCCTCACATTCCTGTCCCCAACAATCCCGTCCCCCAGGTTTCCATTACGGTGAAGCTAGCAGGAGCCGAGTTTGTAACGCTAAGTCTTAACCTACATTCGTGGAAAGGTATGCTCACTGTTTGCGCTCCGTTAATGATGTCTGACTTGTGGTCCCAGGTGTGAATGCGGTCAGACAATTCTAAGCTATGCCGTATTTATGGCTTTATCATGCTGAACTATCTGTTTGGATAGGCTAGGCTTCTTCCGTTGGGGAAGTACCTAAGTTTGAAGGCATGACTAGGCTACGCTAGAGCGATAGCATCAAACCCCAGAGGCATATGAACGAAGATATTGTTTTAGTTTGGCAAGCTGGAAATGGTCTCATTAGCCGGGCATATAAGGCAATAGTTAGAGTATCATCGGAATGCCACATTTAACTTGTCCTGCCCTTATCAGAATTGCTCTGACTGGCATCCCCAATCGACCTTCGCGCCTATACGGCTCCATTATAACTCGTCTCTTGCCTATGTTTGGCGGAGAGTTGAAAACGCGTCTGTGTACATAGAATGACGAGCCCAAGGGATTATCTTGTTCGAGCCCGAGACAAAGACCGTCCTTCTTCCTCAGAGCCGGGGTATGCACACAAAAGGGTCACTGTCAATGAGGAGGCGAATTCCCTTGTACATTATGATTCATCGTAACATTTCTGACAGCCGTCGCAGTCTTGTATCCTGTCCCACTGTTCCATGTGTTGTGTTCATCCCTTTGCTCGAATCCCAACTTCGCCAAATTGTTTACCCAGAAACGCATTGGCGTAGCCGCCCTTTCTCATAGCCAAGTTTTCTTTCTCCTCGGTGGCACTTCGATGTTCTTCACAGTGTTCCATTTTGGATATCAGGAAGGTGTTGCCAGCTCTTTCACTTCCTTCCGGAATGCATGAAGCTCATGTACCAGCGAATCCATCTGAGGAACGAACACCTTTCGCAACTAGAAGGGACGGTCAATAGAATGCCTTTGCGAGTTTTGAAACATGGGCTTACGCTCACTTGATCCATAGGGGGTTGGAGAGCAAAGATTTTACTACACTGAGGCTGTTGAAGTACCTTTGGTAATGACAGCGCTGCAAGACGGGCAGGTACAGGTTCTGCGTTGACGCGGGGTGACACCGACCCACTCGTTTATACATTTCAGACAGAATACGTGACCTACAACTGAGCAGTACCGATTGACAACAGCAAAAGCACACCTCCCGCAGGGTGGAGAATAAGGCTCTGTGAGAGGATCCTAGCAGATGATACACTATCATTCTAAATGAACGATAGAGGGAAGAAAGGAGCGGAGGGAAGGAAGAAAGAATCGTGGTGGTGATCATTTACCTTATCTCTTTCAATCATGCATAAACTGACGCTGCGTGGGTTTCTCATCTTCCGGGAATGATTATCGTTGGATCGAGGCTGGATATGGTCTTGACGCCGTTTGCACATGACATGCAACGAGGACTCGGACATCCGTGAAGCCAGCGCTAAGCCGAGTCAGGAGACGTCAGATGGTGCTATAAAGATTAAAGACACAAGCCTTCAAGTCAATCAAGTGCCAAATTAGGCGGACATGAGCAGTAGATGAACGTAATGATTTGGTGAAACGTAGTGAAAATGAGAGGCCCCATGCTACTCCGGCTTTCAGACGTCAAAGGCACACTTCTTTACACCTGCCCCCGCCCTACGATGTATATACTAGTTAGCAGGATGAATATGCCCGTATACAATAAGACCGCACAAATACAAAAGAAATATGCATCCAAAGAGACATACGAGCAGGTGGAGCAGCTGTTGCGGGTGCCACCAAGGCTCGTCGTTATCCTGCAGAGGCCACCAATTCAACTCTCGTAGAAAAGTTACAAGTTGTCGAGACTTGACGTCCGATAACGAAATACATACCTACAGTAGGAAATTTCTCAGGCAGCGACGCAGTGATCAAGACGTTGATAGGCATGCACTAGTACTAGTGGACACTGGTAGGACGAGAACCACCAAGCCTTACACGTGATCTTGTCATGAAATCACGGTAATGCTTACGCGTGTCCCGCGACGCGTCGTGCCGCCTCACGGAGTTCGGACAACACTGCCAACAGCGCAATAGATTTCGAAGTGATATAAAAAATTCACATCCCGTATCCTGCTCATGAAAAAGGCCTGCCAGATTGCAGTGAGTATTTGGCACACAGAGGGAGCCAATGATAGGAAGAAAACGTGATTTACTCCTTAGGAGCAGACACATGCGCCTAGGCACTTTAAAGGCAGCTAGAAGCAGAACTAAAGCTCCGTAGACAAACATGTGGATGAAACAACATCACGGTTACAACAAATACTCCCAAATATGTATAGTCCAGCGCCTATCAATTTTTTATTATACGCCACACAGGGAGGCTCCATACAAAAAGACGAATACAGAACGCCGTGAGCCGAACAGAATTCCATGAATAATAAAGACAAGAAGGACCGATTGGAAGATATGTATAATATAATTAGATCCTATTTACTGGAAACACGATGCTCGAGAATATGCATCCGGAGGTTTAGGGAAAATATATGCAATCTGCCTCAATCCAAGAATAATTTAGCACGACGCATGAGCAATAATAAGTGGACAACGTAACAAGCACCTACATGAGGATAATGAAAACCCATCCAAGTAAATACACATTGACGTACAAGAGCAGCACATGGCCACCTGGTTTTGCTTACCCAGTTGCAGATCTTTCTCACGTATTTCGTTGGACATACATTTACACCGCATCTGTAGTAATACCAGTTGTCTTCTGAGTTGTTCCTTCTCCCGCTTTGCCGAGTTATCAGGGTCGATGTGGACGACAGTGGGGAGCAGGTACGGTCAGAATTTACGTGGGACGGTGTGTATCTGAACAAAAAGATTTTATCATGCAGAACACCACGAAGCGCAATCACGTACGTTCCCTTCCAATGGATCTTGGGACGTGAGGGTAAGCTTTTGAAACAAACGACGAATAGCACATACGATGGGGTAACGGCTTGCAACACCTTGGACACCGCGAGGCATTGAAGCAAAGTTCTTTGAATCGACTGCTGTCCAGACTCTCCATCTTGTCTACGCATCACTTGCAATATGTGTGACCTGTGCACGATTTGAAGAAAGTGAAAGACAAGAAACCACGGGAACTCACCACAGGGAAGAGAAAAGAGGGACTTGGCTTCAGAGTGACATTCAGGGCACGAGCCGGCCATGTTCGCAGTGAAGCAGTATTAGGGGAGGATGAAAGAGATGATATCGTTCACGGGACTATTCTGTCACACTTTAAATGGCTCTTCTATTTTCACTCGTGTTAAGGTCAGACTGATTTTGGGATTAACTGCCGTATCTTTTGTATAATCTTAGTACAAGGACCACTTATGCCTAACAATCCTTGTCTGCGAAAGGAGCGGTTAAGTACAGTGATTTCATGGAGGAAGGAAATTATGTACCTTTAGAGATGCAATCGTGCCCCAAAGCCATATGCCAATAACTGTCCAAGTAGAGTACCTATATTCCACTCACGTCCTGTCCATCGTCTTCGATGCATGACGGAGATGGACCATAAACCCGCCAGGCAAAGCCTGGAAAGGAATCTCCTTCATCACTGCAAGTACAAAGACCAATACAGAAAACGCTCTGCATAACCCGTTAGCAAAGTCTAAAAACTATTCAATCGATAGCCACTCACAGCACGCTGGTATCAACCCAAGGTTGAAAATGGCATGGTCGTCCCTCCGCTGTTGCAGTATTATACTATTGAGTCGCTCGATCTCCTTCTTTTGTCGACGGTTAGATTCGGATTCGGATTTGAATCGACGTTCCAATTTTCGGAGTTCTTCCTCTGCATTGCTAGTAAATACAGATTCGGGTTCGACGTCACTTGGAAAGAGTCGACGAACAGCGGATATGACGAACGGCCTGAATTTGAGGGGAACACGCCGGGGCTTGAATGAGCGTCATAATATGAAACGGAATATTTCAGGGCGTGCACTGACGTTACTTGCTGGTTTACCTATGGCCATGCATGATCAGCGCGGACATAAACTGTGGGAAGAGAGATAACACACCCAGAGGAAATCTAACCCGACAGAGTAGACATCAGGACGTGTGCACGCCTTGCTGAACGGACGTGTGACCCACGATGTGAGTATCTAAGCATAATGAACAGTACATGTGGCCTAGTCGCAATGAAACTTGGTACGGTGGATGTGGAAGTAATGACTCACCGCACGACAGATATACTGGCGTATCGAGCTCAGAGATACAGATGCTACATGAGCCAGTCATGGAGGACACAAAAAAAGGTAGGATTCCATTGGTTCCAGGCGATTACCTTGCTTGCCAACACCTGACGTCACCCATATTGTGTACGAGGTTGATAATGCGGCTATTCGACCCGTTATCCGATATCGACGACATGCTCGAAATGACCAGGTTCACCAACGGACACAGGATCGAAGGTGGAAGATAAGGCATACCAATGTTGACGAACGGGGAAAAGGATCCCGACAGGTTAACCAATCGACAGTCAACACATAATTCGTCAGTATCCCAATGAACGTTTAAATGCGTTGCTAATTGATACTATAGCTAAACGTCAGAGTCAGCTTGATTGTGACCGGTTCCTTCTAACCCTACCACTTTCCCCATAAATACTGGATCTCTATAGGTCTGTTTTGTCTCAGCTGGGAGAGACTGAAGTCCTCATTTATTTCAAAAATGCGACCGACAACTATATGGAAGATATCGATAACGTTTAATTGTACAGGGAGTAGTCATTCTAACGTGCATGCATGTTCAGCATGTTCAGCATATCGATGTATGAGCAGTATGTCACCTCGAGCTCATTCTCGACGTCTTGAAAACACAAGTCAAACGATGTGCCTTGGATTTATCCAGCCAGCAACTTGAAGGTACTCACGATTATAATGTAACCCACTACGTCGATTGTCATCATGGCGCTCTGAGGTACGAGGATGGTCTTGCACTTTCCTGCCTTGTTGGTGGAAACCAATACAGTATCCTCGACGCTTATCTTAGGAATCGCTGGCACTGGTGAGATTAATTTTGTAAAATACCCTAGGGAAGGGCGTCACCAACGAGCTGTATAATGAAAGCGCATTGCTCACGCTAGGGAATGCGTGAAGAGAAGCATTTCTTCGGAGGTCTGGGTTAGGATTAATCGGCGGAGGTGCTAGTAATGGTGAGTACCCACGGGATTTCGCCTGTCCGAAATGATGGATTTTATATGACGATAAAGAATCTCTTGCTGATATGGACAGAGCGCTAGCAGAGCAAATGCAACTGCTAGTCTGTTGGCTACAGTCTGTGGTTATGGGAGTACCATATTGACATTCTTCTTAGCCACAAATTGCGACTCATCTCGTGTCTAGCTAGTAGGAACGCGAAAATTTTCCCTTGAAAGGACAATTCAAATTGCAGTTAATCGACATACGATGAAATGAAAACCGACCGAGAAGTTCATGATCGATCAACTTTGCCTCCCCGTAGTCCAAGTTTTTGTCATTGGCATCCAGAAGATTGCTGAACAAATTTTATCTTTCCTCCTTCTTCGCCGTCGTTCGCCGATTTCTGATCATTTCCAGCATATACAACTTGAAACGACTTTGTTGAGAATAGATAAATCAAAAAGAACGAACTTAACTGACGTCTAGTTCATCAAATGCGACTATCGCCTTCGACCATTTCGGTATCAGCCCTGTGACCTACCCGGGAATGATGATCTTTTAAGATGATTCTGGTACTGACAAGACGCAAGGCGTCATGAAAAGACATCTTGTGCCCTGGAGAGACGACAGTGTCTGCCTGCCAATTCATCGTACGACGAAAACCCGCTATTTCAATGACATTCAAGGCTATCTATACCCCATTGATGAGAGTCATAGGACAATCAGTTCAGCGAACTTACCGGTAGCGTAACATCAATTAAATGCTCTGCTTCCAGATCAGATCCTGTGTATTGTTCAAGAATTCTTCCCATACGAGTTGGTTGCTTTTCTACGATATGTAAGACAAGTGGGAGATTTATAGATGAACTTACATACATCAGAAAACGCCGGAACGCTGATCTTTCGATATGAAAGAATATCTCTTTCGGATGGAATCATGTTGGCGCCAAATACGGATAGCTTTTGGTACAGGAACATAGGCTTGGGGAAAGACACGCGGACTGAGGTTATGCCCTTCAAGCCATTTGGTGGAGAACCATTATTGAACAATGAAGACGGACTTTGACGATCGCGGCATTAGCGATAAAGAATCCATTCCTTGCTGAGAATGCTAATACGCAGGAAATAATGTCTCATCTTGTCCGTTTATACACTATTAGGAATAATGGTTGGTCGATACTCGAATGACGTCTATGTCAATTTACTCGCCACCGTCTTTCTTATTAAAGACGTAATTGGCACCACCCGTCAAATCGCGAATGGGAGGAAGAAGGTAGGAGAGAGGATGGGCATTCCAGAGAATTGTGCGATTTCCAGGGTGGTTTCTGTGAGTCGTCTGGGTTTTGGCAACAATTTAAAAGACGCTGAGAAACCTACCCAACTGTTTTGATATTCCGATAAAACTCGATCGATTGCTGGATAACCCAGCAAAGAATGACGGTAAGAGTGAGAGTCGCAAGTGTGGTGTCGTCCGTAAGGACCCGTTGGGTGTCCTTTGGCATGGTGAGCATGCATTGATTGTAGGTACAGGTCTTCTGGAGCGAATTACTGGCGACTGGCCTGCGGAGGCTACCCAGACCCAGGGAGTAAATCTCAAGAACAGTGCATAAGTTGGCTTTAGAAGGGATGTGCGAATCTCTTGTAGAAGTGACCCCAAACCCCACACCGCTGGTGCCAGTGAGCATTTAAGCATACATCTGCCCCCGTAGATTCGTGACCTCTTAGTATAATCACGCAATGATCGTCCATTTCAGATTTCAGGTTTAGGAAAAGGGAAACGAACGGGGGAAGTAAGCCGAGAGGTTAAATTCGGGAATGTATTAGGATCCGCTCTGGCGCAGTATTGGCGGTACACGTGTATTTGCCTGTAGCATAGACTCCAGGAAGGGGGGGAAAAGACGCAGTTGACGTGTTACTGAGGTTCAAGGAATGTGAGGGACGTGAAAGGAAGACACGATGAGACGGCAAGGCAAGAGAGAAAGCGAAATCGGCAAGTGCCGGACCATCGAACTAGAAATTTGAAGTTCGAACTAAGGGCTTCGGGATTGTACTTGGTACTGGTATGTACCTGGCCCAGTCGCAAAATATCGGGAATGATAGCTTCAGGCTTCTTTCACTTCCTCAACTCCGCGCGCGACGCCAACAGGCTCCTTTCGACAGATTGAGTCTTCACAATATATATTGCAATACTGGTCGCAGTCAAGTCATCTGGCTGTGTAGATTACACATCTAGATTCATGTATATGGCAACATCCATAGAGACCATCTAAGAAAGTGATGCACATTCATAGGACCTAATAGTATACAATTTTAGCTATCTCATAGACCTCACACAGTGTAGCAATAAGCGGAAACGCAGTGAGGGTGCTCGACAGTCAGTGTTCAGTAAATAATGTCCATCCCAACATAAAGGGGTATTGAGCTCGGCCGGCGGGATACGACGGAGCTCCTGCTTGTTAATCCAACAGACCATTATAATGAACTAGAGCACTTCACGTCTCTTCAAACCAACACGACACCCAATCGGTTTCCTTAAGATGCCCTCGTGTATTTGGAGCTAACCCAAAAATTAGCAAAGCAGATGCCAGAACAACATCGGTACCTACAACTTGATCAGGAATCTCCAACGTGACATTAAAGCTCTTGAAAATCGACGCGATGATAATCTGCAGCTCGAGGTTCGCTAAATTACGCCCGACACAAGCTCTGTGATGGTATGAGCTAAACTTGGCCCAGTTCAAAAATGGAGATTACATACCGAGGACCGACAGAGAATGGACTGAATGCCTTTGATACAAGGGCACTGTCACACTCAAACCATCTCTCAGGCCTGAATTCCTCTACATCATCCCCAAACACGGATGGGTCCCGATGGAGCGTATAAGAAGGTACACTAATAATTGTACCCTCAGGGAAGTGGTTTCCCAACATTGTCAACCCGCCCTCAGGTACTACACGGGGGAGCCCCATAGCTATCGTGGAGTATAGTCGCAGCCCCTCGTTGATGACCGCTTGCAAGTAGGGAAGGTTCTTCACTTGCTCGGCTGTAGCGACATAGGACCCTAGGTGCTTGTCTATCTCCTCACACAGTTTCTCTTGTACACTCGGGGCACGAGCGATGTAGTATATGATGGCACACGTGGTGCTGAGCAGATAATTAAGTCCATGCATTGCACCGAAGAAATAGATAAGGGCCTACTTGGAGGTAGTGTCAGATCCCGCAACGAGAAGGGTCAACGCTTCTGCGGTAAGCTCTTCACGGCTCATTGGGTTACCCTTGGTAAGAAAAATTTCAGGCCAGCACAACTACAGAAATAATCGGCAAACAGTTACTCACGTCTTCATCCTTTCCAGCTTGCAGCTTGCTAAGCAAATCGTTCCTCTCTGTCGATGTCTCCAACCTTTTTGATACCGCCATGATTGCTAACGCTATAACAGCGCGGAAGTCTTGCCCACCCTCCCAAAATAAGGGATTTAGCGCGATAAGCGACCTCCACCAATTAGGTAAAGCTCCCATTGTCGCAAGGAAAGTTTGTGATGATCCACCCAAAATCTTGATAACTTCAATTTCTTTCGAGGCATGTTCGACCCCTGCTTGTCCATAAGAGTCCATCACGGCATGTGGATCCTGAGCCATTGGAGCGGAATCTTTGGCTGCCATGATCATGCCGAACGGATTCCCAAACGCTAGATCACCGATAATATCGAACACGAGATAGTTTGCCCCTGCAAACAGCGGTGCTAAGTATGATACATAGAACGAAAAGAGGATTACTTACACGGCAAGCAGTCCAACCAAAGCCTCCCATCACGACCCTCCCAGCCTTCACCCTCCTTGCCCGACATGCCTTTCAAAGCGTTATCATATAGCTTCTCCCACTGCCCCAGCAGTTGACCAACATAACGGCGTACGTACGGCTGGAACTCCAGCACATTCTTCTGCGAAAAGCTGTGTGAGATGATCTTCCGTTTGCGAGAATGAGTCTGGCGATCGCGAACGGTAAACAGACTACGAGATGTGGTAACGAATACATCATAGAACGATGACTTCAGGGCTCCATTTCCGTGCCCGTACACCAGTGGCTGGGCATCCGAAAGGGCTACAGAAATGTGATTAGGCGCTAGGCGGACGAAGGGACCTTCAGTGAGACAAATTAGCCTTGAAGAGCGCGAAAAAAATCTAACGATACACTGACCATATTTCTTGTGCAGATCATGAATGACTACAGAACGATGTCCTTGGTAAGACACGTATGCTAGCCACACATCGGAAAACTTGGCGACAAGAGGGCCAGGATACGAGCGGAGACGATGGGAGTCGATGAGGTAGGGAACTAGATGAACCAGAAGAGCCAATACAATAACAGTGGTGATGGACGTCAAGAGGTCGGTATGCAACAATTTGAGGCTCAGATGGAACATTGTTGTTCTGTAGTTCAATATGAAGGCCTTTTATATACGATCACATCTTGAAGAAACGGAGATAATTGTTATACCCTAGCGAGGTAACATTGTCATAGAACATTCCTCGCTCAAGGCCTTGTGATGAGAGGTCCATGCATCGGCCTCGGAAATGTACGTTACAGTGTGAGAGAGTAGAATCGCTACGAGTTCACTTTGCCGCTGGCTTTCGATTCCTCGAAAACAATAACCCTTGAGACGGCATGTGACATACACAGAGGGAAAATAGTCAGCGTCAACTCACCGTATTAGATAAAAAGGCATGGAATAACAACGCGAGAGGCGACTTCTCGAAAAGCATTTACTTCTATCGCAGTGCACCCTGCGATGCAAGAAATCATGGGATGATATCCATCCTGATCCCAGGCGGAATAAATTGAACGGATGCGCTCTCATTGGCCAAAGATGCAACGTATAGCTCGGAAAAAGAAAAACAGCTAACAGACTGAGTCATTCTCATTATCCAAAGAGTCAATGTAAAATAAGTTTATCCGTATCCGGACGTGGTTGGATACTGTCGATTACTAGATGACCGGACGGAAAATATGCGAGTATCGGAATTACTCGGAGCCTTCCGATACGAAGTACCTTTGATCTTTTTTACTCGTTAAAGTTTTGCCCATCATTCCCCTCGTCTGATGCGCTTGCCTTCTTCGATTAAAGTAAATACAGAGCTCTCATTGAATACTTACACATCGTTGAGTTACTTCCAAATCCTCTCCATTTATGTGCCAATATGCAAGACTAACCATGAGGCGGTAGAGAACGAATAGGACCCAGTACTCGAATCCGCAGCCCTTTATCAGAGTGAACGTCAATTAACGAACATTAGTACTGGATTTACAGATTGTGGCTGTTCCAGAGCAGTCGTTTTCCATGTCTACCCCGATGAAGTCGTCGGTGCGCTTTTTTGACTGGGGTTTTGCTGATATTCGTGTTTGATTCAAAGGCGCGGATGTGTTGGTACAAAGGCTCGGAAGCAGCGCGAACTGGCATCTCCGAGCAGAATCTCTCCGTTACCGGTATCTCAGCTCTGTGTCTTTCAAGGTTCCATCCTGAACGTTGAACTACTGCTTAGAAAATTTTTATTGTGTGGAATTCCGGGTGATTCCGGGGCAGTGCGTCGTCGATTTAGTTTCAGGAATACATATCGATCGCCCCATTTCTTGTCTTGCATTGCCTCCGCGGAACCTTTCTCGCTTGGCGGTCACCGTTTTGTACATCATATGGACCTACAACCTGACTCTGACGTCCGTGTTGGCGACTTATCTGGAAAGGCGGCGAGTCGACATAAAATGAATTGACGGAAAATGTTCACTGGCTCGTGGGGAAAGACCCAAGAGAACTTGAAAGCCATGAATCTCTTTCTCATGAGACTTGTCTCACTCGACAAGCTTCTGCTTCTAGACTCACAACGATCCAAGGTAGGGGTAGAGACCCCTCTGGCATATATGTATATATATACCCCCGCCATTCGTGCAGTCTTCCTCAACACAGACATGATTAACAACAACCAATTGATCCAAGCTGCCGGTTTTCTCTTCGCCATCGCAATTGCAATGGCACTATCCGTCTTGGCCTTCGTAAAGGTATGTGTGTTCTTCGTATGTGCTTATTCTATCTCATCTGACGTGTTTTATAGGACATCCTCGCTCTTCTTTCATTCCGCGCATCGTCTACTGTCGCGCCAGAATATCCCCGCATTGTCGTTACGGTCAAGGTGGACGTTGTGACTACCCAAAACTCGACGATTGAACCATTATCTTCCGTGTCGTCAGACTCGACCTTTGTCCAAGTATCATCAGAATGCTACAGCGGCGCACGAGGAGGCAAGCGGAGTTGGTAAGTCCTTTTCTTGTTGTCCTTGACCCATCACTCATTGTTGCATTTAGCTTTTTCTAAATCATACGAGCTTAAAGGAGATCATCCCAACCGCTCAGACCAGAAAGGCTATTAATGATGCTCTACGTTCCACGCATGGACCATGGACCTACCGATCACCTTCGCATATCCGCACCATCATCGTCAGCTTTCCCTTGCCTATATCTGGCCGAAGGCTCGGTGAGAACATGGCGATGTAGAGGCAAAGATGAGAAGGGATTGAATCGCGCTAGCCCAAGACGTTCCTCCATCTCAAAGGGTGCAAATGGGTAAGTGGGTGGAGGCGTTATTTCTGGTGACTGTCGCAGTCTCCTAACCGTCTCGTGATTCATTTCTACTTTGTCGATATGTTCGTATTGTTGCAATTGAACATCTTTATCATATATTTTCCTAGTCTCGGATATCACGCTGAAACCCGATTATCTTTCCGCCGGTGAGTTGAGCGGAGGCAAACTCGTTTCGCGGCAAATGCCGGTCTCCCCCTTTTCTACTAATTTTTCGTTACTCCCTTTCTTACACTCCATCTCTCTTTCATGCCTTTCAGTATGACTCAGTCACATCAAACAGTTTGTCTCAGCATAACAACCGCGCCTTTACCCATTTTAACTTCATCACGATTTTCTTATGTACCATAGGATGGCAAGAAATGCACTTCGAACAGATCCGTACTCCTTCTGACGATTCCAATTTGCCTTGTCCTATCAAGTTCATGTTGTCTTTTTTTGTCTGAATACACTGCTCCTTCAATTGTCGCAGCTGTTCTACCGGTCTGTCTCTTTTTTATCAAGATGACCTGTGTGTTTCATTATTTCTTAGCTTCAGCACCCAGTCCTCAGTTCATGTTGCCGCGTCCGATTCTTTGACACCGAGAATTTCTGGAGCAATCGTAAAAGACAGGCAGCTAGCAGTCTTTCTCGTCGAAACGAATTGCCTAGTTCAATAAATGATCGTGCATTCTAGCTACTTGCCTGCATCCGCGGAGTTATTTTCATCCGTATAAGTGGACCCATAACGCGACTTTCTGCCGACGTTCTGGTGAGTAAGGAAAAAAGAATATGGTAAGTCTTCTTGCTCCCTTCGTCTCCTAGACTCACCATGCTCAAGAGACTTCTGTCACGATCCATATGTGTGCTCGACATCCAAGACTATTGCGGCCTCTGTTACCTCTTCGTCCTTGCACCTGCAATGCCATCATCCATCTTATCTCTCGTAACGGCGATCTTTGTGTCCCTAGCACGGTATGAAAGACAACTTTTGATTTTCTTGACATTCGGCCCATCATTGTCCGGCGACATTGTGCGCGCAAGCAGGCAGGCACAAAGGCCGAAACCTACTTCGCCGCTTGGAAGGCCCCTCTCTTCGCCTCAATCTGCATTTCGCTTTCGCATATATCAATATAAATCTGTATGCGCGCAGCACAGCTAGACTTTAGCGGCACCCACTCGAACCGATAGCCGGTCTGCGCTCCGATACGGGCCCCTCCTCTCGGAAATTCGTCAAAAGTCATGATCTCCATGTTTCGTGAAAATTTTAGGCGGCGAACTTGATCTCTATTAATTAAGCGAGGCGTCGTTAAGTACAAGACCGTTCTATCCTCATGGTCAACGTCGGTTAGATAATTTGTAGAAAAAAAAAAACACGCCATTCTGAAGGGGAGGAGGCTAAAACGTGACGGTTTTAGTTGCTCTTTGCGGTCCTGACAATAACCGAGTTCGCGACTTGTAAGGAAGGAATATGACTTTGATTTTGTTCAGGGTCCTTGACTGTCAAGCCCCCCAACTTCTCACTAAGTAAGCACCGTCGCCATAAAATGCTTAACTGCGCCCTGATAAAACCTCCCTTTATCAAAAGATGCACTCGACTGCGCTTTAGATCCGGGCTTCACCGCATTTTGGGACGAGGCAAGAAACTGTGCATTTGGCTGATGGATCGTCCCTGTATAAAATGACGCATGGCTCCGACTACCACGAAATATTTTTAGAAGGAGAAGCGAGATCTGCGGTTATTGGCAGGACGATGTTGTGAGTCCCTGAGAGAACGTCCCGACAAAAGCACGAAGAAGCTGAACGGCGCAGAGACCACTGTCAAATTCCAAAACAGACTGCGCTTAAGAAAGGCATGTGTTTGCTAGGTTTATTCCATCCTTTGCTTATGGATGATAGTTTAGCGAGCTCGAACGATAAGTGGGCTTATCTTTAGGAATTCATTTTGAGGAATGTTCTGGCAGAAGAAAGTCTAGCCCTTGTCCATTGGATTCGAAGAACTGCTAAAATGTCATAGTCAGGGACTTGGACGTCGGTATGCAGGTTCAACCGGGACGTCTTTTCAACCCACTTTGTAGACTGGTCGTATTACGCTCTGGGTGTCGAGGCTTGTCTCGAGTCATCGTTACTTTGGCCGCGCAATCATCATATATGATCGTCAGACTCGCTCTGGATTTACCATGATTGGCCGCACAATTGTCATATTCTCGATTTCAGCTCGCCGCACAATCATAACGCTCACCTGCAAGTATTTCGCCGCGGAGAGGCCCAGGCCTTGAACGTTAATCCGAGCATTAGGCTGGGCATGCGTATTGCTTTTCGTGTATGGAACGATACGGATAGGCTCAAAGTTGGAGCCATCCAATAGTGGGAACTTGAAGGAAGCGCAGGACACACCAATAAGACCCAAGTTGGAAGACCGTAGACATCGGTTGCATTACGAGTGTGGTGGCGATGACGCGGTTGGCTAATTTTAAGGGCACAAGTCAAAAATGAAGAGTGTGACAATGCACAGTACGATGGAAGGGAGGGGAACTATATGTGGCGGTGGCGAAACATGAAGTGGCAGTCCGCACTTTCCATGGTTCACGCAATGACTAGTGTTTTGATGTCTGTACTGGTAAGTATAATCAAACACCGTAAATTTGCTCATGCCAAGTGCACTGCAGATATCTGCGCTCAAATTTTCGGGAGTAAGGAGGCAGTGAATGTGAAATGATGACGCATTCTCGGTGACAGCGGGCCATCCTCGGGTCGACATGATCCGATATCGGCACGAGTGTGTTATATAAGGCACCTACTGTCCTGCCTTGGAACTTTGTCTTTGCTGACCTTCCTTCATCCCATCCTCTTCTCCACCACCAAGGCCTTTAACGATTTCACAATGAATTTCACGCTCTTCTTCACCGCCGTATTCGCCCTTCTGTTCCCCCTATCCGTCCTCTCTGCCCCCGTCCATGTTTCCCGAGACGTATATGTACCGGCGGTGATCCTACCCAATAGTAGTTCAGTGTGGACTGTCGGCTCTACGCAGACAGTCACCTGGGATACGTCCAACCCTCCGTCGCAAATCACGAACCCTACTGGCTCGATAAGGCTCAGGAAGGGGAACAAGACTCTGTCTAGTGAGTTTCCTTTATTCGTTTGTCTCATATGAGGTCTAATGATGTGGTAGCGGACCTCATCAGCGGGTTCAGTATCCTTGACGGCAAAGTTCAGGTGCAGGTGCCGAGTGTTGAACCTGGCGATGACTGGCGGGTTGTCTGTGCGTATCATCCTTCGCTATGCTAGATGGGGGTCCTGACTTGTATGTGCTAGTGTTCGGAGACTCTGGCAACTGGAGCGGTGCTTTTACCATTAAAAACTAAAAAGCGGTGTGGTACTTCCATAACCCCCGCACCATTTGCGCCCTTAAAACATATCTTCCTTGGACATCTCCCCTTGTACCAATGCTTAATTGTATCACCAAACAATGATACGAGTGGGTTTATAGCCCTACATATAATGATGGGACGGACACGATTTTTGGACATTATCTCAGTGTATAATCTTGTTGCGTAGTTGTACCGTTTGAGGACTTACTTAGTCTACTTACTTGGCGTTGTAATAGTTTTGATGACATTTAATGACTTTGTTAAAGGTGACGTTGACCTGAAACGGCTATTTGTGAGCCAGTGCCCAGTACAGCCAGCCTCTTCCGTTGTCGTACTGCGTTGTTCTATACTCCTGCACCGCACTACAGCTGCGCCGACTCCGAGTAGGCTAAGCTGGGTTTGGGTACACAGCCAACATATACTACGTGCCAGTTCTTCCGGCCATGAGCTTTTTCTGGGTTGAAACGTTGATACCACATGCATGGCTGCAGGCCAGAAACTCGAAAGTATAACTTGACACGTTTGATAGAGTTTGTGACTCGAGGCCAGATTCATTACGACGCCGCGACGCGGCATTTGCCGATTTGGCGTTCCTTCTTCTCGTCACCTCGCCTTACCTTTCACTCTCGCCTCCCAATGTCCCTCAGATCACATTAATCTCGCCGCCTAACATTGGATCCCGCCTGGCAAGTTTCTTCATGACCAGCCTGCTGTACGCCAGAAATTACAATTACCATCAAGCTGTCCCTGTAGCGCGTAGACAAGAGCTGTATCATGATGTCTTCTGTGCATAGCAAAACTCAGGTGAGTCCATGTTTAAAGGCTAGCCAAGGTTCTCACCTCAGCAGCAGTCATTGGTTTGCAAAACTGACGTATTTCGCGACGTACGAAAGGTCTAGGCAGAATTTCATCTATGCTCCAAGATTTTCTGGTCGTCAATAGTTGCGCCCCGTAGCATCTCCTGTGGTACGTCTTCCTTGCACTGCTAGTCCAACTGACTCTGACCATCGGTGGTAGGTCATGGCTTCTGTGCAAAGCACCCTTTATCTGACTCCCGAACGCGTTAATTCTTTAAGCCAATTGCCCCTCTAGAGTTCAATGAATACTTTGATCACGCCCTCCGAAGGCTTGGTTTCTCCAGCAGACTTTGGCGTAGGGGAATTGAAGGCTGGAGCAGATACTTAGGGACAGGGTTGGCTGAAAGACGGATGCTGGATACAGTATGCCCAGTCAGGCAAGATGGGCTTCCCGTGGTTATCCATTGAAGGATTCATGTGAGTTTCATTGATCTCCGAAGTATCGTCCAGTTCATTTTGTTATATGCATAGATTCTATTCCAAGTGTCTGTTGGTGTTTATCTAGTTCTGCAGGTACTTTCCAAACATTTCCGATGGATATTCCTACGCACCAGTAGGGCCTGGCTCACCGACGACATACGAATGCGGCTTTTGCTGATCACGTTGGCACACGTCTTGTCCTCGAATACAATAGCGCCATCTTGTCATGTACCCCATCATTCTAGCCGCCACTATTCCATCCCTGGCTGCCATTGTGGACATGACAACGTCTGCAGACATGATCGGCATTGTCTTAATGCCACAAAGAATTAGCCACAGGGCTGATATATATACTTTCGCAGCCAGAGAGTAATCATCTATCCTTTCCTTCAGATGATCGAGTGCAGTATATGCTACAACCCCTTCATGGATCCCTATGCTGCAGCCTGCGGTGAGCTCAATGGATACTCACATTGACGACGATGCTCAATTCCCTTACCATAGGTCATGTATTCTGTCTGGCCTGCATAGATGAATGGTTCGCCTTCACTGCACAACAACAACGCATATGCAAATGTCCTAATTGTAATCTGGTGATCAGGAAATGTGAGTCTTCAATTTCCTAGGCATGATGCTGATATTCAATTGGTGATAGGTGTCGTGAGTACGATACGCCAATAACGATCGCATACATGCTCACCTTTCTCAGCTTCGAAAAATATACATCCCCCAGTCGGAAGCCCTGGTAGAAGAGTTGTCTGCGCTGCGTATCCAAGTCAAGGATCTCGAAGTATGCAACGCCTCTCTGAAATCTGAAGTGGAAGGGCTGAGAAACGAAGTGGAAGGCTATCAGAGTTTGACTGAAGAACTGTTGGCTGACATGTACAACGACGATGACAGCGAGCCGCAGAAGAGAAATCTAGTGGCATCCGCGTGGCATGGCATTCTTACCACCACTAAGAATGTCATTTCTCGAGAAACTGCTTTGCGTGGAGTGGCCTCCATGTTGTACGACTTCCTTACGAGCGCTGGAAGTGTCCTCCTGTGGTTTGGCGTCGAATTCGTCTGGCGCGTGGCGACCCGTCCGGAGGAATGTCTGAGGGAGGCGGCAATGTATGTATGGGTCTTCACTGATATTGTCGCTTCGGCGATGATTGTTGTTGTCGCACTGTACGTGTTCGTTATTTGTATCCTCATGGATGTTGGGCTCACGTAACCTCTCTAGGGTGGGGATCCTTTGTGGGCACTATGAATGTATGGCGATCTGGGTCGACTATGGGTATCCGAGGTTGTGTGGATTGATTCAGTGTATGAGGAGAAAGAGTAGCCCCGTACTTGGTCCGTCGGATCCATGAACAACGAAGCCACCAGAACGTCAGCGCGTACTTGTAATATGGTCATGAGCAGGCTGTGTATGAATGCTTGCTTATCTTAGTACGTGTATCATGCTATGATAGTTGTCCTTCCGATGCCTCTGATTGCCACTTCTCCGCTTTCAAGCTCACAGCACCAACTCTCAATGGGACCGACGTATTCTAAACTGATTACCCTCATGCGAATAAATGGATTGTATCTACCCCACTTGAACTCTCATCTCTGCTTCTGATCGTAAGCCTGACACCTTGGGAGGATTCTGTTAAATAGGCATGGGGTACGGTTCCCAACTTCCGGTCTAGTAATCGGAAATATGCAATCGTATTCGGATGTGGATAGTCTTTGCCTAATGAGAGCCGACTCAGCACGGTAGTCATTTCCTTTCTCCGAGCTATCGCCCTATAATCAGGATCATTTCAGGCTTTCTTGACACAAAATGTACGGTTTTATTGCCGTTCAAGGAGTCATGTGGTGACCTCGTCGCGCCTATGGTGCTGTGTTACGTTAAATGCCCTCTCCGCGCAAAAAAAAAAATTCCACCCAAAGGGCTTTTTCTAAATCGAGCCTTTCCATGAGCTTCAACAATTCTAGCCTTCGTCATTAGTCTGACCGTTTTCACACAGTGTAACGTACACATTCGTCCGGTGCATGCGCGTGCAATCACAACAGGCTTCGAGGGGGAATGTCACGATGTCAATGCGACGCCATTGGCAGTCTGCCACACCCGATTGGCTATAACAACCCATCCCTTTTCCAGTTGTTGAGCCGCAGCTGAGTATAAAAGGTCTTCGTATGGAAGAACTTCATACAGCACACGATGTTCTCTCCTACTATCGAACTGCTGCGTACAGACCTCCTGACGGTCGTCGCCACTGTTGTTGTTTTGGCCGTCCTAGTTCACCTAGTCCCCTATGTCATTGATTCCCATGGTCTCCGCTCATATCCTGGTCCTTTCATCGCCAAGTTCTCCGATGCATGGCTGGGATATGTGACTTACCAAGGACATCGTTCGGAAGTTATTCATAATCTGCACAAGAAACATGGTTAGTGCATTTCTTAGATTTGTTCACACTTGTCAGGCGTTAATCAGTGTCGTTGAAGGTCCTTTCGTCCGCATAGCGCCTAATCACGTTTCCATAGCCGTGTCGGATGCGCAGCCCATGGTCTATGGGCACGGAAGTGGGACCTTGAAGTCATCGTTTTATGACGGCTTCATTACTACGTCGCATGGAGTATTTTCTACTCAGGATCGCCAGATTCATACTCGCAAACGAAAGATCATCTCGCATATTTTTTCGCAGAAGAGCGTGTTGGAGTTTGAACCGCATGTGCGCCGTTACATCGGTCAACTGCTAGGACAGTGGGACAAGCTATATGACAAGGCATTGAAAGGCATGTCGGGCGAGGAAGGTGAAGGTTGGATGGGTCGTGACGGAAGGCTTTGGTTGGATTATTCGCCATGTAGGTGGGCCTCCTCTATCAGTCTGCTCCGTGTACCTACGACTTCTGTTCGCAGGGGCAAACTATCTCGCATTTGATATCATCGGTGATCTGGTGTTTGGAGCTCCGTTTGGGATGATCATGGCAGCTAAGGATTCGGTCCCGGTGCCTGAAGATCGGAGTGCCGTGATGGACTCTTACGGGAAAGTGGGCGCAAAGCATGCCACGAAGGAGATCGCAGTCATCAAGGCTTTTAGTGGACCATCGCAGGCCTCCCGGATGGCGATAGCGACTGTGCCCGGGTGGTGGTGGCCGTTGCTCAAGCTAACTCCGTGGTTTTGGCAGGGCGAAAACGACTTCCGCGCCATTATTGGGATGGCAATCATGGCGGTTTCAAAGAGGTTGGAGGCACCAACGGACAGGATTGATTTACTTAGTAAGCTGCAAGCTGGGAAGGATGAAGACGTAGGTCGCATTTGCCGATCACTTCTGCAGCTCTGCTCACCTGCTTGCTTTGCTAAGGGTAACCCGATGGGACGAGAGGAACTCACGGCAGAAGTGTTGACGCTTCTCATTGCAGGATCTGACACCACCTCCAGGTAGGCCCATCTCTATTCTATTGGTGCGATACGTCACTCAATCGTCTGCTCAGCTCTGCATGTACCATCATCTACTATCTCGCTCGTACCCCAAGTGTGCAAGAGAAACTCCACAAAGAGCTGGACAAACACCTTGACTCCGGCTTCGCCACAGCCGAGCAGGTGAAGAACCTCTCCTACTTGCAAGCGGTCATCAACGAAGGGCTACGAGTGCACTCCGCGTTGGGTTTGGGGCTTCCCCGAGTAGTACCCCAGGCTGGGATGACGATTTTGGGAAACCACTTTCCTGGCGGTGTGGTCATCAGTGTCCCTATTTATACCATCCATCGGGACCCAGCGGTGTTTGGGGAGGACGTGGAGGAGTTCAGGCCTGAGAGATGGTTTGAGTGTGATAGCGTCGCCGTGTCGAAGGCGTTTAGTCCATTCTCTATTGGTCCTCGGTATGTGACCTTAATGGGGTTCAAAGTTAAGCTCATGCCATCATAGAGCTTGCATAGGCCGTAATCTAGCGAACCTCGAGCTGCAGATGATTATCGCGTCAATTTTGAAACGCTTCCATTTTGAATTGGAGAACCCTGATGAAGTCGTACGTGCCCATGTTTTTTTTGGCATGTATTTTGCTGACTTTTGGGTTAGCTCGAAGTAAAGGAGGGCATCTTGAGAAAACCGGAGGGGTGTCGTGTTGGTATCAAGAGACGCGAAGTGTTCTAGTTCATGGTAAGGCATTGGAATGTCATCTTGTACAAGTATATGTGAATCAAGATGTCAAATCTAAAGTGGAGAGCTGCCTCGAAGGCGCATGCATCACTCTGCACCTTTCGCAGGCTGAGTTGCTACTGATTCGCTCCAGAACGTGTATTAATTGGTGCCGCTATCCACCAGACCACCGGCACTTGCAGTACCCTAGCTTTTCAGTGCAAGAACTTCTCTCCTTGATCCCGTGCCTGCTTTCTGTGGTATTTGAGTGCCGTAGTGATGAGATTATGAATAGACTCTTCGCAGCTCCCATCGCCATGCTTGCGACGCTCACCTTGGTGGTTGTCCTTCTCTGGGTCGTCCAGAAATCTATCGAGTTCTATCAGAATGTCAAAGCGGTTGGGTGAGTCTTTCAGCATCTTTAAAATTGTTGCGAAAATCCGAATAGCTCAGAAACCACCCTGGAAACCGCACAATTCTCTGGCACAACCATCTTCTCGCCCACTTTCTTCCTCCAATTCGTGGTTTGACCAGTGGTACCAACTATGTCTTTAACAAGAAATACGCAGGTGAGCAAATCAGTGGCACAAACATTGCTTGAGCATCTACCAACCATCGCGTTTAATAGTTTATGAACAGACAGGATGGGACATTGTTACCTGCATATCATCATTCCCAGCGCCGAGAGTTGAATTCCTTATTGCCGATGCTGCGATCATCAAAGTCCGTCTTTCGTTTGCTAATGGTTCTCCACTAACGGGCTTGAAGGACGTAACCGTAGCGCATGTGTCTTTCCCAAAACCTGTCTTCCTGTACCGAGCGCTCTCTATATTCGGCAGCAACATCGTCGCATCCGAAGGGCATACTTGGAAAAAATATCGAAAGATCAGTGCCCCGGCATTTTCTGATGTATGTCCACATTCAAGTTCATCCATGGACCCTCGGCTTATCTCATACGATTGTCGACTTAACGCAGAGAAATCACCGACTCGTATGGGAAGAATCCTTGAACACCACGCGGGACCTGATCAATACCATCTGGAAGGGCAAGGATGTGGTGGAAATAGACCGTGTGGACGATATTACACTACAGGTAAGTACTAGAGCGTCCAAAAGATTATTCGATAACTCTCATCAAAATGATGTAGATAGCTCTGAATGTTATTGGCGTGGCGGGCTTTGGTCGCAAGATGCCTTGGCAAGCTGACACGGTCGTCCCTCCGGGACACACGATGGCCTTCCATGATGCCATGCGTCTTGTGAGTACCGGAATCATCTTAAGGATCACCGTGACCCGGTGGATCATGGGGCTGATACCCAAGTGGGTGAAGGTGAGAGCTGCATTCGATGAACTAGAGGTGGGTTAAAGTTGTTCTTTATCGTTTCTCTAATCTCAACAAAGTTGTTTCAAGTTGTATATGCTGGAAATGATCAGAAATCGGCGAACGACGGCGAAGAAGGAGGAAAGATATGATTTGTTCAGCAATCTTCTGGATGCCAATGATGACGAACTTTTGGTCGAAGGAGAGGCAAAATTGACAGATCAAGAACTTCTCGGTAGGTTTCCATTTTCATCGGATGTCGGTTAACTACAATTTGAATTGTCTTTCCAAGGGAACATTTTCGTGTTCCTACTAGCTGGACACGAGGTGAGTCGCAATTTGTGGCTGAGAAGAATGTCAATACGATGCTCCCATAATCACAGACTACAGCCCACACACTCGCATTTACATTTGCCCTGCTAGGGCTCTATCCGGACCAGCAGGAGATCCTTTACCGCCATATCAAATCCATCATCCCGAATGGGCGGAACCCAGTAGGCACTTATTCTACCATCACAAGCCCCTACCACTGATTAGTCATGACACAGACCTTCGAAGAAATGCCCCTCTTCACGCATTCCATAGCGCGAGCAACTTGCCTTTATCGTACTTACAACTCGTTATTGACTACCTTCTGCAGTGTGCTTTATGAAGCTCTTCGCTTATTCCCATCCGTGCCGCCGATTCCTAAGATAAGCGCTGAGGATACCGTCTTCGTTTCTACTAATAAGGCGGGCGAACGCAAGACCATTCCCGTACCTCAAGGTGCCATGATAACAATTGATGTGGCAGGGTTACATTATAATCGTGAGTGTTGGCTGGATAAATCTAAGACACATCGTTTGATTCACCGTCAATGCAGCGAGGTACTGGAAAGACCCTGAGGTGTTCAATCCGTCAAGATTTCTGGGTGATTGGCCGAGGGAGGCGTTTGTGCCATTCAGTCAGGGTGCGCGTGCGTGTATAGGTCGAAAGTACATCTCCAAGTCACTCTGTGATATATTACTGACTAATAAGCATAGATTTTCTGAAACTGAGAGTGTTGCTGTACTCACGATGCTCATCTCGAAGTACAAAATAACGGTCAAGGAAAAGCCCGGGGAAACATTCAAGGAAAGAAAGGAAAGAGTTTTGAAAACTAGGGCTAGTCTTACTTTGATGTGAGCGTGTTTCTCCATGGCTATGGATGCATACGTTGATAGTATGAAATTGAAGGCCTGTTCACATGCCACTTGTGTTTTCAAGACGAGAATAAGGTGCATGGACTTGTGGCATAGCACTCACTGTATGATTAACAGAATCATGATATACTATTCTATGTCCTTGTTGGTTTCATTGTTGAGATACAGGGGAAAGACTGTCTATTCCACTGATAATTCCAGACTACTTAATATGAATCACTGCCGGATATGCGAGCTTACTTGTAAGTAGCAATCTGTCATCCATCTGGCATTTGCCAATGTTGCTTTTTTTCTTTCAGTTGGGGTTGCATCTTGTTTTCTATCTTCAAAGGCATATTTATTTATCTCTCTGTGGATCTGCTGTCCCTTCACCTTTTTGAGCATGTCCTATTCACTGCTGGGACTGGTACATTTTCTGGCAGAAAAATAAGACCAGAAAATGTTATGACATTTCATTCAATTTTGCAATAGTAAAAGTGAGTTCAGTAAAATGAGTTGATAAATGAGATCATTTCCATATTCTTTTCTGTAAAGGAAAACAACAGGGAAAATTGAATTGAAAAAGGCATCCCCCACTGTCAGAACAAAGGAAACCACTTTTCATTGTAGAAAAGAGTTTGTTCTTGGCATATAAAAAGAGTGCCAAAAATAGCAAGTTTTTCATCAAGTTTTCCTTATCCCATTTTTGCAGCATGTAAAGGTAATTGAAAATCACAACATTTTCAGAATGTCTATTTCCATGCTGAAAAGGAACTGGCCTCAGCAGTGATTGTTCATCAATAGTGATGGCCAGCTGAATTATCAGCCTCATATAAAAGGCTTGGAAGAAAGGCAAGAGATAACCAAAGAATCAATTGTTTCAAACCTTAAGTCTTAACAGTTAAATTCTCTGATAAATTGTATTGAATCCCATCATTCTTTGTCTTGTACTAGGAATCTATGAATAATGCAGAAGTTCATCCTAAAATCAGTCTGACCTTAACCTGGGTGAAAATAGAAAAGTCATTTAAAGCATGACAGAATAGCACCCTTGAGTATTAGTATCTCTTTCATCCTCCATACTACTGCTGCTTCACTACAAACATGCCCAGCTCATGCCCTGCATGTCACTCTAGAGCCAAGTCCCTCTTTTCTCTTTCCTGTGGTGAGTTCTCATGGTTTCATGTCCTTCACTTTCTTCAAATTGCCCACAGGTCACATATATTGCAAGTGATATGTAGACAAGATAGAGAGTCTGGACAACAGTTAATTCAAAGAACTTTGGTTCAATGCCTTGCAGTGCTCAAGATGTTGCAAGCCATTACCCAATGGTATATGCTATTCATCATTTGCTTCAAAAGCTTACCCTCACACCCCAAGATCCATTGGAAGAGAACATACATAATTTGTAATTCTGCTTCACTGTGTTCTGCATGACAAGTTCTTTTTGTTCAGATACACACTGTCCTGCATAAATTCTGACCATACTCACTCCCCACTGTCTGTAAGATCCACATTGACCCTGATAACTCAGCAAAGTGGGAGAAGGAACAACTCAGAAGACAATTGGTGTTATTATAGATGCAGTGTGTTGGGATTTTGCTGAAAAGTTCTAGAAAGGGCAATCTGGCATCATGCTGAGAGCTGATGAGTAAGCTTGAGAGAAAGAGAAAGTTGTAGTAGATTCTAGATATAAGACTGGAGAGTATAAATACAAGCTCTATAGGAGCCATAGAATCAGGAGTTCATACCTTCTGGCCTTACCAGCCTGGAGTCTACCCTGCACAACAACAAGGATTTCCAACACAGTGTAAATGTTTGTCCAATGAAATACATGAGAAGGACCTGCAACTGGGTAAGCAAAGCCAGATGGCCATGTGCTGCTGTTGCACATCAATGTGTGTTTACTTGGATGGTTTTCATTATTCTCATGTGGGTGCTTTTTATGTTGTTTGCCTATTCTTGCTTATGTGCAGTGCAGAATGGTTCTTGGATTGAGACAGATTGCTTAGATCTTGCCTAAACCTCCATGTGCATGTTTTTGAGCACTATGATTCCAGTAACTGGGATCCAATTATATTATACATATCTTTTGGTTGGTCCTTCTTGTCTTTATTGTTCATGGAACTCTATTTGGTTCAGGGTGTTCTGTTTTCATCTTTTTGTATGGAACCTCCCTGTGTGGCATATAATTGTAAGTTGATGAACTAGACTGTATTTGGGAGTACTTGTTGTAAACATGTCCCATGATACTGTCTGTTTCATCCACATGCTTGTCTACAGAGCTTTAGTTCTACACCTCACTGCCTTTAAAAGTCCCTTGGCATGTATATCTACTCCTAAGGTGTAAATCACGTTTTCCTCTACATGCTATCATCGGCCTCTACAATGTACCTGACACTCATTAAGACTGGTGGTACTTTTTCATGAGAAGAATAAGGGACATAAACTTTTCATATAATTCCGTCACTGTCAGATCTACCATCCTGTCTTGTGCTGCTGTACGGCGACGCGTCGTGCGACATGCATACGAGCGCGTAAATATTACCGTGATTTGATGATGAGATCACGTGTTGAGCTGGAAGCTAAAATCCGGTCCTCGTCCCTGTACTGTTACTGCCAGTGTCTACCAGTACAAGTGCACTGTCAATGTCTTAGCCACTGCGTCGCTACCCGAGAAAGCTAACTTTAGGTATGTATTCCGTTATCGGACGCCCAAGCGTCAGCTTACAAATTTCTAGGCTCGTGTTCAAGCCATCGCCGCACCAGGTGTTTTTCAAATGGTGGACGACTTAGTCTCAACTATCGTGTGGAATAGTGCCCTATCGTTTGGAATGGCCCTTCTTCTAGACCTAGAAAGGTATTCCCGACATCCTCGACTTGAGATGTAGGCTGATAATCTTTAAAAAAGTGCCCACATTGGAGTCAGCGCGTAATGTCATCCAAAGATAGACTGTACCAGACTTTACCGTGACTCGAGTAAACCCCGAAAGGAACGGATTGGACAGAACAGTTCCCGTCAGTCTTTATCTCTGTCATCTTGTCCCTCATCCGCAACGACAGATACAGATTTAGGAATTAGAAGGGCGGGGCGGCTATAAACAAGATTGTCTGACTGTCCGGGTAACATGCTTGTGTCCATTAAGTTTCTCTGAATCAACATGTTTGTTTCATGCATGTCCAACTAAAATGACGTTTGATTCACGTGAAGGCTTGACTCTTTGTCTGTATCTTCATAGCATCGTGTGATATCTCTTGACTTCTGATTAGCGCTGGCTTCATGAATGTTTTAGTTCGTTGGATGTTATGTACAAATGCTATCAAACTTTATCTAGGCAACATGCGAATGCTTAGCGTCATTTTATGCATGATTGAAACTGGTATGACATTTATAAGGAAATGATCACGATCGCGATCATCTTACTTCCCTCCTGCCTCTCTCCTATAGCGTTCATCTAGAATGATCGAGTGCATCATCTGCCGGAATCCTCTCGCAGAGCCTCATTCTGCATCCTGTGGTAAGTGGGCACTTCTGCTATCAATCGATACGGATCAGTTCTAGGTCACATATACTGTCTGGAATGTATAAACGAGTGGTTCGGCGTCACCGCGCGCCAACACCAACCCTGTACTTGCCCATCTTGCGGTGCCGTCATTACTAAAGGTACTTCAATAGGTTCAATTGTAGTAAAGTTATGTTCATCATTTGACCCCTATAGATCAGGTGAGCACAGGCCCATGTTTCAAGACATACTAATGACCACCACTTCCAGTTGCGCAAGGTGTTCATCCCTCAGACGGACATGCTAGTACATGAGCTTCATGCACTCCGGAAGGAAGTTAAAGAGCTGGATGCACACAACACATCCCTGACATCCGAATTGAAACGCTCCAAACAACTTCGAAGTGCCGCCGAGGAAAAGGCAGACTTAGCCACGAGAAAAGGCAGTTATGCAAAGAAAGCTAATGCATTCCTCGGTATTCTTACCAACATAGCCACTCTTGCTGGCATTATGTTCGCGTTGTTTGTTGATTCCATCCGTTTTGTCGTCGCAATTCTGTGTCTCATTTCGAGGTTCATCTGGCGTATATCGACTCACCCTGGGGAGTGTTTTCGGGAGTGGGGACGCTGTGTATGGGTTGTGATTAGGGTGATCATTACGGTACTGCTACTGTCTTTCATCTCGTAGGTGTTCATATCTCATCGTGATCATCAGCTTATATAAATTCGTTCCAGGACTGTGGTTGCTTGGGCTGTGGGCTTTGCGAGTGACAAGATCTTCTACTTCTTTGTAGAGCATGGGTATCCTCAGCTATGTGAACTCTCAAAGTGGGTATGGGAAGAGATTTCGACACGCTTCGTCGACATTTCGACTACCTTCATCAAAAATCACATCATCGACTTCCAAACATATAGCGTGCAAGGTGCATACCTTCGAGTGCGAGTTCCAATTCATACTGTAACCATTTACTGTCTAGGAATCTTTCATCGTACCGACTTCCGGTCATTTTGTCATTTGAGCGGCCTAGGCGTGATTAAGAGGCTGATGACGAAATTCTGTCCGGAAGGCGGCGACTAATACTCTTACACGTGTTCTGGGCATGCTAACGGCGGTCGTTTCTTTCTCTTTCCCTCTTATTGTATGTACCATGGACATAGATGAAGACTGCTGCGTTATATGTCTGGCCGGATTCACGGACCCAGTTTGTACGCCATGTCGTAAGTCGCTCGTCCTGCCAATATTGTATTCGGGTAGAACCTCTACATTTTGCCCAGCTGCGCAACATATGTTTTGCATGCAGTGTCTAAATGGTTGGATCTCGGAGGCGGCGGAGGCAGGTAGAACGGCGTATTCGTGCCCATCATGTCGCCGTGCTTTTGACGTAGGTAAAACAGTCTCTCACGATTTATTATCGGAGCAAGGCTTTGAACTTTGTATGTTTAGCGAAAGGTCTTGCAGATGCACGTGGATGATTTCTTGGACCCTTTATCACACTAAAGATATCTTTAGCTTCGAAGTCACAAGCGGCGATTAGAGAAGAGCAGATCTCAGAGTTCGGATGATGAGAGCGCGTGGGATGCGATCATGTTCATCATCAAAGTAATAGGGTAAGCTCGCTTGGAATTTGATTTCTTTTGATAAAAGAGGCTGTTTTAGGATGATCATACTGGGCGTGGCGCTTTTGGTTTTGGCGCCCTTAGTGGCTGATTGCTATGCTGGAGAAGATAGTCTGGAACAATCTGCTTGTGTAGATCTGTTTTTGCTCTCTCGTCGGCGTGAAATGTATTAGGAGGATTATTTGGGTATATATTAACATCCAACGCGCACCGGAAGTATTCTGAGCTAACCAGTATCACAACTGACTAACTCGTTTCAAGTTGGCTTATCTTGAGATGAAAGTTTTGCAAAGCTAGAATACAGACAGCAAGTAGAAGAAAAGATGTATAGTACATGGAACAGTGGAGATAGAAGACTGAGACAACTGCCAGAACTATTGTGATGAATCATGGTGTATAAAGGATGCCGCTTGCTTCCTGGCTTTATTGTGTCTACGATGACACTGAGGAGAGAGGTGCTTTTGTCTCAAGCTCAGACAGAATAATTCCTTGGGCATGTTGAGCCCTTTATGCTACTGTATTCTCAACCCTCTGCCCAACACATAAGAAATGAGCTATGATGGAGCCATATATGCACCAAGGTCGATTGGTAGGATGCTGGTCTGAGCAGTTGTGATCATCTCCTTGAAAGCTCATATAATTTAGAGAAAATTAGATGTGCTAATGAATCATAAGCCAACAATGGTGTTGGGATAGCAATCCTGAGTGAGTACAAGAACATACTTGAAGATACAATGCCAGTCAGCAGCAGCTGACTTGGATCTGTTAGACTCAAGCATCACATGAGCAGAACCATGTGTTAAACAGGTGTTACCTCACACTTTGGGTAATTGACTGAGTACACTGATATGTGATCTGATCATTGTGTCACAAGGCCTGAGGATTGACTCAAGTATGGAATGAGATAGAATAAACTTTAGCTCGAAGCTGAGATTAACCAGTGAGAGTGAGCCTCTTAAATACTGTACAAGCTTTGTCTAAATATACTACTGCTAATTGTGTGTTGTTGGGTTTCTTGTGCCCATTGTCCTTGGGTGTCACTACTGTACATAAAAGAGTGATTGTGCATCATCAGGCAATGCTGTTGCATCAAAAGACAATAACCAACTTGGCCTAGTTGTGATGACTAAGCTTTGTCTCATAGTCCTAAGCACCTGTGTTAGCACTCTGACTAAGCATAAATAGGGGTTAATCAAGGAAACAACATAGAATAAGGTGAAAAATCATAACAGGATCATGATTCAGACTTATTTAGTATCTCATAGAAAGATCTCAAAGTAATACAAAATGTATTTAAGTAGAACATCTCTCTCTTGAGAGGCTAATTTTAATCCTCTGTACATTACTCTGCTCTCTACTGACAACAGGTTATGGGCCTCAGTCATAACTGAACTTACATTGCTACTCACTTCACACTCTTTCATACTTTATGTACACATGTAGAACTGCATGGATAACCAGTCCATATATAGAATTGACCTCCTTAAGGGCCTGGAAAATTATCTGACATGGAAAATCAAGATGATTGATATTCTAACTGATTTAAGACTAATTGATTATGCAGATAGAAGCACTTCAGCCCCAGCAGCCACAACACTGGTGGCAGATTGGAAGAAGAGTGATAGAAAGGCTCTTTCAACAATAAGATTGTGGGTTTCAGATGGTCTGCTGATATATATTGCTAGTTCAAAGACTTTGGCAGAAGCCTGAAAAGCTCTGAAAGATATATATGAGTCCAGAGGACCCATGAGAATTGTTCTTGTTAGAAGAAAATTCTTTAGAGCTCAGTGTGAAAAAGAAGAAAACATAGGGGAGCATATTAGGACTTTGAGGTCCTATCAGGAGGAGCTGGCATCCCTTAAGCAGAAAGTTGAGGAGGAGGACTTCTCTATTACACTGCTTACATCACTCCTGAAATCATGAAATTCATTCATCTCATCAGTGGATACTGCTGACTTGAAAGATTCTTACAAATTGATTTCCTGAATTCTTCAGAAGGACATCTGATTAAAGAAAAAGACTTCTGATTGGACTACAACACTTGCAGCATATGATAAGAAGTCTAATCCAAAAGTCACATGTTATAGATATGGGAAAACTGGTCACATCAGAACAAATTGCCTAAATAAGAAGAAGAATTCTGAAAAGTCATGGAAGGGAAAGGAAAAGAGCCAGACTCAGGCATATATTGCCAAATTGGACTCAGAAGAAGAAGACTACATATTTTGTGCAACAGATATCACACTTACTTCACTCTCAAGAGTATCATAGCTAGGGGACTCTGGTACTATCAGATATATAGTCAAAAATAGATTATATTTTTCTGACTATGTTGAAACCTCAGAACATGAAGTCATTGGTGTAGGCAAATCCAAAGGCTTGAGAAGAGAAACTGTCAAGATTAAAATAGTTGAAGGAGAAAAGATCACTTCAGTCACACTAAAGGAGTGTATCCACTGCTCTGATGCATCATTCAATCTTATGTCAATAGGGCACATTACAGATGCTGGATTTGAACTCAAATTCAAAGAGTCCAGAATGGATATTATCTCATCACATGGTAAGATAATTGGCCATAGAGATAAAATATCAAAGCTGTACAGCCTTGACATTATTGTTCCAGAAATAACTCAGGCCCATGCTATGAAATCAGCCTGATTATAGCAAAAGTGGCACAAAATATTAGGCCACTTAAATATAGGATCAGTAAAAAGACTATTTAGAAAGAAAATGGTCAAGAGGATGGATATAGATGAGACAGCTGAGCTTCAGACAGATTGCATAGCTTGCATAAAAGCCAAATATCATACCAAGCTATTTTCACAGAAAGCCAAAAGAGACTACTGAAATAGAGAAAATGATATTTTTAGATCTATAGAGGCCAGCCCAAACTCAGGGTATCTATGATGAAAGATATTACATAAGCTTCACAGATAGAAAATCCTGAAGGACAATGTTGTATTTTTTGAAGTCAAAGCAAGATATGGAAATTTGAAAGAAGATCCAGCAGTATCAAAAATACATCAAAGTCTATAAAGAGAAGGATCTGAAGTTTATGAGGATTGACAATGGAAAAGAATATATCAATGAAGAAGTGAAGGAATATCTCCAGGACAATGGCATACAGTTGGAATTGACTACAGCATACTCCCCATCTCAAAATAGAGTTGCTGAGAGAATAAATCAGACTCTTGTGGAGCATGCATGTGCCATGCTAGAAGAACATCACTTACTGAAGTTTCTATAGCCTGAGGCAGTGGCATATGCCACATATCTGAAGAACCAATCACCAACTAAGACTATCAAAAATGATCTAACCCTAGAAGAAGTGTTTCAAGACATGAAACCAGATATTTCAGCACTCCAAAAATTTGGAGTAAAGTGCTGGGTGTTGCAGCAAGATAACAAGAGATGAATCCAGGGCCTGGAGATATTACAACCCTCAAACCAGGCAGATTCAGACCTCAAGAAATGTTATATTCCCTGAAAACAACATTATAGAGTCTATAGACACTGACTATATAGTCTCTCACTCTTTATCACTCAAAAAAGAGTCAGAGAGCAAAGTCAAGCAGACTCTGGATGAAAATGATGGCATTTTGGACAATTCTGTGGATGTCAGAAATGCTGAACCAAAAGGAGAAACAGCCTCTGATGTATCATTGATCAAATCAAAGTTCCCAATATAACATGAGAAAGTGATTGAGCCATATGACAAAGCAGCCCAGATTGCATCAAAGATCTAACTGAGTTACCAGACACTTCATAATCCAAGTGCATGAGCTGTGAAAACATCAGAACAACAGCATACCTCAGAAGAATCATCTTTGGAAGCTGTAAATGTTGTAATAGACTATACATGTATTAGGGAAACTGCAGACAACCTCAGTGATGAGCTATTAAGCCTTGAAGAAGCCAAGACAAGGCCAGACTGGCATCATTGGAAGAAAGCAATGGATGAAGAATACAATCTATTGACTTCTCTAGGCATATGGCAGCTGAAAGAATTATCCAAAGACAGATCTCTTGTGGATTGCAAGTGGACTTATGTTAAGCCCAAATTCCATGTGACTATCAACATGTGATAAACAGTTCAGAACCTCACACTTCAGATTAGACTGACTGAGTTCACCAAGTTAATAGTGGTGGTGGTTTCAAGGTGCAAGAAGCTTGAGCTCAAGAGTAGATGATGAAGAATAAACTTTAGCTTAATGCTGGAGCTACTATAGTGAAAATGGTGCTACTTAAATACTGTTCTGTTATCTGGCTATTAATAACTGTTTATAAAAGATATTGTCTGTCATAGAGCTGTTACCCCTGCTGTTGCCAGACTATCCACAAAGGTTGTTGTCTTGCTGTTGTGCTGAGCTAAGTATTCCCATGGTTCTAAGTGCTGGCCTAAGTGCTCTGACTAAGCAAGGATAGGAGTCATTTCTAAAGAAAAAAAGGAAAGAAAGTAGGAAAAATCATAACATTACCCCCTCCTTAAGACCATTGTCCTGATGGTTAAGTTAAGGGTAAGAGTGCTGGTCCTATAGTGACTGCATTGATTTCTGCACCATTTCTGGCAGGTTGGTTGATGTATATCTGGCTAGATATCATCCTTCTTCTCTTTGTTGTCAGGTTCCTACTCGCAGGTCAATGTATTTTCTCTAGGATAATGTTGAACATGACCCTTTTTGTGTTGACCTTGTTGATCCTGTGCTCATAGTCCCAGATCACCTCTTCCATATTCATAAGTTTTTTGTTGACTCATTGGTTTGATTCCAGCCCATATCCTTTCCAGCTGACAAGATAGTCAATGGTTGTTTTCATGTCTCTGTCTCATGCTTTGACTCTTTGAGTCTTGTGATTTAGCACTTTATTGATTTCATAGTGTTCTTCATCATTGATGAGTATTGGTGGAGGTTCTGATGGTCATTGTTGATTTGGAAAGGCAGGAGCCATGTATGGTGTCAGCAATATTTTATTAAAAACATTATGAATTTTTCATGTTGCCAGTAGTTGCAACTTATATACAGAGTTGCCAATTTTGGCAATAACTTTGAATGGTTCTATTTGTTTATCTGCCAGTTTTTGTTTTGGCCTCAGGAGGTGAAGATTTGTTGTATCCAGCCAGACTTTGTTATTTGTTGAATATTGGTGTGCTGGACATCGGTATTTGTCATACTGCTTTTTCATGATTATTGCAGCCTTTTCGAGGGCCATCTTGGTTTCTTCATGTATTTTTGCCATTGTCATTGTGAAGTCCATTGATGCCAGTGTTGATGTGTGAACCCATCCTATTTGCACAACTGGTGGGTTCCACCCATAATTCACAAAGAATGGTGTCTTCCCTGTTGCTGCATGAATTCTGTTATTGTGTTGGAATGCAGCTAATGCTAGCCATTCTGTCCAGTTGTCCTGTTGATAACTGATGAAAAGTCATAGGTACTCTTTGATTTCTTGGTTGGCCCATTCTATTTGGCCATCTATCTGTGGATGATATGCTGTCAAAGCATTTCGTTTGATATTAAATAACCAATATAAGTCGTTCAAGAATTTAGACATGAATTGTGATCCTCTGTCTGAAATTATTATCTGAGGCATGCCATATTTTGTATATACTTCATCACATAGTATTTTCACCCATCTCTCAGATGTTAACTCTGTTGAGCAGGCAATTGAAATGATCGCCTTCAAGAAGCGATCGACTATGACAATGATGGCATTATAGCTGTTGCTTTCAGGAAGTCCAGTTATCATATCTACTGAGATGTGAGTCCATGGTGACAAAGGGACCTCATTCGGATTGAGTGAGGCTGCTCTGAATTGTGTTGAAGTCTTGCCTTGCTGACAGACCTCACAAGCTTTGATATATCAGATGATATTATGGTCTATTTTTGGCCACCAATATTCCCTCAAGACTAATTCCTTTGTTTTAGCGATCTCTGGGTGTCTGGCGGTCATATGATCATGATAGGTGGCAATAATATCACTTTGGAGTCTTTGATCCCTTAGAATATAGATTCATCTGTCGTAATAGATCAATCCCCCTTCTTTCTTCAGCCCTTGCTCATGATTGAGTGATGAGACAATTCTCTGATCCCATTTGTGTGGATCCTGAGTGGCACTCTTGATGCATTCATGCATCTCTTCTTCTATTGGCATGATCATTGTCCAGAAGTGCTCTGATTGTAGTACTATGACCTCCTTGTTGTCGTCTCCTCTCTGGTTGTGATCTGCTCTTCAGCTGAGGAAATCAGCCTTCTTGTTTGCTGCTCCAGCCTTGTAGTGTAGTGTGTACTCATATTCAGATAGTTCTATGACCCATCTGGCTTATCTGTGATTAAGCTTTTGGGATTGTCAGAAGTATCATAAGTTCTGGTGATTGGTCCAGATCTCGAAGGTGTGATTAGCTCCAATGAGATAATGCCACCATTCAGCAAGAGTGAGCATTATGGTGAGGAGTTCTTTATTGTAGATCTCATAGTTGCACTCAGTTATTATGAGCACCTTTGACATAAAAGTGACTGGTCACCATTTGCCATCTTGTTCCTGAGAGAGTACAGCTCCAATAGCATCTTTACTAGAGTTGGCCTCCACCCTGAACCTTTTATCTTGACTTGGTATGGCCAGGATGATGTCTTTGGCTAATCAGCATTTAAGGTCATTAAACACTGTTTGTTGGGAAATTCCCCAAGTCCATGAGGAATTCCTGGTCAATTGTGTCATCGGTTGGACTATTTTGCTGTAATCTCAGATAAATCATTAGTAAAAGTTGATAAATCCAAAGAAAGATTGCAGTTCCTTCTTTTTTGTCAGTTCTGGCCATTCAGTTACTCCTACCACTTTGACAGGGTCCATTCTGATACTCCCTTCACTAATAATGACTCTGAGGTATTCAGTTTCTAATACAGTTGACTATCTCACAATGCATATGGTCAGGAGACACCAAAACCATATGCATTTATAGATTTATGCAGAATCAAAATAGCATGTGATGTGACATGTGACTTTATGTGACAATGTTGTCATTTTCCCAAAATGCTGTCAGTGGCTTTTGAGTCAGCTTTCCATGCATCTCCTTGAATAATGCCCCTCTCAACTTCCTCAGCTGTGGTACTAATCCACCCTGGTCATCTTGTGAAACACAAAATGCCTCCAGCTTTTGAATAAGCTCAAATTCTTCTCTTATAGTTATCAAGGTCTGTTCTTCCTCACTCTCCTCTTCCTCTTCTTCCTCCTCATCATCATCAATGACAGTTATTTCCCCATTTTCTACTGCAATATCATGCTTGACAGCAGCAACAATCTCCTCATCTGTTGGCATCACCTCAAGATCTTCAGTATACTCTTCTGCAATAGAGTTAACCATCTCTTCAATGATTGGAATGGGACCAAACATGCGATTTTGTTGTTTCAATTCAACAAGATGGTTCTTCAACATTATCTCTGCTGTCTAGAGCTGTTGAATAGGGGTAATTTGGGTGGAAGGTGTGTTTATTTTTGACTGTGATAAAGAAGCCAACTGATTGACTGCCTCTAGTGCTTTACCAACATTATTCTCTGCATTCATAACAGCCATAAGAGCAGGACGCCAGTCAGCATCAGCATATTGGTTTCCAAGCAGATTCTGTAATGTCTGTTCAATCCCTGAAAGCATGTATTTGTCTGTTGAGGCAAAGTCATGAACAAGATTCCATGCAGACTTGAGGAGTGAGGCAGCTTGGAAATCATTGGATAGTGTGGTAGACTGTGACTCAGGTGCATTGTCAGGCATTATACCAGTGTGTTTCCAGCAGTTTGCTATCATTTCACTGCTGACATTTGCCCAAGCATCATGAGCAATAGTCATAGCTTCAAGGAGATCAAGCTTGAAGATCTCAGACTCTCCAAGATCATTGAGATCAAATGCATGGATACACATGACATTCTGATAATGTGCCTTGAAGCAGCAGATAATACCAGCATCTAGTGGCTGAATATATAGAGTCATATTGGGCTCAAAAAACTCCAGCTTTGTGTTATAGGGTGTATAAGCGATAGAATATCCTCAAAAGTTGTTCAAGGTCAGCAGAACCTGCCACATCTCCCTCTTCATCTTTAAATCAAACATCTTCATCCACTTCATAAATATTTCGCTTATCATCCAGGCTTTCTTGTTATTCTGATAATAGAATCCCATTGCCATTGGACTCTTTTTCTTGAAACACTGTGGTTGCTTTGACTTGCCAATGAAAACAACTGGCATTTGCTCACTCTCATCTGCATTCACAGCAAAACACATGGTGATGTGGAACTTGTCCTGTTTTTGTCCACTCATAGGACCAGATGCCAAGGTATGATCTGGAATGGCAAAGATGACAAGACCGGATTCATCAATATTCCATCTGTCTCACATCACATATTTTGCCATAATGCTGTGAAGATGCACACATTCTTTTTTCACTACCATCATATCCACTGAGCCTGCTTCTCCATGCTGCCGAACCTCCTGAATCTTCCATGCCTTGCAGAATGACCTCAACTATCCCTCTCCTTTCAAACACTGATCCTCTGGAATATTCATCAGATTTTCAATTCAATTTTGCTTCTCTATCAGCATTGCACCAGTCACAGTCTTATCTTGGAGCTGCATATTTTGATACCAGGATGCAACAGCATGCTCCACATCAGGTCAGGTGACAATACAAGACTTTTTGGATGATAGTGCATTAGGGTTCTCATTTGCACACTGTTCGATTTTTGTATGAGATGCCAGTTTCTATAAAAGAGTTGATTGGGTAAAGAGCAATACACCTTCCTTTCAGTTTGTGAAATGTGCCACAATGTCAGCATGTCGATGGGAAGGATGGTTATTAATGTGTTTAAATACTACGAGCCAGTCTCCTGTTGTGAGGTGTGGGTGGAAGATCTGCTTTGGAGACTGAGCTGATGATGTGTATATTGAGACTTTCTTCTTCTGTTTTGTATGCTCATATGGATTTCCAGATTTAGCACATGGTTTTCATGTTGGTTCAGGAGGCATGTTTATAGAGATATAGGCTGTGTCACTTTACAATAATTTTTTTTGTATTTGTCATAGTCTATACAAACAAATTATGTTCTTTATTGTTCTAATATATGCATAATGTCATATCAGCTTACTATAATTTTCAATCTGACAATGCATATTCCTAACTAGAACCATATGCATTTCTAGCCTATTTCTCTGCTCTCCAACTGCATTCCAGCCCAATCTATATGCAAAGTCAGAATTATGCATTTCGACATCATGCATTGTGAGATAGTCAACTGTACCTCAAATTCACATTTTTCAGCCTTGAGGAAGAGTCGATGCTTCCTCATCAAGAATAGTACCTGTTATACTATTCTTTGATGTTTCTCTTTGGTTTTGGACATGATCAGTATGTCATCTAAATAGATTGTTATTCTCCCCATAGCAATGAGATCTTTGAAGATGTCATTCATCATCCATTGGAAGGTGGTCGGTGAGTTGGTGAGTCCGAAGAACATAACTGTTAGTTCAAATAAACTGCGATTAGTTCAAAAAGCAGCCTTCCACTCATCGCCTTCTTTGATATAGACATTATTATATCCCCATTGAATGTCTAGTTTGGTGTAGTATTTAGTGCCTCAAAGTTTATCCATTAACTCTGTGATTAAAGGAAGTGGATAACAGTTCTTGATTGTTATCTCATTAAGCTTCTAATAATCTTGTACTGGTCAGAGTTTTCCATCCTTCTTTTTGATGAAAAAGAAGGATGATGCCATTGGTGATTTTGATGGTTGGATCCTTCTGCTAGATCAGTTCTCTTCAAGGAACTTATCTAGCTCATACTGTTCATTATTGCCCAGTGGATAACACTTGCAATCTAAGTTGGCATTTGCATTGGGGATTAGTTCGATGGCATGGTCTCAGGATTTTGCATCAGATAGTTCATCGAAATTTTCTTTTTTAAATAAATCCCAATAGTCACATGCCCATTCTGATACCATCTCTTCGAATGTCTTTCTCTCCTTCCCTGCATTGGCCTTTGCTGCTAAGTCATTAGCATGGTGAATGGCTTGAATGCTAATGGCCCTTTGTAGATCAATGGTGAGAATTGTTTCACCATCCTCCATTTCTTCATCCCATTGGTCTTCAGGATCTTCATCTGGTAATTCAAATAGAATCTTCTGGCAATGGCATCGAGCAAAGATGATGCATCTGGTCTTCCAATTGATTAGTGGATTGTGTCTGATTAACCAATCATGACCAAGGAACACCTTCTTGGTTCCTAGTTCGGTTACTGCTAGGTCAATTCATTTCAAATAATCGCCAATAGTGAGCCTAAGCTTCACATATTCAGTGATTGATCTGGCCTGATTCTTTGTTTCATCTGTGTTATAGACTGGAATGAGTGCCGCTGTTGCCCGAGTGGGCAGTTGATGTTTATTGACAAAAGCCTGATTAATGGAACTCTCTATGCAGCCACTGTCGATCAGAGTGGTGACTGCATAGATAGATCGAGATGTTAGTGTCTCAATCTGGGCTTTGGCTAATAGGTCTTGCCCTGGAGACTTGGATCATCTGATGAATTTTGGTGGCCCATGTAATTCATCAAGCTATTTCAAGGCTTGGCATTGTTTCACAGTCTGCATTCCAGTGATCATTTCATCAATCACTTCTTCAGCTCAGGTCTTATGTACCCAGTTTTTGAGTACTGCCTTTGCTACTGCTTCATTCTTTGTGTCCTTGATGGCCCACCAAGTCCATTCAGTATCAAACAGCTTCAGCCAATTGGTGGGGTTCTCTACCCCTGTTTGGCCTAAAGGCAATTGAGTCTGCTTTATTTTTTTAATGTGGCAGACTTTTAGTGATAACACACCTTTGGAGCTCTCTGCCCCTCTGCCCCTCTTCAGCCCTTTGTCAGTGCTTGAGTCGTTAGAGTCAGTTCCTTAGGTGATTTATGATGGTGAATAACAGAGTCAGGTATATTTGAATGCACATATAATTTAGACATAGAGGGTGATACTACAGAAGATAAAATGTCAGTCTGTTCAGCAGTTTGTGACCCATTATTCATTTCATTGGCTGAGTCAGCTGAATTGCTCACTGCTCAGCCTCATCTTTTACCTCCTTGGTCTTATCACCTTGGCCAAGGTCCTGTTCTTCCTTCATCAATTCAGCAATCTGTGCCCAAATATCTTCTCAGATGCACTTGTTCTTCTTCTGAGGGCAGTTTCATGCTATATGGTCCTTTTGATCACAATTGAAACACTTCTCTCCCTTCTTGAGGTGATCCACATCCATTGGCTTACCTGTTCTGATATATGTCATACCCATACTGGTTTGCTTCTCAGCATATTGAGAAGTTTGAGCTGAGCCACCAGGCCTAGATGACATGGTTGCCTGGAGGATAGAGGGCTTCCAGCCCTGTCCCTGAGTTTGGTGTCCATCCCATGATAGGGTGGATGATTCCATCTTCTGTCACTGTTATTCTCATCACATGATGATAATTCTGGTCTTCCATTCTTTGTATCCAACCAGGATACTATGGCTGAGATCAGAGATGATCTTGAGATAGGAGGATGGTAGTCCTCGTTTTATATATTTGATCATTTGGCCAGTGTCAACCACATTCTCTCTTACTCCAGTGAGTTTTCTGAGTCATTCTAACTCATCAAAGTAGTCCATGGCTGCTTTATCATCTATCTTATAGTCCTTCATCTTTTGCTTGTAGACTTCTTGGATGGCTGGATCTGTAAACTTGTCTTAGATCATTTGTTTGAATACCAGCCATGAGGGATAGTGGTGATATTGCCATGTGGTTGATCAGAAGGCAGGGGTGAGAAGCACCCACCACACCTTCACCTTATCTTCCAGATAAGTTGAAGCATATGTCATCTTGTACATGTCAAGTAGAAAGTATGAGGCAAAAACTTGGAAGTATTGATTGCAATCCATAAGGAATCAGTCAATATCATCTGAAGCCCCTTTAAAGGGGAGTGGATCTTGTACCAAGGTCAGTGTAACCCTTAGAATTTGTGCCTCTGCAGTGATAGAGGGCATTGGGTTTGGAGAGGCACCTCCAGGTGGGCCCACCCATCCTTCTAGTGGGCCAGGGAAAGAGTGGAGGGACCTGTCATCAGCTATGGGGCTTCCTGGCAGAGGAGGCTTCTTTCGTATGATCTATCCATTCTTAATGATCCAGCCTTGTGCTGTGACATCAGGGTCATCTCCTTCTGGAGCAGTAGGGGCTGCTTCACTGCCCTCGGCTTTGTCAGGTGGTAGTTATCCAGCAAATGGTTGCTGAATCAGAAACCTCCAAGGATTTAGAAAATGGCTACTTGGCTTGGGTCAGTACTGGAAAAGCCAAGATGCCAAGCTGCAGATGGCCAACATCATAACAGAATATCATGATGCCACTGATCAGATTGATGGCAAGGTGTATGCCAATTTAGATGGCATTACACTTGGTGTTCACAGCATTGGTGCTATTCTGTTGCTATACTTCAGCTTGTATGGTGGTAATGATCCTATCTGATAATGCAAATATCTTTGATTAAAATTAAACATGGCCTGCTCTGTGACCACATATTGTAAAATCTCCTCCTGCTCAACAGAATCAGCAAGAGCATACCTTCATCCCAGAGATGACCATAACCAGAGGTCATCCCTCCATAATTCAGCCACCTGCTCCTGGTACAGCTGAATAAATTCCTCTTCTCATGTCTCCCACTCTTTCTGTTATAATATCTCCTCCATTGGTGGAGGTTCAATCTTCTTCCATCATTTACAAAGAGGGTCCTCAACTTCCCTGCTGAGATTCTCCTCCTCAGCCTCATCATCTGCATTGGTCATTTTCTCTCCCTCATGGAGAGAACTGTCAAGTGGGCTGAAGACCCCTGGGGCGACCAGATTGAGGCTGCATGCTGAGACTAGTGTCATTGGGTCCAGGTCGAGGAGCAGGCTGTCACTCGGACTGCTCTGGCAGCTCCTCGACACTTGTTGCTGCTCTTGTCACTATTGCTCTGTGATACTGGCAGAAGTTTCAGTAGAACTAGGGGTGAAGGAAAAGGGTAGCAAAATTTCCATCAAGGAATCGCTGGATATCACCTGTGGGATCAATGGATTCATCATCTTCTCCCACCATTCTATGGTCTGAGGATATCCTGCCCTGGATGGAGATATCCTTGGTGTCCACAATGGTATCAGTTCTGTATGATAATGGATGGTTGTCATCAAGATTTGTTGCCCTCTGAAAGTAGTAGTCATCAGCATGAATGATTCCTGTGACTGATCCTGTCCAGAGGTCAGACTCCATGATGGGAGTGGCAGGTTCTCAGAATGAAGGGTTGAAAGTGTTGTTGGTGGTGGTACTGATGAGTGTATCAGTAAGTCAGGAGCTTCTAGAGCCCCCCCTCCTATCCTGAGCACAGAGGTACCACTCAAAGAGGGCATTTTCTTATACAGCCTAGTGCCCAATTTGTGCCTGCTCTTCAACATACTCAGCGAGAGATTAAAGGTGTTGTATGTTGCCTTCTGTGATGACTAGAGCAATATTCGAGGGGGGTTGTACTAGTCATGGTATCTCTGGATGCAATCCTGCTTGGCTCACCATTCTACCTCCTTCTCCTTGTTCCAATCGACTGGCCTCTCTGGCTGCTTCCCTCTAGTACTGGAGCTCATTCCTGTCGTTATCATTAAAGAATGGGTCAGGACTACTGACCCCTGTTTTCTGACTGACACTTCTTCCTCTTGTTGATGGGGATTGTCAAGGTCCTTGGCCTACAGAACCTCTGGAGCCTGAAGCTATCTGAATGGCCTCCAGGGAGTCTCTAGCATAGCACCCAATGCCGGGCTCAGAGACGGTGATTGTTGTCCTTGGTGTGTGAATGTAGTGCTCGGAGGGTGGGATGGGGGTGTTGGGTCAGAGTTGTTAAAACTCTGTAGCCCAAGGGTTTGTAGGGTCTTGGATGATTGCTGATGGGGGTCATGGGGGGTATGTGTGCTGCTGATGCTGCTCTGCTTCTTCCCTAAGACGTTCTTCAGTCAAGCTCCCAGAGATGTTTTCAGGATCGATTCCTTTGGGATGGAAGGACTGTTGGGCAGAGGCAGGGATGTTGTGGAGAGGGAGGTCTGGCATGACATTTCAAAGGATAGTTTGGATGCATTGGAATTCGTGATAGTGTTGAATGGCTCAAGTGGTTATTGATTGATGTCCATGGCACAGCTGTATAATCACCAATAAGCCTATCAGAATTCCAATGATGGAAGCCAAGAGTTCAAAGAACTTGTGGGTGAAGTTTGGATCAGAAGGGTTAAGCACAGGAGGCATTCAGTTCCTCAGCACAATTGGGCCTGAGGAAGAGAATGATAAGCATTAAGCTAATTGTTAAGCTCAAATCTCATGTGACTATCAACATATGATAAACAGTTCAGAACCTCACACTTCAGGTTAAACTGACTGAGTTCACCAAGTTAATAGCGATAGTGGTTTCAAGGTGCAAGAAGCTTGAGCTCAAGAGTAGATGGTAAAGAATAAACTTTAGCTTAATGCTGGAGCTACTACAGTGAAAATAGTGCTACTTAAATACTGTTCTGTTATCTGGCTATTAATAACTGTTCACAAAAGATATTGTCTGTCATAGGGCTGTTACCCCCATTGTTGCTAGGCTATCCACAAAGGTTGTTGTCTTGCTATTGTGCTGTTACTGTTGCACTGCAATTGAGAGATAAAAAGAGCATTGTCTCTCTCTTTACAGCACACAGCAGTGTGGTAAGACAATGACCAACTGGATTGCTGAGCTAAGTGTTCCCATGGTTCTAAGCACTGGCCTAAGTGCTCTGACTAAGCAAGAATAGGGGTCATTTCCAAAGGAAAAAAGGAAAGAAAATAGGAAAAATCATAACAACTTACAGATTGAAAAGAGATGATGATGAGAAAATCACCAGGTACAAGGCCAGACTTGTTGCAAAAGAATTTTCACAGGTATCCAGCATTGATTTCTTTGAGATATATGCATCTGTTATCAGGCTGGACATATTCTACCTACTTATGGCAATTGCCACTCAAAGAAACCTAATCATTCATAGAATGAATGTTGTTGGAGCTTACTTAAATAGTAAACTCAATGAATCTATTTATATAGCACAGCCATCTAAATATTCAGATGAGAGTGGAAAAGCAGCACACCTCAAATTAATATTGTATGGACTCAAGCAATCTGACTGAGTTTGAAATAACAAATTAAATGCTACATTTTTGGGACTTAGATACATCAGATTGATCAGTGATCAATATGTGTACATCAGACAAATGAGTTCTGATCCTATAATCATAGCTGTACATGTTGATGACATGATATTGCTTGCCTCAGATGATGAAACTATGTCTAAAATGAAAGAAGAGCTTAAGAAGAAGCTAAATATCACAGATATGGGGGAGATTCAATATATATTGAGCATGAAGATAGACAGAAATTGGGACAAGAGCACTATCACTCTATCCCAGAAGGCATATATTCTCAAAATACTTGAGTGAATGGGTATGAATGACTGTAAAGTGATCAAATGTCTATGGTCCTGAATATACAGCTAGAGAAAATTCTGACAGAAGACCCATGAGATGTTGATATAGCCACCAGGCAATATTACCATATTGGTGTTGGATCACTAATGTTTGCAGCCAATGGATCCCAGCCTGACATTGCATATGCTGTCACTGAATTAAGCATGTACATGTAGAATTCAGCTGCTGAGCATGTTACAGCCTTGAAGTGAGTTTTTTGCTATCTAAAGGAAACTCTAAACTTCAGAATCACATATGGAGAGACTATGAATGAGCTGATACCTTATTCAGACTCAGACTGAGGAGAAGACAGAATAGATAGAAGATCAACATCTGATTATGTCTATACCTATGCAGGGGGAGCTGTTACTTAGAGTTCAAAGAAACAGCCCACTATAGCCTTATCCACTATGAAAGCAGAATATATGGCCCTTGCACACACAACCTGAGAAGTAATTTGGCTATGAGCACTCTTAACTGAATTAGAATTGCCACCTTATGAAGCAATGACTATTTTCATTGACAATCAATCAGCAATCAAATTCACCAAGAACCTTATATTCTATGCTCAATTGAAGTATATAGATATACAGCACCACTTCATTTGTGAGTGCATGGCTTCAAATGAAGTCAAAGTTTAGCACTGCACATTAGAGGAGAACTTAGCAGATATATTCACTAAAGGCCTACCAAGACTATTATATGAGTATCTATCTGCAGGTATTCTAGGAACTCAGAATTGAGAGTGTGTGTTGGGATAGCAATTTTGAGTGAGTATGAGAACATACTTGAAGATACAATGCCAGTCAGCAGCAGCTGACTTGGATTATGATCCAGACTTATTTAGTATCTCATAGAAAGATCTCAAAGTAATACAAAATGTATTTAAGTAGAACATCTCTCTCTTGAGAGGCTAATTCTAATCCTCTGTACATTACTCTGCTCTCTACTGACAACAAATGGCAATAGAGTAACTAATCAGCTATGCTTAGCTGCTTGCAGGCCACTGTAGCATTCTGATGATACTGTGATTGAAGTAGAGTAAGATGATATAGAAGATGATAGTTCAATTGTTGAATATTAGATGATCATGACTTCCACATTGACTGCAACAGAAATGTGGAGATATTCTGATGCAGCAATAGATGAGTTCAGTAATGACTTTTAATGATCTTACATGTTTGGTTTGTGCTAGACTTTGTCCAGTCCAGGGTTCTCCTTAGTATACAAAAAGTGACTAGTATTTTTTGATTGCAATGCTCATTCAATATAGGTTTAAATTTGCCAGCACCACACTGCATGGAATCTTAGAAGAGTGAAGATGTCCTGAGATGAGGTTGTAGCTACACATGCAAAGAAAACACCTTTATGAAGTCCAAGACAGATAGTGCCATTGTAGTTGTGATGGCAAAGAGATAACCAGCAGTTTGAATAAATTGCTTGACAGTAAACATGTTTGTGAGAATTGTATAAAAGATGAAGAGTTATATATGTGAGAGAGGTCCCTACTCCTACTCATTTATTGTGGTTCATCTGAGAGCAGAAGCTTGCTTAGTGAGACAAGAGTCTCATTGATGAGAGAGAGATTCATGGCTGAAGTTTTTTTATATTGTCTATGAGCTGACAGATATGTCCATTCAGCCATCTGCATTCTCAGCACCACTTTTGAGGTCAGTTGACAACAAGAGATTGTGTTGTAGGTCCATATGATGACCACCAGGCAAAAAGAAGAAGTCCACCAATGCAATACAAGACAGAAATAGAAATAGAGGCTATCTATCTATGAAATGAAACAGTAGCACTGCTCCTGCCCCAAAACTCTACATTGCAGAAAAAAAGCAAAGGAGTTTCCAAGTGGTAATAAATGTGTGCTAGAAACAGAAGTTTGAGAGATACAGATGTCAGCTGATATATTAACAGGTCACAGCATGGAGATTTGGAGATGTGAGGAGAATATTCTCATCAGTGAGAATACTTGACACCTGCAGGCTTGCAAATATTTCTAGCATTATTTTTCACTTCATGCCTCAGCCTTCTAAGTCAGTCAGCAAAACAGTTATGTTGTGGGTCTATATATACACATATAATTGGATGGGTAATCAAATTTGACTCCATGGAGGATATGTATAGCAGTGTGATGGATGCATTGCTTAATTGCTGATTCAGGATATCATTCCAAAGGGCAAAATAAACTAAAGCACTTTGCATCTCTTCATGTAAAAATAGCATCCAATCAGTTTTCTCAGAAGGCCTTCATGTACTTTCAGCTAACCCAAAACTCAACAAGATGCACACCAGAAAAATATGAGCATATGAGTGCTTCAACACAAAATAGAAGTGCTTTAAAACTGATATGCTCCACATGCAACACAGAAGACTCCAAAGCCAACATGAAGTGCAGTCTCAACCTATTATTGATGACTGCTTGTTAGTAGGTTGGTTCTTCATCTGGTCAGCTGAAGTGATGCATGAGTCAATATGTTTATCCACCTCTTTGTGGAGTTTCTCTTTTGCATTCAGAGTATGAGCAAGAGAATAGATGATAGTACATGTAGAGCTGATCAGATTATTAAGTTTATGCATCACACCAGCTTTTATATAACAGTGGCTTGTTACAGAGCAGAAAATGATCTAAACAAGACAAACAAAAAAAAAGTCAAAATAAAAAACTAGTAGAAGAAAACTTGATTGAGATATAAGAATTCCTTATTATTAGTAGAATTTTCACATCACACATGGTTCTGGATACAGAATTGAATCCACCCTACAAGTTCAGGTCACTGATGCCAAAGACATGTATTTTTATGTTTCTCAGCAACAACCAGCACTTAGTAGATCTCAGAAGACAATATGCATATGAGGTTGATATATGTCAACTCCTTTATTATATCCTTTGACCTAAGGGTACAAAGGAGAGTCTGAAAAATCTATTAAATCTCTCTTTTTCTTTTATCTCCCTCATAAACTGATACTTTTTACATGCTGCTAAAATAACATGAGAAGTCATATCAAGGCACCAGTCTTCTGCTAATATAGAATAGTACCTAGTAAACGATTTCATTCTCTCTTCTGCCATATAGAGCATGTTAGGCCCAAATGTCATGTGAGCAGATACATGTGATAAACGGATGTTCCTTTGCACTTTGAGGAATCACCCGAGTCCACTGATTGTATATCTGCATGGTATAACACAAGGTCAAGGATTGACTCGAGGTAGAATGGTATGTATAAACTTTAGCTCGAAGCTGGGGTAAACCAGCGAGAGCATTGGTCCTTAAATACTGTACAGTCGTCTTCTAATTATACTACTGCTTATTATGTGTGTCTGTGGCCATGGTGCTTGTTGTCCTTGAGCATCGTTACCATACATAAAAGGGGAATTGTGTGTCGTGTTAGGCTTGTTCGTCGCGACGACTCATTTGGGCAGGTTAGTTGTGCTGACTAAGCTTCCCACAGTCTTGTGCCTTCTGACTTGGCATAAATAGGGATGAAAAGGAATAAAAAGAGGAAAATCATAACATTACCCCCCACTTAAGACTATCGTCCCGATGGCTTAATTAAGGGATAATTCATAGTCATGTATAGCGGCATCGGCGTCCATGTGTTTCTCGTTTACCCATTGGTTTGATTCTGGTCCGTAACCCTTCTAACTAACCAGATAATCCACTGTTGTGGTCGTGCCACCCCTGCAGGCTCTGACTTTTCACAGTTTGTGATTTAAGACTTGGTCGATCTCGTAGTGTTCTTTATTGTCGATTAAGTCAGGGGGCAGTGGCATCAGCCGTTCTTGGTTTGGAAAGGCTGGTGCGATATATGGTGTCAGAAGTGATTCATTGAATACGTCATGGATTTTCCATGTAGGTGGTAGTTTCAGCTTGTAGGCTGACGCACCGATTTTCACCAGGATAGAGAAAGGGCCTGTGCATTTGTCGGCGAGTTTCCGTTTCGGGCAAGGAAGATGGAGGTTGGTTGTATCAAGCCAGACTTTATCATGGATTTGATATGCATGGGCAGAGCATCAGTGTTTGTCATACTGTTTTTTCATGATGGTTGCCGTCTTTTCCAATGCGGCCTTTGTTTCGTTATGGATTTTTTCCATTGTAACGGCGAAGCTTGTGGATGCAGGGGTTGTCATTTTCAAATGTGTTGTTTGGGTGACATGTGGGTGCCATCTGTGGTTCACGAAGAAGGGCATTAGACCTGTGGCGGAGTGTACCCTGTTATTATGTTGAAAGGCTGCGAGTGCCAGCCATTCAACCCAATCATCCTGTCAATAGTTGATAAATAGTCAAAGATATTTCTCAACTTCCTAGTTCGCTCTCTCAGTTTGACCGTCGGTTTGCGGGTGGTAGGCAGTGGATGCATTTCGTTTGATCTGTAGCAATTTGTATAAGTCGTCGAGGAATTTCGACATGAATTGTGGTCCTCGGTCAGAAATGATGACTTGCGGCATCCCGTATTTGGCGTATACCTCATCCTGCAGGATTTTTGCCCAACTGTCTGAAGTTAGTACCATAGAGCATGCAATCGGAATGACCGTTTTAGAGAATCGGTCGACTATAACGAGAATCGTGTCAAAGCCGTTGCAGTCCAGTAGTCCTGTGATCATATCTACAGAGATATGGGTCCACAGTTGTGATGGTACCTTGTTTGGATGTAAGGGGGCTGACCATGGTTGTGTCGATGTCTTCCCCCTTTGGCATGCTTCACATGCCTTGACGTACGATGTGATGTCATTGCTGAGCTTGGGCCACCAGTAATTCCGAAGGACTAGTTCCTTTGTCTTGGCAATACCAGGGTGTCCCGCAGTGGCGTGATCATGGCATGTCGCAATGACTTCCCCACATAGGCTTTGGACTCAGGGAATGTAAATTCGTCCATCATAACGGATCATCCTGTCTTCTTTTGTCATTCCCCACTCATGGTTGAGTGAGGCGGCAATCCTCTGATCCCATTGGTGGGCATTCCATGTCGCGCTTCTGATGCGCTCATGTATTTCCTCCTCTGTTGGCATTATTAGTGCCCAGAAATGCTCAGGGCATAGGATGGTAACACCATCATTGTCATTCCCCCCTTGGTCATGGTCAGCATGACGGGAGAGAAGATCGGCCTTTTTGTTAGCGACCCTGGCTTTGTGATAGAGTGTGTACTGATACTGAGCGAGCTCAGTCACCCACCAGGCCTGACGACGGTTCAATTTCTGAGGTTGGCAGAAGTATCTGAGATTCTGATGATCCGTTCAGATCTCGAAGGTGTTTGCTGCTCCAATTAAGTAATGTCACCACTCTTCAAGAGCGAGCATAATTGTGAGCAATTCCTTGTCATAGATCTCATAATTCCTCTTGGTGATGGTTAGCACTTTTGAGAGGAAGGCGACAGGGCACCATTTCCCATCTTGTTCTTGGGACAGTACGGCACCTATGGCCCCATCGCTGGAGTTGGCCTCTACTCAAAATTTCCCTTCCTGAGATGGGATGGCGAGTACTACATCCTCGGCTAGTCGTCGTTTCAAGTCTTTAAAAGCGAGTTGTTGTGGAGTTCCCCATCCCCATGGAGCGTTACCAGTAAGTTGTGTCATGGGTCAGACAATTTTGCTGTAGTCTCATATGAATCACCTGTAAAAGTTGGTGAAGCCAAGAAAAGATTGTAGTTCCTTTTTCTTGGTGGGGGTCGGCCATTCTAGCACCCCTGCAACTTTTATTGGGTCCATGCGAATGCTCCCTTCGCTAATGATTACCCCAAGGTACTCGGTTTCTAGCACCTCGAACTCACATTTCTCCACTTTGAGAAACAGTTTATGCTTCCTCATGAGGGTGAGTACTCGTCGTACCAGGTCGCGGTGCTCCTCTTTAGATTTGGACATTATGAGAATGTTGTCGAGGTAAATGGTCATCTTTCCAGTGGCGATGAGATCCTTGAATATATCGTTCATCATCCACTGGAAGGTGGCTGGAGAGTTGGTCAAGCCGAAGAACATTATGGTAGGTTCAAACAATCCCCGATTGGTCCTGAATGCGGCCTTCCATTCATCCCCTTCCTTGATCCTGACGTTATTATATCCCCAATGGATGTCAAGTTTGGTGTAGTATTTGGCCCCCCAGAGTCTGTCCATTAGTTCTGAAATTAATGGTAATGGATATCGATTCTTAATGGTCATTTCATTTAGCTTGCGGTAGTCCTGTACGGGCTGAAGTTTACCATCTTTCTTTTTTACGAAGAAAAAGAGGGAGGCCATAAGGGACTTGGATGGTCGAATTCATCCAGAGGATAAATTCTCATCTAAGAATTTATCAAGCTCTAGCTGCTCCTGATTACCAAGGGGGTAAGTCTTGCAGTCAAGGTTTGCGTTGGCATTGGGGATTAGTTTGATTGCATGATCCCAGGGTTTAGGGTGTGGGAGTTCATCAAAACTCTCTTTCTTGAAGAGGTCTCCATAGTTACGTGCTCACTCTGGTACCATTTCTTCGAAGGTCCTCTCTTCCTTCCCTTCGTGGGCCTTGGCCACTAGGTTGTTGGCATGATGTATTGCCCAAATATGAATTTCCTCTTGCAGATCAACGGCTAGAATGGTTTTGCCATCTTCCATCTCCTCATCCCATCTGTCTTCTGGATCCCCATCAGGTAATTCATATGGGATTTTTCGGCATCGGCATCGCACAAATGTGAGCTTCCCAGTTTTCCAATTGATAAGCGGGTTATGCCAAATGAGCCAATCGTGTCCCAAGAATAACTCCTTGGTTCTTAGATCCGTTACAGTGAGGTCAATCCTCTCGGAATGATCTCCGATGATCAATCTGAGTTCGACAAACTCCGTGATTGATCTGGCTTGGTTTTTTGTTCTGTCGGCATTGTACATCGGTATGGGAGCGACGGTAGACCTGGTGGAGAGATTGTGCTAGTGGACAAAGGTTCGATTGATGGAACTACCGGTACAACCACTGTCGATCAGGGCAGTGACCAAGTGGATAGTTCGATTGGCCAGGGTTTCAATCTGGGCCTTGGTGGTCAGGTCCCTCCCTGGGGTTTTAGCCCATCTGATGAATTTTGGCAGACCCTTTAGTTCGTCCAACCATTCCAGGGCTTGGCTTCACCCAGCCTTTCGTAGCCCATTTATGGCGTCTATAGTGGCTTCTCCTGCCCTGGTTCGATGTATCCACCCACATAGGACAGCTTTTGCTGTGCTGTCATCCACTGCTTCTTTGATGGCTCTCCACATCCATTCGGTTTCGAATGGCTTGAGCCAGTGTTTGGGGCTCTCTGCCCTAGTTTGGCCCATAGGCATTTGAGATTCCTTTTTCGACTCTTTTAGGTGTGCGTGATTAACTGGTATATTCGAATGCGCATATGTAACTACAGAAGTATCGTAAGTCTGTTCAACAGCTGGGATGGGCACACCATTAAGTCCTTTGGCCAATGCAGTGGAGTCATTCACTGATTGGCCCCATCTTTTACCTCCTCAATCTTTGTTTCCTTTCCGAGTTCTTCATCCTCCTTTTGCAGCTCGGCTATCTGCGCTCATATATCTTCCTGGGTTCTCTTCTTCTTCAGGCAGTCCTTGGCCATATGTCCCTTCAGGCCACATGTGAAACATTTTCCTTCCTTCTTCAAGTGATCTATGTCCATAGGCTTTCCGGCTCCAGTGTAGGTTGTGCTGGTCTCCGTCTTCTGGCTTCCATAGCTGGGCATTTGAGGGGATCCCGACGATTTCCCAGCAGTTTGCCCCATCTTGTTCGGGGTTGGCGGGGCTGGCTTCTTGGAGTATTCTTGTAGCGTGGTTGCCTCTGCTTTCTGCCTTTGTTGCTCCTTGTACATCTCGACGATTCGTTCCTTCCATTCATCATATCCCACTGGCATCAATAATTTGACACCCATGGCCGAAATCATCGTGAGGTACGAGGAGGGGACCCCTCACTTGAGCGCTTCCACCATCCTTCCATCGTTCGCAGTATCTTCCCTGATCCCTGCAAGTTTGGCGAGCTGTTCTAGCTCATCAAAGTAGTCCGTCACTGCCTTGTCTCCCATCTTGTATTCCTTGATCTTCTGCTTGTGGACTTCCTGAACCGCGGAATCAATAAATTTATCGTTTAGCATCCGTTTGAACACCAGCCATGAGGGATATCGGTAATGTTCCCTAGTAGTGGATCAGAAATTCGGGGAGATCAAGATCCACCACATTTTGGCCTTATCTTCCAGATAGGAGGTGGCGAATGTGACTTTGTTCATATTGGTCCCAATATACCCAACATAGACTTCGAAGTACTGCTCGCAGTCTACCAGGAACCGATTGATGTCGTCAGAGGCCCCCTTAAAAGGGCGAGGCTTCCGAAGAAGGTCGGAATGACATTGCAGGACGTTAGCGTTATGCGGAAGCAGGCCCATCGGGTTGGGCCAGCTGTCGAATGGTGGCTGTCCCCATTCTGCGGGTGGTCCAGGGAACGAATGTAGCGAATTGTCATCGGCGATTGGGCTCCCTTTTGGGTGTTCTATGCAGACGATGACTCCGTCCCATACAGTGAACCTGAGACAGACCACCTCTGAGTCATCTCGAACGGGATCCTTCTCACTTGATTCTGCCTGATCCGGGGGTGGCTGCCCCCCGAGAAGTCGGCTTCCCCTGCCGGTCCAGGGATTCTGGATTTGGGTGGATTGCCATGCTGGTCGGCTCCTGGTTTGGGCGAGCTGCGAAGCCATGCTTCGGATTGACGGGCTGTTGTTGGCCTGGCTTCGGATCGAGGGAGCTGTGTAAATGGCTCGTTTCAGTGGTACGGGAGGGGTACGTGGCATTGGTGCCGGCATCCTCAGCTTATCGGGAGGTTGGTATGGGGGTATTGGCATGAGCAGGTCTTCTGGGTGCCATCAGCTGTACTCCTTCCATGCATATTCCGTCGTGGCATACTGTAAAACCTTTTTCTTTTCAGTCTCGTCTGCATACCGATATTTCAGTCCTAACAACGTTGCCTGCCAGCATGCGTCTTACCATAAAAAGTTCCTCCCCTGCTCATACAGTTCCTGATACTCCTTGTTCCTTGCTCTTTCCACTTCCTCCCTCAAGGCCTCTTTGTCGGTATCTTCTCCTGCTCGTTCCATTCGTTGCTGGTATGGGTCATCACTGTCCCTGTCGCTCTCCCCGTCGCCCTCATCCCTGCTGTCCTCTTCCTCGAGGAGAGAATGGACGGGCTGGTCGTAAATGGACGGCATGGCTGGACGAAGGGTCGCTAGGGATCTCTGCATCAGCCTGGGTGCTGGGTCCGTTGGCCTCATGGTCACTGGTTCAGGCGATGGGAGGGCTCCTGAGTCGACTGTAGCACGTCCCTCCATGCGCTCTTGTCTCCTCCAGTTCTCGGCTATAGAGGCCAAAGTGTCATTGAAACTCAGGGTTAAGGAATTGTCGAGCAACTCTGCTGCCCAGGAATCGCTGGAGAGCTCTGTTGGAGACGTGGGCATTGTCAGGTACTCGGAGCCCATAGGCTCCGAGGACGGAGTCGGCGTCCGAGGAGATGGTGTCGGTGCGGGCAGGATACTCAGGGGTGGGAGGTCGAGGTTCCCTTGTCCTCCCTTGTCGGATTGCCTCGTCTCAGCTGACAATGCTGGCGGGTCCTGTCCAGGGGTCACTTTCCAAGTCGGGCTCCCTGAAAGAAGACCCTGAGTCAGAGCGGAGTCCATATCCACTGGGGGAGGCTGACCCCAGCCTTTCGGCTTCTTCTCTTCTCCTCTGCGCTCTTCCCTGCCTGTCATACTCTGTGGCTTCATACTGCTCTTGGGCCTCTTCTCGTATGTAGTCGGCGAGCTCTTCCTGGGTTCACCTGATTTCCTCCTCCCGATTCTGGTTCTGCTGCTGCTGCTGTACTGCCTCGTCATAGTTGAAGGGAATGGTAAGGTCCCAGTCTGGGAATATGCAGTGTATAATTCTGTCTCATGTGGCTCTCTCCCTTTCGCTGGCCATTCCGACTTTGGGCTCACTCCCCACATGGAGGTGTCAGTAGGGGTCTCCTGCTGCAGAAATGGCAATTTCTGTATTCGCATAGTCGGGGTGAATGGTCCTTCCATGCAGGTCGTCGATCCCCAGCCTGCTGATGGACTGACTGGAGCTGGTGTCGGGCTTGGTGGGGGTCTCAGGGGGGTTCTGGGGGGAGTCAGGGCTTTCGTGGGGTCTCACAGCCATTCGAGCAGCATCAAGGGAGTCCTGAGTGCGGTTTCCAATCCCTGAGGGAATTGGGGAGGCGGGATGCTCAGAGGGAATGGTTGGAGTGACGTGGTCAGGGACCTCTGCAGGCTCCTGAGTGATGTTTGTCGTCCACGGGTTCTAGAACCCTGTGAAAGCAGGGTGGTGGTCTCGGCTGTCTCGTCGAGGGAGGTGTTGGGGTCTTTCTTCCTCATGAAGGCTCCCCGGATCCGAGTCGTTATTCCCGGTTTCTGATAAGGGTCCCCCTTGTGGGAAAAAGGATGTTCTGGTGGAGGGGGGGATGTCATGGAAAGGGAGGTCAGGGGTTACGTTGCGTAAAATCTGTTGAATCTGCTGGAACGCTTGATAGTGCCTGACTATCCAAGCTGCTACTGATTGTCGTCCACAGCAGAGAGTGATGATGGTGAGAAGTCCAAGTAAGGTTCCAATAATGGAAGCAATAAGCTCGAAGAAGTCGTGGTTCAGTTCGGCGGTTGTTACTGGGGGCATTCGGTTTCTCAGCACAGTTGGGCTTGAGAAAGGGAAGGTGAGAGCTTCGAGCTAATTGTTAGGCCCAAATGTCACGTGAGCAGATACACGTGATAAACAGATGTTCCTTTGCACTTTGAGGAATCACCTGAGTCCACTGATTGTATATCTGCACGGTATAACACAAGGTCAAGGATTGACTCGAGGTAGAATGGTATGTATAAACTTTAGCTCGAAGCTGAGGTAAACCAGCGAGAGCATTGGTCCTTAAATACTGTACAGTCGTCTTCTAATTATACTACTGCTTATTATGTGTGTCTGTGGCCATGGTGCTCATTGTCCTTAAGCATCGTTACCGTACATAAAAGAGGAATTGTGTGTCATGTTAGGCTTGTTCATTGCAACGACTCGTTTGGGCAGGTTAGTTGTGCTGACTAAGCTTCCCACAGTCTTGTGCCTTCTGACTTGGCGTAAATAGGGATGAAAAGGAATAAAAAGAGGAAAATCATAACAGAGCATGCATTTGAGTGAAGCCTATAGTAAAGGAGAGATGGTGCATATTCCTGGCTCTATGTTTCTGATAACACTATCAGAGTGGCAACAGTCTAGCATGAACATGATATGATAACCTTTGCTATAAGAGATCTCTGTAAGAATGCTGTTAATCTCTCTGTCACTGATGTCAGAGATTGAAATGCTATTAGTATTGAGATCTTCATGGTCTATAGGACAGAGTGCTTTGATTGATTTTATCACTGCTTTACCATTCAAGTCTGATGGTGAGTAGCTTGAACCATATTCTGAGTAGTATATAATGATGTTATCTTCAGGCTTAATTAGTGGGTTGTGAACAAGATTAAGGAGAGACTGGACTATGTTTATATGGGAAGGAACAGAGTAGTCTTTGAGAGTTCTGTATTCTGTGAAACTTAGAAGATAATAAATGTATTCCTTTGGAACTCTGAGGTCTGCAAGTAAGTATTTCTCCATTGCTAAGACATCTGACATGTAACTATGTAGCAGATATATTTTATACATGTCAATACCTATGAGCACAGCTTAAAATCAGGAGGCATTAACACAATGTCATAACTATATTGCTGATTTTCAGTGTCAGAAATAACAAAAGTAAATAAACTTACAATTTGATGGTCTGGAGAGTCTTTGAATCACAACTTTTGCATCTATGAAACACTTGTGAGCTTGAGTCAAAGGTAGTAAAGTTGAAGAAGTTTTTTGCAAGCCTCAAGAGAATGGGTATCTCCAATGGACAACACCCTCACTTTAGCCTCATAGAAAACTTCCACTGAATTGACCCCATCCATCCTATAAAGCTTTGCCAGCTCTTACTTATGCTCTTCTAGGCAGCTAATTTCTTTAATCTCTGATATTCCCATATCTTCCTTTGTAAACAGTTAGAATGATGATCTCAGAGTGCACATGGGAATATGTACATACTAGAGATAAACTATCTTAGAAAAAGAATAGTGTTGAAATAGTCTTGTATGAGGAATCCTTATATGCATAAGTTGAAAATGACCCAACCAAAGATAAGAAAGGCTTGTATCTACCATCTGCAAGAATCAACTGACAAATAACATTGCCAGTATAAGGAATGCTCTTAGCATGAGATCAAAACTATAGGGCTTGATAAACAATCATTTAAAGAATAACAGTATTACTCATATTTGAAATTTGATTAGAGTGTTTCTGAATGTAGATAGACTAGCTATGCTATGCATAATATCAGTAAGGAGTGCAGAACAGTATTATTCTGTCAGAGCTATAGAGCAACATATGGACAATCAACTAAATATTTGTGACCTGTTTCAGCCTGACTATGATCTATAAGAAACAAGCAAGTTTGAACACAGTACTGCTGAGAAGCTAACAGCATGTATTCAGAATAAGTTTTTTTTGGATTGTGGCCCATGCAGTGTGCTGTGCTAAGAATTTCAATAAAAACTTAGATGATCAGCTATTAAAATAATATAGGGTATGAAAATTAATACACTATCTCTATCCAGGCTCTCACTCTGAAACTGGAGTGATAAATCCTGAAATCCTCATAATAATCTAGTTTGATAATGGGTTCAAGGACTGAATGTCTGTAGCAGAACTTTTTAGATACAATAATATAGTTCCTGAAAAGTGACTTACTTATTCAGTAAATATCCTCAAATTATATCAAAGATTGTGAGTCTAAAAATATTCCAATAATAGATATATCACTAATAGAAAGAGCTGAGCTAAACAGCATTAGAGACATCTGACTCTACTCTCCTGATTAACAGGATCTCAAAGTCAGCAGAGTAAAAAGAGATATTTCCTACCTGCATATAGTAATGGCTATCCATATGTTGAATCTGATCATATATTAGTCATGCATTGAGTGAAAGAAACAGGATAATCACAAATGAGTGCTATCCATATATATTCTTGAACCCTCCAGAACAAAGATTCATCCTGTGGCAGATGAGACAGTAGTAGTAGTACTCCAAAGTATTGATATCTTGTACTGTTATTGTCTTTGGGCTAAAACAAACTGCTGATATCAGAATCAACATGAAAGACATTAGAGTTTTATATCAAGACAAGCAGTTCAAATTCTATGTATACCTCTGCTCCAGATCAGAAAAGACTGTTTGCAAAGGATTTGGCAAGCACATACAGCACTCATGTGCCAGCACTTCTGGATAGAACAACTCACAAGCTATGCATACTCAGCAGATAAATATATTATAAGCTAGATGGAGAAAAGCAGTCTTTTGCTCCATTGACTCAAACTTCAAATCTCCTGAGATCCTGATAAGCTTATTATGTGTATACTCTATCTATTCATAGTGAAACAATCTCAAAAGAGGAACAAAACTCTGGTGGCCAATGGTGGCATTGTCAGGAAGGTCAAGGATATTTCTCACTAGATGGAAGATACAGAAATCCATGAGAGAGGGAATGATGATAGTATGAGGTGATCCAGATAAGAAAAATAACACAAAAATGGATCTTGCAAGGGCCAAGCAGGATACAATGACTGAAGCATATCTAAAAGCAGTTTGCATAGAATAGTAGTGGCTCTGATGTATATATTCTTGAGACATAAGGATTTATTCATAAACTTAAGATACATGCTCTTGATGTATTTGTTTATCACTTGCCTCTTTTGTGAGCTGAATGAAGGTAGTAGATATCTTGAATCAGCCTGTTGAAGGATATCCATATGTTTCATCTCATCTTACTTTTCAATCACTCATTCTATTTATCTTATATACACTTACACCTTCTGTTGTTTCTTAATCATCTATATAGTCCAGCTGTTTTTATGTATATGCCTCAGTTGCTTCACCCATATTGTGCTCAACTAAGGTATATATATCTCTACTATGCTTATAACTATGATATTTATACTCATTTATAGATACTCACATATATTTTTTTGTTAATAAATTATGAGGCACTATTGCCTATAACTACTCAGTCAAGAAGAATATGCAATGGAATTTTAACTCAACTTACCACTTGAATTTATATTATACCACTACTCTCACCACTTTACATCATATCTCTAGATGATATTATTGATGTCAGAAGTCACTATTCTCCCTGACATGAGTAGCTATTTCAATGAGAAGAACTATGCCTCATGGAAACTCCAACTTACTGAATTACTGAAGAGAAAAGATTTATAGAGATATATTGCAGGAATTACTGTCTGTCCTGCTATCTCCACCACTACTATCACAGCTATGGCTACTACTATGCCTCTCTCATCAGACTCTACTCCCATATACTCATCCTCTCCTTCATATAATAAGTGGGTTTTTTATGACCAGCTCATCCATTTGAACATTGTCCTTAATATTCTTGACTCTATTAGTCTAGAAGTCAAGATCAATAGAATGACAAAGGAATGCTGAGACTTTATTGCTGCAAAACATACAAAGAAAACAGATATGGCTCTTTCTGAGGCTGAGGCATCACTGAATGCAGCAAAATTTGATAAGAACAGTGATGTCAATATTCATGTTGCTGACTTGTGCATAAAATGACAAGCTGTGAATGACCTTCAAACTATAGTGTTGAATAATCAGAAATTTAAGAGAATAATTATTTGCTTGATAATTCTGACTGATCACTGGATGCCTATTCTTCTAAGCTTATATAGCATGCCAACATCCTCTGATGTGATTTTCTATCTCCAAATTCATGCTGCCATACTTTGTGCAGTGAATAAAGATCCTGTCAACTCTCAAGCACTTGCAGCTAGAGTCAAAACCTCTGTGATAGTATGTGGATATCACAACCCAGATTGCAAGACCTATGATAAGATTAGACATACTACTGAGAATTGTTATTGGCTAGGAGAAGAAAAAAAGAGACAATTCTCTGCTAACTTCAGCTGATCTCACTATATAAATCAGACAATGTTGAACACTATAGCTGATACTATGAGGCATTTTATACTTGCTATATATACTACAGTGAAAGTTGATTATAATGATGATGACATTGTAATTGAGAATAGCAGCACTGGTGAGAGGATATATGAGTGGAATGGTACCTGTTCCTTCTGGCACTGAGATGAAACAGAGAGCAGCACTGTGTTGATGTTGAGTGATGAGTTTTCAGACTGGAGTTCAAACTTTAGGAGTGAAACAGACTTCTTTACAGAGGTTGAAGAAGAGACAGACCTCAAAATGCCTCCTCTCACTGATATCAATGATGATAATGATAAAGATATTGCTAAAGATGATGAGATACCTCTTATCAAGAGTACAGACACTAGTGAGGCTGACTCTGCTACAACTGCTTTCATTATGACTACATTTAAAGGCCATACCTCAGCTATCACCCTAACCTTCATGGATTCTGGCATGAGCAACTACTTCTTTAGGAATCATGACAACTTCACAGAGTATACACCAGTAGCCTTTTATACTGGCTCATTTGCAATTGAGAAAAAAAGAATGTTCAAGATTCTGGACCAGAGTACAGCAACAAAGATCTTCAGACTGAATGGAAGAGATGTTAAGCTCACCTTCAAAAATGCCTTGCATTCACCTTCACTCACCATGAATCTTATCTCTGTAAGCATCTTAGACAAGGCTGAGTTATCAACTGTATTCTCTGATGGCTATGCAGTTTTTAGGATAAGTCTGATAAAGAGATCTTTGCTGAGTGAGGCTTGAATGGCATGTATATGCTAGATGCTGGATCCAGCCCTCAAGCCATGGCATCTCACTTATCTCTCACTTTGCTAAGTATCTGATATCATTATTTTATCCACATGAGCCTTACAAAAATCAAGGAGATGATATCAAAGAAGCTGATAGATGGCTTAGAAATTACCTCAGAGCTCATTTAGAGATGCTGCAAGGACTGTATCCTAGCAAAACATGCTTATCATCCTTTCAATGAGCCTATCAATCCTAACATTGACCCACTGGAGCTTGTTATAACAGATTTATAAGGACCATCTCAAACAGTGTCACTGAGTAGAAAGACTTATATGATAATATTCATTGATAGTAGTAAATTTAGTATATTGTTTAAAGCAGGAGAATTTCTGGCAGACAAAGCAGATGATACTACCATAGCTGTTTTTAACAGATACAGGCATATGGCTGAAACTCAGACTGGCCAAAAGCTTAAGCATGTACATGCTAATCATGTCTTTATAGGAGTAAGTTAGAAACAATACTACAAGAAGCATAGAATCATCCTAAAATTAACTGCACCCCACTCATCAGCTTAGAATAAATTAGCTGAACATGCCTTATGCACCACCATAGAGGATACAAGAGCCTTACCAAGTGACTCTGGCCTTGCCAACTGCTGTTGGGCTGAGGCCACCTCTATGTCAATCTTCATATAAAATCTTGTTCTTTTAAGTTGCCATTCTGAAGCAGTACTAGCAGAGGGTTTTTTGAAGCAATAACAAGATATGGGATTTTTATGAGTGTTCAAATCCACTTGCTGAACAAAGAAACCTATAGCTGATAGGATTTTAGTGAATGGCAGAAGCAAATTTGATGATTGATCAAAAAAATACATCTTTCTGAGATACTCAAAGTCTAATTACTATATGCTCAATCAATCATGACATGTATTCATGTCTCATAATGTCATCTTTGATGAAGGACCAGCACACTGAAGTGTGAGTGTAGAGAGACAGAAGATGAACTTGCACTCACTACTTCTACTCATATCAAGATGCCTATACCAACCAAGCTAACTGAGCTAATATCAGATGCTCCTGTAGAACCAACTCTTTACCAATCAATGTGCTTAATGTATGCCAGTGCTGATGCTGCTGAATCTCTGATGTTAAAACAATGAGAGGCTGAAGTCCATGCAAGTAGAAATGACTGAGCAACTAACAGCAAATAGCTACATGCTTCAATAGCTTCTGGTAACTTATCTGATCTATATATTCCATGAAATTATCAAGATGCACTGCATGTTGATGAAGAGTGATGGAAGGCAGCCATAGATATAGAATACCAGATGCATATGATAAAACATACATGAGACTTAATTGACAGACTAGCAGATGTGAACATGATGGATTGTAAATGGGTCTATGATATAAAATGAGATAGTGATGGTAACTAGATCAGAGATAAGATGAGACTTGTTGGAAAGGGCTACACTCAACAGTATAGACTTGACTATAATGATACTTGGGCTGTGATGATCTGTCTCAAATCTGTACAGATGTCAGCTGCTATTGCAGCAAAACTCAATCTTGTCCTATGACAAGTCAACTTTATTTCAGCATATTTAAATAGCAAGACAAAAAAAGACATCTATATGTGTCAGCCTCCAGAGTATATAGTTGAAGGACAAGAGAATAAGATATGCAAACTCATTCATACTATTTATGAGACTATGTAGGGTGGTCATAATTAGTTCAAGATACTTAAGAAAATCTACAAAGATCTTAGATACCATGCATTGAAGGCAGACTCATATATATGCACCATTGGTGAGTCTGGAGATGAGTATACTATCACAGATACTTACACTGACAATATATGGAGAGCATCATTAACTATAAAGGAGGCAAGCTGATAGAAGAAGAAATTAGAGGAGAAATAAGAGCTCACTGATACTTTCTAGAGATGAAGATTGAATAAGACCTCAAGGCTGGCACTATCACTTTTTCACAGTATCTATATTGAGAAAATGTATTCCTAGACTTCAATCTTGGATACATATAGTTATAAACCACCCTTCTACCTGTCAGAATCATACTTGACAAGTCACAGTCTCTGAATATCCAAGCAGAGAAAGATGCTATAGAAAGGTTCTCATACTAATGACTGCTAGGCTATATTATGTGGAGACAGCTTGCAACTCATCTTGACTTGTACTTCTCTATGAGCCTGCTCACTCACTTTCAGTCTAACTCAAGGATGGAGCACTGGAAAGCATTAATACACATTCTTGGATACATAAAGAGGATAATAGACCTTGGTATCTCCTTCTCATATGAGCAGCCATTAACACCTGTTGGATTTGTAGATGCAGACTATGAGGATTGTAGAGATATGACTTGTTTGATATCCAGCTATATCTTCACCATGGTGGGTGGTCCAATTTGCTGAAGCTTAAAGTGTTGGACTACTGTTGCCCTGTCTACTGTCAAGGCTGAATATATTTTCTTTATTTATGCAGTACAACAGATGATATGGATATTGTTTTGAATAGATGAGATCTAACTACTTCAACCTCACCCTGATGTATTATACAGTGATAACCAGAGTGCTGTAGCATTGATGACAAATACATGGTCCCATCAGAAAGTCAAGCATATCCACATTCAAGAACATTTCATTAGAGAGCTCATGAAGAATGGCAAATTATGTGTTGAGTTTATTTGAGAGAACACAAATCCTGCAGATAGGTTTATCAAGCTCCTACTTTGTAGTATGCATAATGGTTACTTTGAGATGCTCAACATCATCTCAGTAGATTGAACAGATATAAGAGGGTGTTGGGGGATATTCATATATTTTATCTTATCTTACTTTTCAATCACTCATTCAATTTATCTTATATATACTTTATATATACTTACATCTTCTGTTGTTTTTCAATCACCTATATAGTTCAACTGTTCCTATCTATATGCCTCAGTCACTTCACTCATATTCTACCTGACTGAGGTATGTATATCCCTACTATGCTTATGACTATGATACTTACCCTCATTTGTAGATACTCATATATATTCTTCTGTCAATACAGCCTGTTTACATGCTTATAAAAGTCATTCTCTGAGATGATGACAGGAGGTTTCATCTTACTGTGTGAGAGATCTTGGCTGCCTAATGAAAGAATGGCAGTGAAGGCAAAAGATAAAACTGTTGAAGTAGAATTATTAAGCCTAAGCAACATATGACTTAAACATGTGATAAACAGACACTGTATCACCTTCATACAGTCACATCTGAGTTCACTATATATATTCATATGGCTTTGTATCTCAAGGCCATTACAAGTTAGGCTCAAAATAGAATAGTAGATGAATAAACTTTAGCTTGAAGATAGAGTTATACCAGCAAGAGCTATCTTACTTATATACAGTTTGTCTATAGTGATATAAATATTACTACCTATTGTGTCTTTTTGTAGTTGTTGTGCTCTTTGTCTTTGAGTGTCATTACTGTCTACAAAAGTCTTGTTGTGTGTCACCAGATGATACTGTCATATTGAAAGACAATGACTGATTGGCTTATTGTGATGACTAAGCCAGCCCCATGGTCTTAAGTGCTAGTCTAAGCATCCTGACTCAGCATAAATAGAGGTTAATATGAGGAAAAGATAGAAAAATCATAATATTATCTCCTCTTTAAGACCATCATTCTGATAGCTTAATTTAGAGATAATTCATATTCATGTGTAGTGTCTATTGCATTCATTCATTTTTCATTTACTCACTGGTTGGATTCAGAACCATAGTCCTTCCAACTAACCAGATAGTCCACTGTCATTGTCATACTCCTCTCTCTCCTCTCCTCCCTCCTTCTCCTAAGCACAGACTTTGCATAGGCAATAGTTAAGGATTTGGTCAATTTTATAATGTTCTTTATCATCAATCAGGTCTGGTGGAGAAGATGGTGGGCATTCCTGATTAAAAAAGATGGGCATGATATATAGCATAAGCAGAAATTTGTTAAATATATCATAGACCTTCTAATTGATTAAAAGGCAAAGCTTGTATGCAGAAATACTAATTTTGGCAATGATAGGAAAAGGGCCTGTGTGTTTGTCAGTGAGTTTTTGTTTTAGCTGTGATAGATGAAGGTTAGTAGTGTTCAGCCAGACTTTGTCATTAATATTATATGCATGAGTGGATCTACAATGTTTATTATATTATTTCTTCATAGATGCTACTGCTTTTTTAAGGGCAGCATAGGTCTCATCATGAATCTTTGTCATTATGTGTAGAAAGTCAGAGGAAGTGGGGGTCATAGTATATGTGCATTCAGTGTGGGATACATTTGGGTGTCATCTGTAATTGATGAAAAATGGAGTTTTGCCTATAGCTGAATAGATGCAGTTGTTATATTGGAAGGCAGCAAGAGCAAGCTGTTCCACCCAATCATCTTGTTGATAATTGATGAAAAGATGAAAGTACTTTTCAATTTCTTGGTTGGCCCATTCAGTTTGCTTGTCAGTCTGTGAGTGATAGGTGGTTGAAATATTTTGTCAAATATTGAGTAGACAATATAAGTTGTCAAGGAATTTCAAGATGAATTGTGGTCTTCAATCAGAGATTACAACTTGAAGCATGCTGTATTTGGCATACACTTCATTGCAGAGAATCTTAGCCCACTTTTTGGAGGTTAATTTGGTCAAACAAGTGATCAGGATGATTGCTTTTGAAAATCAGTCTATAATGATGATGATAGTATCATAGCCACAGTCAGGTAATTTAGTTATCATGTCCACTGAGATATAGGTCCATGGTGATAAAAAAACCTCATTTGAGTGTAATGGTGTGGCTCATAACTGGGTGGAAGTCTTTCTGCATTGGCATGTTTTACATCTCTTGATATACTGTTTGACATCTTGGCTGAGCTTCAGCCACTAATATTCCCATAGTATCATTTCTTTAGTTTTTGTGATGTCTGAGTATCCTGCCATCATATGATTATGGCATATGACAATGACTTCACCATGAATTGACTGATCCCTGAGAATATAAATTCATTTATCATAGCAGATCAGTTCATCTTCCTTGATTATTCCACACTCATGATTCAGAGATGGAGCCACACATTGATCTCACTTGCTATTGTCTCTTGTGGCACTCTTGATTCACTCATGGATCTCTTCTTTGATCAGCATTATCATAGCCTGAAAATGTTCAGACTTTAATAATATCACTCCTATATTGTTATCTTCCTCTTGATTGTGATCTGCTCAGTGGCTAAGAAGGTCAGCCTTTTTATTTGCCACTCTGGCCTTGTGATATAGTGTGTATTCATATTGGATGAGCTTGGTCATCCAGCAGGCCTGTTGTTAATTGAGCTTTTGGGAGGCATAAAAGTATTAGAGGTTTTAGTGATCTATCTAGACTTCAAAGGTCTGGACTGCTCTGATTAGATAATATCACCATTCTTTCAGAGCAAGCATTATAGCAAGCAATTCCTTGTCATAGATTTCATAATTCTGCTCAGTCACTATTAGTGCTTTTAAAAGAAAAGCTACTGGTTGCCACTTCTCATTCTGTTTCTAGAATAGCATGGCTTTGATAGCCCTCTCACTTGAGTTAGCCTTCACTTTGAATCTTTCTTCTTGGTCTGAGATTGCAAGAATGATGTCTTTAGCAAAGCATCACTTGAGATTGTAGAAAGTGCTCTGTTGGAAAGGTTTCCAATTCCATGGTGTATTGCCAGTTAATTGAGTCATAGGATGCATGATCTTGCTGTAATCCTAGATAAAATATTAATAGAAATTGGTAAATTCTAAGAAGGATTGCAGCTCCTTCTTTGTTGGTTCTGGCCATTCTGTCACTTCCACCATCTTGATAAGGTCCATGTATTATGACTTTCTGTCTTTTCTTTATCTTTTCCTCATATTAACCTCTATTTATGCTTAGTCAGAGTATCTAAACTAGTGCTTAAGACTGTGGGAGAAGCTTAGTCAGCACAACAAGCTAATCTGTCATTGTCCTCCAATATAGCGATCAGCTCTTGATGATGCATAATTGATCTTTTGTGGATAGTAGTGATATCTAAGGACAATGAGTCAAGGACTTAGAAACATACAATAGACAGTCCTATATTTAATTTTATAATATACAGTATATAAGTAGGCTAGCTTTCACTGGTTAAACTTCAGCTTTGAGCTAAAGTTTATTCATCTCATTTTATTTTCAAGCTATCTTGCAAAGGCTTTGAGATATTTGGTTAACAAAGCACAATAGTAGACTTTAGCACAAAGATTCAAATATGAAACTATGCTAGTTTATCATGTGTTTTGATCACATGCAACTTGAGTCTAATAATTAGCTCGAAGCTTCTACTTCCCTTTTCTCATGCACAATAGTGTGGAGGAAACCAAATGTCATCCATCAACACAGCATCCTCCAACTTCAATTATGAGTTCTTTGAACTCCTTGCATTTATCATCAGAACATTGTTAGAACTATTGGTGATTATCCAGCTTTATCAAAGACACCAATCCATCACTGCTTGAGCAATCAGGCACTACCAAAAATTTCAGAATATCTGCTATATCCTCCAAAATGTCATCTCTGACCTCTCTCTTCACAGTATCTCAGCATCTCTCAGAACCTCCTTTTAGCCTATGGCTAAAACTGTATCTAAAGTCAGGCCTAGCAACTTATATTTAGAGCACCCTCAGGAAGAAGAGGGACACTGATACCCTCTCAGATCAGCTAGAATAAACCAATGAAACCAAAACAATCAGCTCACAGACTTCAGAAACCTGTGAGTCTTATCAGAGTTCTCTCTAGTCTCAAACCACAAGGATGAAGACCTTTTCAACAACTTCTTTGATGATGCACTCTCCAACAATTTCTCTCCCTCAGCATATGACATTGGAGACCATACTAGGGACTCTCTTAATGCTTCTAAAGTGGCTTCAAGATCTGAACCTATTTTATCTGCACACTCCAGACACAAATCTCTCTATGTGACTCCAGAATCAAGCCCAGCTGTCTTTAGCTATAGAGACCCATACTTTAGGGACATGGAGCCAGAAAGAGCCTATGAGTTCAAGGGACTAACTGTCACTGACAAGATTGTAAGATATGAGGCTAATTTTACAGCAGAAGAAATTGAAGTAGCCAAAAGAGAGATTATTGAGAATTTCAATTAGGCTGAAGCTAAACAGGCCTGATAAGAGGCTCTCCACTATGATGAGCTATACAATGCTCAGTACTGAAGAAGACAATAAGAGCTAGAGGCTGCCATCTGGAGTTCTGGAAACCTCTCCCAGTATAGTCTCCAGACTGATTCTATCTATTCCTCATTCAAAAAACCTAGCATCCTTGCTGCATCTGAAAGTGATCTCTGGACAGGATCTGCTGAAACAGTCACTGCTGATAAAGCTTAAAGGAGAAGCAACAATTCCCCTCTCTGAAGTGTCAGTATCACTGATACTGACACAATCTCTTCTCATGCCAACTTTATTCTCAATGCTTATGGGCTTCAAGTTCCTCTCAATGCTCACATCCTTAACTAAGGTCTTCACTATTTTCTCAGAGAAAGAGTTGCAGTACTCTTTCTCAATTCCCATTTCTATCAAAACTTTCATATCTATAGCCAAGACCTGGAGAAGGCAAGAGTATGAGGCAGCTATCAAGATGACCCAAGTATTAGAGCCACCCCCTTCTAGCCTCCTCCTCCAGCCAATGATCCTGGACTTAGTATCTAGAATAATGACCAGCTTGCTGGCAATGATTAAACCTCTAGCACCATTCACCTATGATCCATATGACAGCTTTTTCAAAGAGGACAGCAGAAATAAAGGAGATGAGAAGGATAATGAGGAGGATATGGAAGATGACATTCCTCTTGATTGGAAGCAACTTAGAGAATATGTGAGAGAAGAAATAGATAAAGAAGCCCTGTTAGAGGAAATTCAACAGATGTGCAAGAAGGAATATCATGAGCTGTATCAGGAGAGCATAACATTTTTATAGTGGGACAAAGCCTGGTTGGCCTTGTCTCTGAGACAGAAGTATATTTTTACAGATAATCTTGAAAAGTGGGATATCCTACAATATGCCGTCACTAAACATGCAATTTTCATCTATAACAGGAGGTATTTAGAAGACCAACTCAATCAGCTGTCTGAATATGAGTCTAAATACAACATCAAACCAATGCTGTAGACTCCATCCATTACTCTGAGATATGCTGTATACACAGCACTATCTATTCAAACCATGACAAGCTGATACTGATACTCTACTCTATCAGTATAAACCACAGCAACTTGACTTACACATAGTCAACTCCAACTAAAGCAGCCAAGCACTGGCTTCTAAAATCAATGGATTGGCAGAAGAGGCCAATTACTTGGCAGATAGTCTCCATCTAATGAGGCCAAAAGGAGTGATGAAGGCAAAGAACCAGTCAAGGATGACTCTGAAGTGATCAAACTTGGATTTACAATCTGAAATAGAGTTATAGTATGAAAAGAAGCTGCCTCTCAGAGAAGCTCTATCACCAATGACAGATCTCTTCATTCATTCTCTGGCCCACCTACTGACTGGCAGCATCCACCTTTTAACCAATAGCCTAACCCTATGAGACCTCTACTGGAGAATGCCACCATTTTCTAATGCAAACCCAACTTACTCCAAAAGCTCTGCCTCTTTAAAGGTATATCCAATAATATTGATCAGTTTCTAATCAACTGCAAACAATATTTTGAAGTGTACATTGCATACCTGGAGACCAACATGAACAAGATCACCTTCACCTCATCCTATCTTAAAGATAAGGCCAAGACCTGATGGATTCTAATCTCCCTGAACTTTTACTTGACTATTCACCAGCACCATCACCTGCTATCATAGTCTATTTTCAAACAAATATTGAATGACAAGTTCATTGATCTAGCTGTATAAGAAGTACATAAAGTGAAGATCAAGAAATTCAAGATAAGCAATAAGCTGGCAACAGAATATTTTAATGAGCTGGAACAACTTGCCAAGCTCATCAGGATTTGAGATGATATAGCCAACAATGGAAGGATAGTAGAAGTACTCAAATGAGGAGCTCCATCATTCTATATTAAGATGATCTCAGATATCAGCAAATTCATTCTGAAAGGATATGACAAGTGGAAGAAATGAGTTGTCAAGATGTATAAGAAAAGGCAGAGACAGAAGGTAGAGCAGGCAAATCTACAGGAATACTAGAAGCCAAACCTGCTCTTGATATTGAACCAGAAGACTGGCAATCAAGCTGGTTCTTCCAAGATATTGACTAGCATAGCCACTTACAGCACTCAAAAGACAGAAACCAGAATGATCTACACCAGTGCTGATAAGCTTATAGATATAGATCAGCTAAAGAAGGAGAGCAAGTGCTTTAATTGTGGATAGAAGAGTCACATGTTCAGGGATTACTCAAAGAAGAAATGAACATGTGAAGATATTAGAGTGCAAATTGCTGAATTACAGAAGGAGAAGGAAGAACTCAGAAAGGATATCCAAATCAAAAAGATAAAAGACAGGGCCAACCAGTGAGCAATTCCACTAAGTTGGCCAAAAGACTTGACAGAACAGTAAACATAGCCACCAGATAGACTGATAGTTTCTCTGTAGGTACCAATATATCTAAATTATACATGCATTTGAATATACCTGCATTGACTACTACACATCCTGTCCAAAAATCACCAAAACCCAAAACTCAAATGCCTATAAGCTAAACAGAGGGAGAGACTCCCAATGAATGGCTCAAGCCATTCAAAACCAAATGAACCTGGAGGGCTATCAAAGATGCAGCAACTGAAGAGGTGCCTAAAACAGTATTCAAGAACTGAGTACATAAAATCTGAGCTGAGGAAGTCATTGATGGAATAGTGGAAGGAATGAGAAAAGCCAAGAGATACTGAGCCTTAGAGTGGCTCAATGAACTCCAGAGACTCCAGAGATATGTCTGACAAACAAAAATACCAGAATGAGACTTAACAACCAAGGTGCAAATCAAGATGCTCACCAATCACTCAATTCACACTATAACTACCCTGATCAACAGCAACTGCACCAACAGCTCAATCAATCATGCTTTTGTCAATAAGCACAATCTCTCTACCAGATCCACTGCCATCCTAATCTCAGTATACAATGCTAATAGAATAAAGAATCAGGCTGGCTTGATTACTGAGTTTATCAAACTCTGGCTCATTATTAAAAACCACTCTGAGCAGATCAATCTAGCCATCACTGATCTGAGAATGAAAGAGGTATTTCTCAGCCATGACTGGCTGATCCAATACAACCCTCTTGTTAACTGGAAGATCAGATGCATCACCTTCACACAATGCAAATATGAAAAGATCTCTTTCAAGCTGCCTGATGAGGACTCTGAAGATCAATGGGATAAAGAGATGGAGAACAGAGAAACCATCTTCACTGTCAACTTCTAACAGACCCTACATATCTGGACCATACATCACACCAATAATCTGATAGCTAAAGCCAATGCAAAAAAGGAGAAAAAAACATTCAAAGAAATAGTTTCTGAATAGGCCTGAGACTACTGAGATCTATTCAACAAAGAAAGTTTTGATGAATTGCCAGAACTTAAACCATGAGACTATACAATCAAGTTAATCTCCAATGCTCATCTCAATTGTAAAACATACTCACTTGACAGTTATAAACAACAGAAACTTGACAAGTTCCTAGAGAAGAACCTTTCCAGTGAATGAATCTGACTGTTGAAGTCTCCTATGGCATCATCATTCTTCTTTATCAAGAAGAATGATAGCAAACTTCAATCAGTGCAAGATTACTAGAAATTAAATGAGATAACAATCAAGAACTAGTATTCACTTTTGTTAATCTCTAAACTGATGAACAAACTTAGAGGAGCCAAATACTATATCAAATTAGATGTCTGATGAGGGTATAACAATATACAAATCAGAGAGGGCAATAAATAAAAGGTTGCATTCCAAACTAACCAGAGACTCTTTAAGCTTATAGTCATATTTTTTGGACTCACAAACTCTCTCACCACCTTCCAATAGATGATAAATGATATCTTCAAAGACTTTATTGCCACTGAAAAGATAACAGTCTATCTTGATGATATTCTAATAATGTCAAAGGACTAGGAGAAGCATTGATGATTAGTTTGAAAGGTGTTAAAACTAATGAGGAAGCACAAGTTGTTTCTCAAAGTGAAAAAGTGTGAGTTCAAGGTATTAGAGATAGAATACCTCAGTGTCATCATCAGCAAAGAGAGTATCTGCATGGATCCCATCAAAGTAGCCAGAGTGACTGAATAGCCAATACTAATAAGAAAGAAGAAACTCCAATTCTTCTTAGAATTTACCAACTTTTATTGACAATTCATCTGGGACTATAGTAAAGTAGTCCAACCTATGACCCAATTAATCAGCAATGTCCTTTGGAGTTGAGAGCCTTCACAACAAACTGCTTTTAATGACCTCAAATATTGACTCACCAAAAATGTTATCCTTGCAATCCCAACTCAGAAAGGGAAATTCTGAATCAAGGCTGACTCAAGTGAGAGAGCTATCAGAGCCATACTATCTCAAGAACAAGACAGGAAATGGTAATCCATCACCTTTCTTTCAAAGGCCCTGACAGTAACCAAACAAAACTATGAGATCTATGACAAGAAACTACTAGCAATAATACTTGCCCTGGAGGAGTGGCAGCATTATCTAATAGGCACAGTCTAAACCTTTAAAATCTGGACAGACTATCAAAATCTGCAGTACTTTCGATAACCACAGAAACTCAATTAGCAACAGGCATGCTAGATGACTGAACTGAGCCAATACAAGTACACTCTCCATCATAAGGCTGGAGCTACAAACCAGAAGGCTGATCTTCTTAGCTGATAAGCAGACTATGATCAGAAAGAAAACAATAATGAAAGAGTGACACTATTAAAATCTGAACATTTTCAGGCTATGATCATGCTGATAGAAGAGGAGATCCACAAGCAGATCAAGAGTGCCACCTAGGACAATAGAAAGTGGGATAAACATGTGGCATCATCACTGAATCACAAGTGAAGAATGATGAAGGAGAGTGGATTGATCCACTATGATAGATGTATCTATATTTCATGAGATGAGCAACTCCAGAAGGAAATCATTGCAACCTGCTATGATTATACAACAGCAGGACACCCAGGCATTGCCAAGACCAAAGAGCTAGTCTTGTGAGAATATTGATGGCTGAAAATAATTCAGAACATCAACAAGTACATGAAAGGATGTGAAATATGCCAATGAGAAAAAGCTTTAATGCAACTCTGGGCTGTTCTACTTCATTCAAATGAGGTTTCACAGTCTTTATAGACCCATATCTCTGTGGACATAATCATGGGTTTACCAGATTATAATAGCTATAATGCTATTATCATCATAGTTGACTGCTTCTCCAAAGCCATCATCCTAGTTGTATGCTCTATAGAACTAAATTCAGAAGGATGGGCAAAGATTCTATGTGACAAGATATACACAAAATATGGAATGCCACAGGTAGTCATCCCTGATCAGAGGCCACAATTCATCTTCAAGTTCTTGGATAACTTATATAAACTCTTTAACATCTGACAAAACACATCTATAGCCTACCACTCCCAGATGGATGGCCAAATAGAACAAGTCAACCAGGAAGTTGAAAACTACCTCTGGTTATTTATCAACTACTATCAAGATGACTGAGTAGAATGGCTTGCTCTTGTGGCCTTCCAACACAATAATTGTGTTTATTCTGCCACTAGCAAGACTCTCTTCTTTGTTAACTACAGATGACATGCTAATGTCACACATACTGAATGCATTTGCACTATTATGCCTGCCTTATCTGACTTTACTATCACCATATCCAAAATCCATGATGAGACATAGACCATCCTTGAAAAGACAGCTGCAATTATAAAAAAACAGTATAATAAGCACTGCACTCTGGCCTACACATATAATGTCTATGACAAAGTATCATTAGACACCACCAATCTCCATCTTTCTTGACTAAAATAGAAACTCACTGACAAGCAAATCAGTTCCTTCTCCATCCTCACAAAAGTCAGCACTTCTACATATAAACTCTGGCTCTCTACTGATTAGAAGATCCATGATATTTTCAATGAATCCCTTCTAACCCCCTTCATTGCACCAGCATTCTCCAATTAAGAACATCCACCTCTCTCACCTCTTGAATTGATCAACAATGAGGAACACTATAAAATTGATCAAATACTAAATTATAAGTCTCAAAAATTCTATGCCAAAGAGAGTGAAATGACAATGACCATTGACTACTTTATCAGTTAGAAGGATTACAGGCCAAAATCCAACCAATGGGTTAATAAAAAACAGATGAATGCTAATGATGCTATATAAGACTACAAATTATCTCTAAATTAGGCTGTCAGAATGATGGTCTTAAGGAGGGGATAATATTATGATTTTCTGTCTTTTCTTTATCTTTTCCTTATATTAACCTCTATTTATACTTAGTCAGAGCATCTAAACTAGTGCTTAGAACCATGAGAGAAGCTTAGTCAGCACAACAAGCCAATCTGTCATTGTCCTCCAATATAGCAACCAGCCCTTAACAATGCACAATCAATCTTTTGTGGACAGTAGCAATGCCCAAGAACAATAGGTACAAAGACTTAAAAACATATAATAGACAGTCCTATATTTAATTTCATAATATACAGTATATAAGTAAGCTAGCTCTCACTGATTAAACCTCAGCTTCAAGCTAAAGTTTATTCATCTCATTTCATTCTCAAGCTATCTTGCAAAGGTCTTGAGGCATTTGGTCAACAAAGCATAATAGTGGACTCTAGCACAAAGGTTTGAATATAAAACCATGCTAGTTTATCACATGTTTTAATTATGTGCAATTTGAGTCTAACACCATGCATATACTTTCTTTATTGATGATTACTCTCAGGTATTCCATCTTCAATACCTCAAACTTGCACTTCTCAGCTTTGAAGAATAACTTGTGCTTTCTCATTAGTTCAAGGACTTATCAAACTAATTGTTGATATTTCATTTGGTCCTTCAACATGATCAAGATGTCATCCAAGTATATTGTTATCTTTTCTATAATGATGAGGTCTTTAAAGATGTCATTCATCATCCACTGGAAGGTGGCTGGAGAGTTTGTTAATCTAAAAAATATTATCATAGGCTCAAATAGCTCTTAGTTAGTTTAGAAAGCCACCTTCCACTTGTCACTCTCCTTAATCTGTATGTTGTTGTATTCTCATCAGATATCAAGCTTTATATAATACTTCACTCCTCAAAGTTTGTCCATCAGTTCAGAGATCAATGAAAGTGGGTAATGATTCTTAATCATTATCTCATTGAGCTTTTAGTAATCTTGAACTGATTAAAGTTTGCCATTCTTCTTTTTAACAAAGAAAAAAGAGAAAGCTATTGGAGACTTTGATGGTCAAATTCATCTGCTGGAGAGGTTCTTGTCTAAGAACTTATCAAGTTCTTGCTGCTTGTTGTTTTCAAGAGGGTAAGTCTTACAATCAAGATTGGCATTGGCATTAGAGATCAATTTGATAGCATGGTTCTAGGGTTTAGGTTCTGGCAACTCATCAAAATGCTCCTTGTCAAATAGATCTCAGTAGTCCTGAGCTCACTCTAGAACTATTTTCTCAAATGTCTTCTTTTCTTTTCTGGTGTTGGCCTTGGCAGCCAAGTTGTTGGTATAGTGTACTGCTCAAATGTGTATGGCTTGTTGGAGATCAACAGCAAGAATAGTCTCACTATTCTTCATCTCTTTGTCCTACTGATCTTTCAGATCTTCATCGGATAATTCAAATGGGATCTTGTAGCACTTGCATCATGCAAACATGATCTTTCTGGTCTTCCAGTTGATGAGCAGATTATGATGTATTAGCCAATCATGTTCTAAGAACACTTCTTTGGTTCTCAGATCCATGACTGCTAGATCAATGCATTCAGAGTGATCTCTGATAGTAAGTCAGAGCTCAACAAATTCAGTGATTAAGCCAGCTTGGTTTTTAGTACTATCAGCATTGTATACCAGGATAGAGGCCACCATTGCTTGGGTTGGTAAGTTGTACTTGTTAACAAAGGCACAATTGATAGAGTTTCTGATGCAGCCACTATCAATTAAGGCAGTCATTGCATGTATCAACCAATTTGTGAGGGTCTTGATCTGAGCTTTCACAGTTAAGTCTCACTCTGTTGTTTTGGCCCCCTGAATATACTTCTATAGTCCACAGAGTTCATCAAGCCATTCCAGCACTTGACATCACTCTGCTTTCTTCATTCCTTCAATCATATCATCAATAACTTCTTCAGCTCAGGTTTTATGCACCCAATTTCTAAGCATCACTTTTGCTGCTTCCTCTATTGATGCTTTTCTGATAGCTCATCATGTTCATTCAGTGTTGAATGGTTTGAGCCATTTGGTGGGGGTCTCTCCCTCTGTTCAGCCTGTAGGCATTTGAGTCTTGATTTTTAGCAATTCTGATAGAGTGTGTTTGATAGTAGGGGATCAGAATATATTTAAATGCATATATAAGTTAGATATAGGAGTATCTACAAAAGTACTATTACTCTGTCCTGCAGCTACTTGTGACACACTGTTCTGTTTCTTGGCTGACTCAATAGAATCACTTATTGGTTGGCCCTGTCTTTTACCTTCTCTATCTTTGTCTCTGCACTGAGCTCCTCAGCTTCCTTTTGTAGCTCAGTGATTTGTGCCCAGATATCTTTGTGAGTGTGCTTCTTCTTCAGGCAGTCCCATGATATGTGGTCCTTTTGGCCACAATTGAAACACTTTTCTTCTTTCTTCAACTGATCAATATCCATAGGCTTGCCAGCCCCAGTGTAGGTAGTTTCAGTCTCTATCTTCTGAGTCCTATAGGAGAGCATACTGGCTGTCAATGAGGAGCTTATTTTAGTAGTCCTGATTTGATTACCAGACTTCAAATTCAAAGTTGTTAGCTGGTTTGTCTTCTGGTACTCCTGTAGATTGGATTGCTCCACTTTCTGTCTTTGCCTCTCCTTATACATCTTGATGATTCACTCTTTCCATTTGTCATATCCCTTCAGAATGAACTTTTTGATATCTGAGATCATCTTGATATAGAATAAGGGAGCTCCTCACTTGAGTGCTTCTACTATTCTTCTGTCATCTGCTAGATCATCTCTGATCCTGGTGAGCTTGGCAAGCCATTCTAGCTCATCAAAATATTCTGTAACTGGCTTATCTCCCATTTTGAACTCTTTGATTTTTGCCTTGTGTACTTCTTGCATAGCTGGATCAATGAACTTATTATTAAGCATCTGTTTGAAGATGGGCCATAAAGATAGGCAGTGATGTTATTGGATCGTCAAGTAGAAGTTTGAGGAAATAAGTATCCACCATGTCTTTGCCTTATCCTTCAGGTAGAAGGAGGCAAATGTGATCTTGTTCATGTCAGTTTCTAAGTAGGTGATGTATACTTCAAAATATTATTTGCAGTTGATTATAAATCAGTCAATATCATCAGATGTGCCCTTAAAAGGGCAGAGCTTTCAAAGTAGATCAGGTTTGCACTGAAGAATGGTGACATTGTCTGGTAGTGCATCTATGAGATTGGGCTACTGATCAAAGAGTGGGAGCTGCTATTTGATTGGCAGGCCAGAGAATGAATGGAGAGACCTATCATCAGTGACAGGACTTCTCATAGAGGCTGCTTCCTTTCACACTATTACTCCATTTCAGACTGTAAACCTAAGTTTGATGGCTTTGAGATCATCCTTGACTGACTCCTTTCTGCTTCCTTCAGCCTTGTCTGATAGCAGTTGTCTACTGAGAAGTCAGCTTCCTTTGCTGGTCCATGGGTTTTGAAAGCTGACAGGCCAAATGACTGGTTTGGGTCAGGATCAGAATAGCCAAGTTGCCAAGAATCAGACTGACAGTGTTGAGTAGGAGTATCAGCTCCTGATGGTTCAGATTGATAGAGCTATATAAACAGCTCACTTCAAGATGGTGAACAGAGTCTATGACATCAGCTGTATATCAAACTTTGACTGGTACTTTGGCAAGTCATTAAGCTGATTTTCAAGATGCCTCCTGTTATAGATAGAAATAGCATGTTTAGTGGCAGAATATTGTAAAATATCCTGCTATTCCAATAGCTTTGTGTTAATATACCTCTATCTCATGTTTGACACTAATCACTTAGCATCTCACTATAGAAACATTATCCCTTCTTCATATAAATTCTAGTATTCTCTCTCTCTGGCTCTTTCTATCTCCTTCTCCAATGTTTCTTCATCTGTGTCATTCTTTATATATTTCATGAAATCCTCCAGCCTATAAGGGTCTTTCTCATCATCTGTTTCACTCTCTTTCTCATCACTCTCCTTGATCTCACTGTCTTTAGTGGAAAAGCTCTCTAGCTGGTTATAGATAGACTGAGCAGAGGCTTTAATGGTCACTGGTGAACTGATGGTCAATCCAGATATTAGATCTGGCTTTGTTGCTGGCAGGTCAAGAAGGAGACTAGTCAACAGGTTGGCCAGCACTAATCTCATCATCTCTGTGATGGCTGCCACATGCTTAGTGTTCCTCCAGTTCATGATGATAGATATGGAAGTTTTAGTAGTATTGAAGATTGAGGAAGAGTGCTACAACTCTTCCTCTCAGAAATCACTGGATGCTGTAGTTAAAGACATGAGCATTTTCAGAGACTCAAAGCCCATAGATGTTGAGTATATATTCAGCATGAGAAAAGATAGTGTCAGTATTGGTGATGCTAAAAGTTCTGGTAGAGAGTGCATATGTGATGCATCTCTAAGCCTCACTGGCAGTGATGGCCTCAGCTGATCCTGTCCAGAGGTTGGTGTCACTCCTGGCAGGAGTACTGGACTCTCTAAAAGGAGAGTCTGAGGTTCTAAGATCATATCAAGTAGAAGAAGCAGATTCTCAGATGGTGGCTTTCCAGAGTCACTGCTCCTATCACCACTGTCAGTTATAAATTTCTTCTTCATGATAGGCTTAGCCTTCAGCAGCTTCCTAGCTGGCTGTGCTAATATTATTAATTCTTTCTGGGCCATAATATCAAGGGCTCTCTCTTGTGTAAGGTTGGATGCAAATCCTTCTGCTCTCATTGAGCCCAGCTGTAAGAGTCTAGGTCCATGGTTCATGTGACTCTTCATCATTTGACCAGAGACTGGTGACCCCATGACTACTATAGTCAGTGTAGCTTGATAAAGCAGGGCTTCCAGCAGATGTAGCATAGAGAGAGTCATAGTCTGAGTTTGATAATACACTTTGAGGTCTTAAAGCCACTCAAGAAGCATCAAGAGAGTCTCAAGCATGATCTTCAATGCCAGACTCTCTTGGAGTGGTAGAAGGGTTAGAGGATGATGAGTTATTAAAGAAGTTCTTAGAGAGATCCTCATTCTCATAGTCAGAGATAGAGGGTAGGATCCATGGGTTTCTGAATCTCATGAGATGAGGGTTGCAGTTTCAGCTGTCTGATTATCAAGGTCAAAGAGGGTATCAGTGTTTTTTCTCCTTCTGAATGTTCTCCAAATGCAAGCCACTAAGTCTAGCCTTGGATAAGGATCCACTCAGGGGCTGGAAGGAGACTCTGGCAGAGGCTGGGATATCATGGAAGAGAAGGTCTGAGGTGATATTTTGTAGAACTTGTTGAACTTGTTGAAATACCTGATAGTGTCTGACTATCCAAGCTGTAACTGATTTTCATCTACAATAAAATTGGATGATAGCCAGTAAGTCTAAAAGCATTTCTATAATGGAAGCTAATAGCTTAAAAAAGTCATCAGTTAAGTTAAGAGTAGTAGTGGGTATGGATGGCATTCAGTTTCCTCCACACTGTTACATGCATGTCACTGGCCTCCATGTCATCTCAACCAACCATAGATTCAATCACCAAAACCCATCAGACTTCACCTGCTTTCCATTACCTATTAATTTCATTTTCACCATTATCATTTCATATCTGTATTTCACATTGTAATATCTAGACCTCAAACTTGATAGCAAATATTGACATCAGAACTCAATGGAACTGACTTGGAATTAGCTACTATTAGTATATAAGTCATATAGAATCATTATAACTACTCAGTTCAAATATCAACTTGGATAACCATCTACACTTCATACTCACTTCAACTCCTTCTTCCTTATCTATCAGATTCTGCTCCAAAGGATACTCCTCTTCACTTTTCCAACAGAACTCTGTTCCATCCATCCAAATTCTTAGGCCCTGACTTAAGAGTGACATTGCCAATAGCTTCATTGACACTCATATACTCCACTGGTCTCTGCACATGCACTCAAACCCACTTAATTGGCATGTTTCTAACAGTATATTCAAACTCAAACTCTTGAGTCAAAAATTTTTATCATATCCACCACATTTATCTAACCCATAGAAACCAATCCCAAACAAACCCAACCTACCCATCCAAACATGTTTTCTATGAAAGACATTCCAGCCTCTGCCTCAAAGGAACAACCAGTGGAGGATAACCTTCCTGTAGAGAAACCTACAATCACTCTAGCTTCACTGCCTGTCAACCTAATTATGACAATTCCCCTAACCCTTTTGATGCTACCAGCATCTCAACCAACAGAGCCTAATAGGTCAGCCTGATGTATAATGCCCAAACTGACTCCCCAATAGACCCCTTATCTCTGAGCAACATGCATGAAAATTCAGACAGCCTAGACTCAGAGGATAGAGGTGAAGACACCCCTACTCATACTCTCATCTGATGGAAACCAGATGATAATCCACTAAACCCTTTTTCAGGAGGATCAGGTGGATCAGAAGGACTAGGCAGACCAGATAGTTCTAATGGTCCAGACAGCTCTGATGGCCTCACAGGAAGCAACAATCTAAATCAGCAGAACATGTTCCTAGAATTCATAAACCTGTTACAAGGAGTCTCTGCTTCTCTCAATAACCCTAAACCAGCCACTATTTATACCAAAGTCAAGGAACTAGAACTATTTGATGGCTCTGACCCTTGCAAACTGAAGGCCTTCATTATCTCTCTTCAGTTAAACTTCAATGACAGACCTATCACATTTGCAACAGATGCTAACAAGGTCAACGATGCTATTTTCTTCCTGGCTGGCACCATGCTTAACTGGTTTGAACCAGACATTCTTAACCTCAATCTGCAGAATCCACCAGCCTGGCAATTCTCCTACATGGCTTTCTTAGATGAGCTTCATAGCAACTTTGGCCCTTTTGATGCTATTAGAGATGCTGAAGATGCATTAGAACACCTTCAGATATGTGATAGAGATCAGATTATGAAGTATATGGTTCAATTCAACCAGTATGCTTTATAAATTGGATACAGAGATAACTCTCTCTACCACACTTTTTACTATGGCCTCTGCACCCATATCAAGGATGACATAGCACACTATGGAAAGCCAAACAACCTTTATGATATGTGCTTCCTTTCCCAAGAACTTGATGCTTGCTATTAGACCCAGAAGACCAAAATTGCCTATGAAAACCAGAACAATAAGACCTCCAATCAATCCTCTAACCTCAAATCCAAAGGGTCCAACTCTTCTTCTTCAGACTCCAGCTCCACACTGAAATCTACCACCTTTAAGCTCTATGCTGACAAGCTAGACAAAGATGGCCATCTTACTCAGAAAGAAAAAAACTGTTAGTGCCAGAACAACCTTTACATGTTCTATGAAGCCAAACACAAGACTGAGGACTGCAACAAGTGAAAGGCAGCAGCCTCCACTAAGGATCATGCAGCTGAAGTCAACACTGCTCCCATAAAGCCAGCTCCTACAGAGTCAGAAAACTAGAAAGTAATCCTGTTCCCTCCATGCAAGTTCAGGGTTCCATTGACTCTATTCACATACTAGAGGTCATCACCTTCAATGCAACATCCCTTTCCAATCACTCCTTCCACATTCTCCTTTCAGCAGAATTAATAACTACTATGGAACCCAATGGTCCCCTAACTTATAGCATTCTGCATTCTCTTGCTCTTATTAATTCTGATTCTAGCTACTGCTTTGTTGACACTAAGTATATAGCTGTCAATGAAATCCCCATTAAAACTATCCCTAGTATGCGACTTCAATTATTTGATGGCTCTATCAGGAGCTGTATATCTCAAATCACAACCATCTCTATCTATTTCTCATCTGAAGACACTTTTCCCATCAAATTTTATGTCACTTCTCTGGATTCATCTTACAATCTTGTCTTAGGATACAACTGGCTCCCCTGCTACAATCCACTGATTGACTGAGCTGAGAACAGTATTACTTTCTGCTCAAGCTATCAGGATCTCACTCCAACTAATTTCATGGCCTCCACCACATCCCAGAGACTTTCATGCTCACAGGACAACAGTCCACCCCTCTCTGAGCCTTTTAGCTTAATTCTGGACTTCTATGCTCACCAGACTCTATCAGCCCAACTTTCAGGACTTCACTCTATTCTAAATCCACTTCAGATAGCCAGCAGACTCTGTTCTCATATGAACCCATCTATTTCTATTCTTTCTCAGAGTCTTTTACTATGAAAGCACATCCAAAGATCTCCATCATATCTGCTGCTGCATTTGTCTGAGCCAGTGCAGAAGAAGGTGCTCAGCAGTTCACACTGCAGCCTTTCTTGCCTAATATTGGAGCTAAGGCTGCATCCATGGAACTGGCAGATCTTTCATCAGTGCCAGTAGAGTACCACAATTTTGCAGACATCTTCAGTGATACCATCTCTGAAAAGCTACCTGAACACAGGCCATATGATCTTAAAATCAACCTTGAGGAAGGAACACTTCTACCATTTAGACCTATTTATTCTCTCTCAGAATCTGAACTCAAGGCTCTACAAGAGTTTATTGATGATAATCTGCACAATGGGTTCATTACTCCATCTCACTCTCCACATAGGGCTCTGATCCTATTTGTCAAGAAGAAGACCAGTGAGCTCTGACTCTGTGTTGACTATCACAGCCTAAACAAAATCTCTAAGAAGGATCACTTCCCTCTTTCCCTCATTTCTGACCTCCTCAACTCTGTCCACTCTGTGCACATCTACACTAAGCTCAATCTGTGATATACCTACCATCTTGTTTGCATAGTCAAAGGAGATGAATGGAAAACAGCCTTCCAGACCTGTTATAGTTCCTTCAAATGGCATGCCATGCCTTTTAGCCTCACAAATGCTCTGGCAGCATTCCAATGATTTGTGAATGATATATTCTCAGACATGCTCAGTATATCAGTAGTAGTCTATCTTGATGACATTCTCATATATTCTGACAACCCAGAAGATCACCAGAAACATGTTCATGAGATTCTATACAGGCTTAGAGCTAATGGACTCTACTGCAAAGATTTCAAATGCAAATTTAACTGGGATTCCATAGAATACCTAGGCTACATTCTATCACCTGAAGGAATTTGCATGTCTGAAGAAAAAGTCAAGGCCATTATTGACTAGCCAGTATCATAAAAGGTCAAAGACATCCAATTTTTTCTTGGCTTTGCCAACTTCTACCATCACTTCATACACAAATATAGCAATATCATTCTTCCCCTTATACAACTCATTCACAAGAAAACTTCATAGAAATTTGATGACAAATACTTGGCCATCTTCAATGAGTTGAAACAGGCCTTTACATATGCTCTCATCCTTACTCACTGGGTCTCTGATTGAAAGACAGTGATAGAAACCAACACCTCTGATTATGCAATTGCAGCTATTCCCTCCATCTATCTTGAAGATGGTGAAATTCACTCTATCACTTTCTGCTCTTGGAGTCTCCACAATGCCAAGCTCAACTATGACACCTATGATAAAGAGCTTCTAGCCATTTTTGAAGCCTTTAAACATTGGTGGCACTATCTTGAAGACTCTGCAGACTCTATTGATGTTATAACAAACCATAAGAACCTTGAATACTTCACCACCACCAAGATTCTGACCCACTGACAGGTCTGCTAGTTTAAATACCTATCCCAGTTCAACCTAGTAATTTGGTTCTGCCCTGGAAAACTTAGTGGAAAACCAGATATGCTCACTAGATGATGAGACATCTATCCTAAAGAGGGAGATAGCCAATATGCCCAAGTCAACCTCCACAATTTCTGACCTGTATTCATCCAAGAACAACTTTTCACATCTCTCTATGCAATCTATCTTGAGGGCCCTATCCTATGGGCTAGTGCTATTATGAATATCAACAAACTTCACACCAATATCAAATAAGCATAATTCTCTGACTCTACATGCTCCAATGGCCTCTGCCAGGTTAAGACCACTTCTGAATCCTCTCTCTCTCAGTAGTCTATTGATGAATCCAACATTCTCTGCTTTGAAGGCTGCATCTATGTCTCAAACTCTGATGATCTCTATCTCTGTATACTTCAGAATAATCACAACCACATCTTGGCAGGACACTTCAGTCAAAACTGAACATTAGAGCTAGTCCAATAGGCCTACATCTGACCAAAGATATATGAATATGTTCAACACTATGTTAAGTCTTGCACAGTTTGTGAGCACAACAAGACACCTAGACACTGTCTCTATAGGCTACTCAAACCTCTATCAGTTTTGGAACAGCCATGGAATTCCATTTTCATGGATTTCATTGAACAACTACCAGACTCCAATAGATTTACTGCCATTCTAGTAGTCATTGACTAAGCTAGCAAGCAAGCCATCTTCATCTCCACTCATGACACCATTAACTCTGCAGAGCTTGCTCAGCTTTTCCTTATCCATGTGTTCTCCAAACATGAGATACCCAGTCATATCACATCAGATTGCAGCTCTGAATTTGTTTCTCAATTTACTCACATCTTAGTCATAGCTCTTGATATGAAACTCCACCTTACTTTTGGTTACCATCCAGAGGCTGATAGACAAACTGAATGAACAAACCAAACTCTGGAACAGTACATCCACATCTACTGCTTCTACCAGCAGGACAACTGAGACACTCTTTTACTTATTGCTGAGTTTGTCTACAACAATACCCCTAATGCATCCACTGAGATTTCTCCATTCTTTGCCAACAAGGATTACCACTCTAACATCACTGTTCATCCTGAAAGGAACATCACCTTCACTTGGGTCTGAGACTTTGCAGTCGACCTTGACAAACTCTATCAAGTGTTAAAAGATGAAATCTCTAAGACTCAGGCTTGCTACAAGATCTAAGCAGACAAGCATCAGATTTCAGCATCTCTATTCACAGTGGGTGACAAGGTCTACCTCAGTTTCAAACATATTAAAACCACCTGCTCAACCAGAAAATTCTTAGAGAAATACTTTGATTCTTTTGAAATCATAGTCTAACCTAGTTTCCACTCCTTTATGCTAAGGCTCTCACCAGATCTCCAGTCCATTCATCCAGTATTTCATGTGTTACAATTAGAACCTATAAAAGAAAACACCATTCTTAACTGAATCCAACTACTGTCACCTCCAGTTGAAGTCAACAGAGAAGAACATTTTGAAATAGCCCAAATCCTCAACTCTAAACTGAACTGCTGGTTCTGCTGCCCACTGCTGTATAAGATCCAGTGGCTAGGCTACAAAGGTACCAATAAAGAGTTTGCTTAGTTATCAGCCTCTGAGTTTTCTGCTGACAAATTTATTGAAAAATTCCACCATCAATACTCTGGCAAATCAGAACCCTTATCCAAAGTCACTCAATCATTCTATTCTTGACATAAGATGACTCCAGATGCCACCAGTGTCCCATCTTACTATTTCAATTTTAACCACCAATTACTATCATTCTAATCACCCTTTTACACTTTCAAGTTAAAATCTTGTAGCTACATTTTTTCTCCACTACCAACATCTGACACCTCTTTTTATATACATTTTGTACAAAATCTTTACAAGAAGCAGAATCTGAACACTCTCTCCACCTCTTCAACTCCTCTATATCCTCATCCAGCCCCTTTAATATCACCTTCTGTAGATTTTCCACCTCTTGATTCTTCTCATCCTTGAAAAGCAGATGAGCCTTCTTTCAGGCCTCCAATTTAGACTCTGAAAACAACTCTGAGGGAGATAACATATTGTCTGACCTATAATTATCCTGGAGACTCACTACAGTACTATGGATATCTGCCACCTCATCTGCCAACTCATCCACACAATGTATCAACTTGCATATTAACTTTGAAAGCTAGTGAAGACTGACAGAGACCTATACACTGCTGATCACCTCACTTGCAGTGATATCTTTGTTGAACAAACAGGTGGTCTTTTTAACCTTGCAATGGGCACAAGTCCACCCATGGCCAATGCCTTCAGTTACCAGGCATGCATAACATAGTGCACTATCTTGATGGCAGCACATGCAACTCCCTGAAAATAGAACTAAGACAAGTCAACCAGAAACAATAAGACACTTACTTTCACCACTTAATTTCTCCTTACTCTCCACTGGCCCTGCAACCTCCAACTTCACTCTCTTCTTGGAACTGACCACCATCTCCACCTCACTATCACCCATCACACTCTGAGACTTGAACTTCTGTTTTTGGCTCTGTTTCACCAAAACCACCACTCTCCTCTTCTCCTCTTGCACTCTCTTTCTCCTCTCCAGAGTTCTCTTAGATTCTTCTGACTTATCATCCTCCTTGGTTTCCTTGTCTTGCTTATCATCAGACTCCAGAGGCATATGGCCAGTCATCCTCTTGAAGCAAAGACTGAGGCTAAGACCAAACTATTCTGCCAGCACTTGATACAGATGAAAATCAATAGCCTCCATGGAGGTCATTTGCAACCTGCTCTCCATTACCAACTCTTCTGGTGGCACACCTCTGGTTTCCACCTCTCTTGCTGTGGCCTCTACAGCCTCTCTCTCCTCAGCCTCCCTTCAAGCTGCCTCTCTCAATGTCTCCTCTGCCTTCTTCACCTGCCTCTCTACTGCCTGCCAGACCTCCTCTCTCTTCTTCTCCAACCTCTCTTGCTGCTTCTTTCTCGATGTCTCTCAGACCATATAGTCTATCCAGACCTTCTCCTCTCTCTCTCACTCCCTTTTCCACTCTAAGTGGATTTCCACAGCCTCCATGTACTCTTCCTCTACAGTTTACTATTCCAGACAGAATAATTTCTTGGCCTCTTTAGGGCCATCAAGAGTGAGCTCCCTCATCAAAGGCTCAGGAGTTTATAAGCAATGATACATAGCAAGAGGCAACATAGTTGGAAAAGTCTAAGCAATGATAGTGGTATCTGATCAAGTTGCAAAATTTCCTATAGTCACTAACAATTTTCCATATAGCCCCACCAGCTATTGGGATCTGTGCTCTTGAGGGCAAGAATGCTAATAGGAGAATACTGTTATGCACATGCTACTGGCCTCCATGTCACCTCAACCAACCACAGATTCAATCACCAAAACCCACTGGACTCTGCTCACTTTCTATTATCTATGAATTTTATTTTCACTATTATTATTTTACATCTATATTTCACATTGTAATATCTAGACTCTAAACTTGGTAGCAAATATTGACATCAGAACCCAATGGAACCAACTTGGAATTAGCTACAATTAGTATATAAGCCATGTAGAATTATTGTAACTACTCAGTTTGAATATCAACTTGGATAGCCATCTACACTTTGTACTCACTTCAACTTCTTCTTTCTCATCCATGGGATTCTGCTCTGAAGGATACTCCTCTTCACTTCTCTAACAGAACTCTATTCCATCCATCCAAATCCTTAGGCCCTGACTCAAGGGTGACATTGCCAATAGCTTCATTGATACCTATGCACTCTGCTGGTCTTCACATGTGCACTCAAACCCACTTAATTGTTATATTCCTAACACACACTTATTATATGTAAGAAAAGAGAAGCAAAAAGCTTCAAGCTAATTGTTAAGCCCAAGTGACATATGATCTAAATATGTGATAAACAGATGCTGTATCATCTTTGTACAGTCATGTCTGAGTTCACTATATGTGTTTATATGGCTTTATGTCTCAAAGCTGTTACAAGTTAGACTTGAGATAGAATAGTAGATGAATAAACTTTAGCTTGAAGCTGAGATTATATCAGCAAGAGTTATTCTACTTATATACAGTTCATCCATAGTGATATAAATATTACTATCTATTGTGTCTTTTTATGGTCATTGTGCTCTTTGTCCTTGAGCATCATTACTGTCTACAAAAGTCTTATTATGCATTGCTGAGCAATGTTGTCATATCAAAAGACAATGACTGATTGGCTTGTTGTGATGACTAAGTCAGTCCCACAGTCCTAAGTGCTGGTCTAAGCACTCTGACTAAGCATAAATAGAGGTTAATATGAGGAAAAGATAGAAAAATCATAACAAAAACAATCTCTATGTTGCTCTTATCTTATATAATCATAGCTACTAATACTGAAGATCAAAGGTCAACACTTATCATCTTTTGACCTTCAACTTCAGACCTAGCTTTTTCTGCTGTGCTATATAATCTGCTCTCAACAGATTATGGGCCTCATATCTTACTAAGTCAAGTAAAATTTTTGTTCTCTTTTGCTAACTATTCATTAGATGTTAAAGTCTCACTCACTTTCTCAAGAGACATCACTATCTATTTGGAAGTTGCATCTATCTATCATGAGCCTCTATACACTTTCTAACACTAATGGTCTCTTTTTTTCTCTCACTATGATGAATGACTCAGATATCATCAATACTATCAAATATGACTTTCCCAATCTCTATGCTGGCAATTAGAACCACTTTGCACTCTCATTTGAGGCCTACATATGTATCAAGAGGCTATTTGGCCACTTTGATGGCACTGAGGAGCTACTAAAGCAAGTCAACCTTAGTAAACCCACAAAGCTCAAAAAGAAGGAGACAAAAGCTTACCTTCAGGCTTATTTATCTGCAGCAGGATACTTTTGACTTTGCATTGATGAATCACAGCACACTCATATCAGTTTTCTTATGAGTAAGCCCACAGCTATGTGATTGAAACTGAAAGACATTCACCAACAGCAAAAATTGAGCACCTATTTTAATGTCTATAATGTCTTATTTAGCATTCAGAAGGACAACAAAGAGTCTCTCTCTACTCTTGTTGAATGTGTCTTACAGGCTATACAAAACATCAAAGCACTCCACTCTGAAAAGTTCACTATCAATCAACTTGATGAAGAGCTCTAATCTATGACTCTCATCTATGCTCTCCTATCTGATTATGACAATTTTATATTATCAGTCCTTTTTCTCTATTCTCTCAGTCTTGACAAACTTGTTGCCATCTTCCACACTAAAGAGATGCAGCACTGCTCTCATAACACCACTTCAGCAATATTGTTTAAAGTGAATGCTGTCAGAGTCTAAGCCACTTATATAGCATCATCTGATATCATCTGCAGCTGATGCACCAACTCTAGACATACTGAGGAGAAGTGTTTCAGCAAAAAGAAAGCCAAGGAGTGAGCTATGCAGTATGCCCAAGAATATCAGAATATAAAATCAGACAAGAAGGCAGGAGAGACAAAGACAGAGAAGTCAAATATTGCAAAAGAGACTGCTAGCTAAGTGAGTATTAATCTCTTATTCTCAGCATCATTTAACTGGAATATGGATACAGATGCTTCATCTCATATGAGCTATCATTGAGATTGGTTTCATGTCTGGACACTATATGTGATTCTAATTCAGTAAGTGGACAATTCAATCATTTATTCAGCAGATATAAGGACAGTTGTGTTTGAGTCTAAAGAGAGGAGTGAAGAGGTCTGTGAGGCTGTCAAGTTCCAGAATGTACTGTATGTATCTGATTTTTGCAATAACTTGCTTTCACCCTTCTATTTTATATGTCATAAAAGATATGAGATTAACATAGCCAGATCATCTATTCAGTTTTTTCAAAACAAAGTGCTTCATTTCTCAGCCACTGTCAATGATAACAATGTTGAATACCTTAATAGCACTACTCATATTACAAGGCCAGTAACCTCAAATGCTGTGAGCACCTGTTCACTTGATCTGACTTTATAGCATTAATGAACCTGTCACAAAAGTATAAACATTGTCTGAGACATGTATGAGAACCAGCTTGTCTTAAATATGAAGATGAACAATATACAATTCAGTCCTGACTCAATTTGTAAACTCTACCTTATGGATAAGTACAGGTGACATAATATTCCTCAAGAGCCCTCACTCCTTCTAATATATTCTCTCACGATTGTATTCTCTGATCTTAAAGGATCCATGCCAGTTGCTACACCAAAAGGTTACCACTACTGGATCACATTTATATGTGGTGCTCTGCATTTTTGAGCTGTTGTCTTGCTAAAGCATAAGAGTGATGCTCTAGCTGAATTTAAACACTACAAAGTCTATGCTAAAAATTTTTATAGCCTGAAGATTCTAAAGAAGTAAGATAATAGTGGAGGAGAGTATATAAGTCATGAATTTGATCAGTTATGCATAGATGAAGGGATATCAAGATGCTATACTGAGTCTGATGAGCCTCATCAAAATAGAATTGCAGAACATGCAAATCATAATATTGCTGAAGGAGCTATTACCATGCTTTATGAAGCTCATCTCTCTCTCTTCTTCTGGGGACTAGCAGTGCTTGTATTTGTATATATATGCAACTGTTGCTCTACAGTACCATTTTTTAAAATAAGACCATACATTGGCTGGCACAAGAAGAAATCTGACATCTCTAACTTGCATGTCTTCAGCTGCTTAGCTTATATCCATGTCAAAAAGAACAAGCAACAAAGCCTTCAGCCACACACCACCAAATATATATTTGTTGGATATCCATCAGATACAAAGACATAGAAGTGCTGAAACCCTGTAACCAAGAAGTTCATCATATCAAGCCATGTTGTTTTTGACAAGCAAGTATTTTCAGGAAATACAAAAACTCTTATCAACCTCTTTTGTGATCTATTTTCTTCACTCTCAAATCTGTCAGATTCTCCTATGCTGTCTGATCAAGGGGAAGACCTCAATAATGATGATCTTCCACTGCTAAAAAATCTTCCAGCACTGAATCTCTTATCTCCTCTAAGTCCATCACCTCCAGTATCACTTCTTTCTCATAATATTATAACCCCTTCTGGCTCACCATTTGATGGATCTCTCTCAGATCTAACTCTATCACTATCACCACCACCTTTAACAGACCTAGGCAAATATAAATACAGAATATGTGATAATAGCTTATATGATCCTGGCTCTGATTATGACTATGGAATATGCTAAAATGTCCACAATGATGATCATGTGAGAGATGCAGAGGATTAAGCACACACAGCCTTTATGAAAGACAAAACTATTCTTGAAGGCATAGCTTTCTCCAGCCAGACAATAGAGCATTTGACAATAGAGGAAAGACTGAAAGTTGCATTTGAGAGCATGACAAAAACAGCTTACAAGGCATTCACATATGATAGTGAATCTAAATCCTTCTATGAAGCTATGAAATGTCCTCCAGAGAAAGCTGCTATACAAGAGATACAGGCACTTGTTGAAAATGGCATCTTTGAGTCAGTGAAATGCCCTTCAAATCAAAAGGCAGTTGGGAGTTGCTGAGTATTCAAAGTGAAATGCAATGCTGATAAATCAATTGAGTGCTACAAAGCAAGGCTTGTTGCAAAGAGATACTCATAATGACCTGGCTTTAATTACACTGAAACCTTCTCTCCAACACTAAAATGGGCTGTCCTATGAGCTGTCCTGGCACTTGGTGCCCTTAAGGATTTAGAGCTATAGAGTGTCAATATCTCATCAGCATTTTTCAATAGTGAGCTGACAGAAGAGGTGTATATGAAGCAGCCAGAAGATTTTGAGAAGAAAGGAATGAAATAGGTCTGATGCCTCTTCAAGTCTCTATATGGACTAAAGCAAGCTGGAAGAGAATAGCACAAAAAGCTACATGCAACATTGACTAATGCCATAGGTTTTGAATAGGTAAAATGCAAGCATAGTGTCTGGGTTTATAAGAGGGATAGTGAATATATCATTATTTCAGTCTTCATTGATGACATGACCATTGCCACAAAGATATCAGATGGTGTTGCAAAAGTCATTAATAATCTCAAGAAGCACTTCAAGCTTCAGAATTTGGGTCCAACATCTTACCTCCTTGATGTCAAGATCAAGCTGACTAAGCCAACCAAACTCTCTCTCTCTTCCAGTGCCAATACATCTTAGATATTCTGCAACATACAGGAATAGCTGACTGTAACTCTGTTCTGACACCTTTGAATCCAAACATAAAACTTACAGCAGATCAGTCTCCCAAAACATCAGAAAAATATGAGACAATGTGGACAATCTCATGTCTGAATGTGCTTGGCTCTATAGCCTACCTTGCTATTGCTACCAGGCCTGATATTGCTTATTCTATGAGTGTGCTCTCATAATTCAGCAAAAACCCTGGCACAGCCCACTGAGAAGCTCTCAAACAGCTTCTATACTATCTGAAGGGCACAGTTGACTATCATATTGTCTACTCTCCTGACTCTGAGTCAGATTCACCAGTCTTCAACTTCAAGACTTATTGCAATGCAGATCATGGGGGTGACAAAGATAGTGAGCATTCCACAAGTGGCTTTATTATCAAAATGGAGACTGGAGCTATTAGCTGGATGAGTCATCTTCAGGTATTTATGACACTCTCAACAACAGAGACAGAATATGTTTCAGCTGTGTCTGCTGGTCAGAAAATCCTTTAGCTTTGCAACTTGTTCACAGAATTTCACTATTCATTCACCAATGCCTCAGTTCTCTATATTGACAATGAGTCTGCTCTATCAGTTGCTTGAAACCCTGAATATCATAGCCAGATTAAACATCTTGACCTTTGATTCTATTAGCTGTGCAATGAAGTTGAGAAGAGGTGCATCCATATAATCCATTTATGAACTGACAATATGCCAGCCAATGTCTTAACAAAGAGATTGGGAAGAGAGAAGCTCAGACACATAATTACCTCACTCAGACTCATCTCAATACCTCTATAGACATATTCAGTTGAGAGAGTGTGTTGAAGTAGAACAACCTCTATATCACTCTTATCTTGTATAATTATAGCTATCAATACTGAAGATCAAAGATCAACACTTATCAGCTTTTGACCTTTGACTTTAGATCTGGCTTTCTCTGCTATGCTACACAATCTGCTCCCAACAAAAACCAGGATAATTGAAAGCCTTTCTATAACCAAATGCTTTCAGCTGCTCCTTTATGCTGAAATTAAAGCTTTATCCAGAAAATTAAAAAGTAAATTAGATAATTCACTTGTACAGATGCTCTATTTATTTTCAGCTTCTCAAGTTCTGCTTGATGCTCACCTTTCATCTTTTGACATCATGCATTACCAATGGATTCAAACTATATTTGAATATAGTTATCCAAAGATGAACTAAAAAGTGAAGAATACATATCCTGGTCACTTCTTCAACATATCTTTGCCTTTCTTGACAGTATGCCTCTTTTATTTCTTGTAGAAGAAAGAGAAACTGGGTCTCAATGGCCTTGAATTCTTCTTATAGACATGAGAGAGATAAGCATTCTACCTGAGCTGATGATGAATTTAACATCTATTTTCTTGGTAAGCAAAGATATAAAACTTACTCAGCAATACTTTAGTAGGTAAGAGCATGATGATCAAGGACAACACATCCTCATTGTCAGCTATCTCTGGAGTGTGACATAATGCTACATAGTTTCATGAATACAATGGCCAAAAGAGATGAGCTGGATACTTCACTGTTTGCTGACACATTTTGAGTGTATCTATGTTTGAAATACAAAATCAATGTGGCATATGCTCCTACAACAAAACTGGTAACATGTTGAGTAAACTATGGCTACTTAGGGAAAGCCAAACCTATGTGGCATGTATTCATGAACAATAGATTCACCTATGCTAGCTCTGAGAAACCTGATATTGAGAACAGACAGTCTATCATTCTATGAGTGGCCTTCCAGATAGTCATTGATGATTGACTCATAAATATCAAGCAAAGATCCTTTGAGGATTATGCAAGCTGCAGAATGTCTTATAGGCTGAGAAAACTCAAAATCTATAAGTGAACAAATTAAATGCCTAATGAAAGTGCTGTGCAGAATAAAGACTTCAAGCCATATCTCAACAGGCATGAATAAAATCCCTTGGAGTCTTTCTATATGAGTACATCTTGGCATCATCACTGAAAGCTGCTATAGATTGTCAGAGAGGAATGGCAGAGTATTTAAGCACATGCTGCTGTTAGATGCTTAATGGCACATGTTCAGATGCAACATGAGACAGCTATAAAGCTTGCTGAGTCTTTATTTTGGAAACTCAGAACTTTCTCCTGGTCATGGACCTCTGTGCCATGCCATTCAAGCCCTCTGGGGCATCAGAGTGACCTAGATCTGATGGTCTCTTGGTGATGTTCTGATCATAGTAAATAAGACAGTTATGCATCTTCAATATCCAACTTTCAAATGGATGCATCCCATCCAGTCCTAAGCAGCCAGTTCATGAGTCCCAATGAGAACAACTCTGCAGTCAGCTGCCATCATTGTACATGTCAACCACAAGCTCTTCAGTCAAACTCTGATAGCCTTCCACCTTAAGCTTTCACAAAAAGTATCACATGCATTGAAGTCTTCAACATAGATATGCAGCACAGACAATTTTTTCACCAGAGCTTCAATGTATACCTTTCAAAGCTGAAAGCAAGATCAGCATGGACATTATCACTGCCAGCATGCAGCACTTATGCTGGCTATCACAAGTTGGCTATGTGTAGGAAAGTGAATGAAAACTTGATTTCTACAATGGCAGTGGAACTTAGAACAATGGCACCATGAGAGTACAGGACAAGATGAATTTGTTATTTGAGAGTAAGACACATGGAAAGAAAGAGAGCTGCAATGTTGGTATATATTGTCATAGGAAATCAGCATTTGTGGTGACTTGGTGACTTTAGGGTCAGTTGCCAACCAGCTGATCTGGAATCTTTGGTCCTGAACCCTGACAGAATGCTGTTTGTTGGCCTGTTCTCATCTTGTAGTAATAAAGGAAAAATAACAGATATCTGGTAGAATAAATTCAGGAACATCAGTAAACTGAATCTGAATCTGATGGACTCAGTTGTACTGCTCCCTGTCTTAAGTATTAGTGAATGAGCAGCACTGAATGGACTCAGGTTACTCATAGCACTGGGAGTCTGTTCATTCTGTATTAGCTTATGATAATGCTAATCTTAAAGAAGACTTGCACACAATATTTCATCAAGAGTGAGACGAGTATGGTCAATTTTGCTATGTTTATCATCAATGCATGGACATATCACAGGGTGTTGAGACACTGAGATTGCACACACTCGGGATATCTCACAAAATAAAAAAGACGTGGCGTGCAAGAAGTTGTTGGTGGTGAAAAACAAAAGGATGTGTCAAGTATTTTCTGTGAGGAACAGGCCAAAAAGGAAGGCGAATCACCGGCAGAAGATAATTTATGCTATCACACTTTCAACTTTACTGTATGACAAAGATATTCAACTGCAAGGACAAGAACATATTGACAAGAGTAAACAAGCGTAGAAATTATGTATGAGGCGCGATGGGGGGATTAGAACGATCACAAGAACCATTACGATGAACCATAGTGACTGCCTCCAGTTCATGGGCGTCTCGCAGGTGAAGAAAGACGCGTTCGTCTTAGGCGCGGACGAGGCTAAACTGGGCTGTCCTCACCCCTTGAATAGACATAGGCAAGGAAGGACCCAGGATGATGGTGCTGTATAGATGAGGAACCTAGTTGATAGGATAATGATCCATGCGCAGAGCGAATAGCGTCCTTGATGGCGTTTGTGGTCTGAGCGATTGCGATAATCTCCTTCACGCCCGTGTAATTTAGAAGACTCTAAATGTGACAATGAGTTATAAGGAAACGACGGCGACGAAGTAGTAGCTTAACGGCTCGCGTAGCTGCTCGCGGGCCATTGTAGCATTCTGATGATACTGCGATCAAAGTAGAGTCGGTTGACATAGAAAACGATGACTCAATCGTCGAATATTAAGTGGTCACGGTTTCCACCTTGACCATAACGGCAATGTGGGGATATTCTGGCTCGGCAGTAGACGACGCGCGGAATGTAACAAGAGCGAAGACGTCCTATAACATAAGTCAGATGAAGTGGTGGCCACACACGCAAAGCAATTACCTTTACGAACTCCAAGACGGATAGTAACATTGAAGTCGCGATGTCAAAGAGATAACCGGTAGTTTGGATAAATTGCTTGATGAGAGGGAGATTCATGGCTGAAGTTTCCTTGCATTGTCCGCGAGCCGACAGATATGTTCGTCCAGTCGTTTGCATTCTCGGCACACTTTTGAGGTCAATCGACAACAAGAAGTTGTGTTGTGGGTCTATATGGTGACCCCCAAGAGAAAAAAAGGCAAAGAGAGGCAAATGTAAGACAGAAATAGGGGCTAACTATCAATGAAACGAAACGATAACACTGCCCTGGAACTCCGCACTGCAGGAAAAAGCAAAGAAGTTTCCAAGTGGTAATTTAGGTGCATGCTGGAAACTGGAGTTTTGAGTGACACAGATGACATAGCGTGGCGCCGATCAGCCAAGTTAGATTTGCGCGGGCTAATCAACGCTACTCTGCAGCTTATTAGCGGAGGGATCAGACAGAGTCATTTTACTGGTGCGAATCAGTGCAAATTAGATATAACTTAAATACAACTCGACCTGTATATTCGGTACGGCTGAAAAGCAAATCCTGGTGTCGAAGGTTATCGTTCCATCCTTGACTCATCCGGGCTCTTAATCATAGACAATGAAGTGCACGGAGACTTCACACCCAACCACCCAGCTAATTCGCAGCTGATTAGAAGCCAATTCACGGGCTGATGACTGAGACGTGGACGCCGCTTTGTGCCGTCTCTTGATACTCGGATATCAGGGCGGTTTTTTCAAGAGGTTCCGTCCCTCTGAAGTTTACTAAAGTGAAGCTCAGCATGACCCGAGTCAAAAAAAAAAAAATAATTCGGTACTTCCGAGTTCATCGAGGTAAACGAAAATCGATGGCTCTCGAGCTGTTATCTGCTAGAGGCAATCTAGTCTACATCCATCGAACGGTATTTCTTCATGCGGTACGTTAAGTCAAGTTTACGAGACTAGCAATCCAGAAAATTTTGTTAATTGACGGTCAATTTGGTCAAGGACTGCAGATTTTATAACTGGGATCGTCTGCCAATAGTGTACCGTCTCACATCATTCTTACTGATCTTGTAAATGAGGAAAATTCGCGTACCATTAGAGAAGGGACTAGAGGTAAATCTCAATGAGGTATTTTCAATCGAGGTGGAGGCGAAGCAAGCCCATGGAGATAACTAAATCGACTATGACTGGCTTACGTAATGATGAAATTTGATAGTAGATGGAAGGAAAGCAGCGAATACAAAGAGACGGACGAGGGCAAAATCGAGTCGGGTTCGGGTCCGAAGACTCTTGCCTTACTACCATTATGTTCCATCTGGATTCCAACCGAGCCCCAAAATGCCAGCAATTTACACTCAAGATGCCACTGGAAAAAGGTCTCAAATTCACACGCTATGGCCGTCGAAAAGGAAAACAAATCAAATGACAATGGTGTTTATTTGAACAATGCACACCTTTAAAATGTCGCCCAACGCCTCCCCCTCATAATTTACCGCCATGTCCACCTCCTGCGTATGCAGCATCTGCCTCTCCGATTTTATCGACCCCGTTTGCACGCCCTGTGGTACGCTGCTTCTCCCAGAATGATTCTTATTCTGACTCTGACTATCGGTGGCAGGCCATGTCTACTGCTCGAAATGCATCGCAGAAGCCACTAGCTTCCAGCAGAACGAAGGATCCATCACAGCACCGTGTCCAACCTGTCGCAAATCGTTCTCTATCACTGACAACCCTGTCCGTTCCCTGGCCCTTGTCAATAAGCTTAAAACTCACCAAACATCTAGCTCTCCCGTGACTCTCGTGAATACTTTGGCTACCCGCTCCGGAGGCTCTACGTGAGTGGACTACGGGTCAACTTTGAGGGCAAGGTGAAGAGGCTGGAAGAGCGCATCGCGACTTTGGAGCAGGAGAACCAACGGCTGCGAATGCTACCAAGATATATGCAACAGAAAGACGGGGATCGCTCCGTGCCATGGCTGGTTCGTACCCCGCGTAAGGGCGCAGGATTCGCTTCATGGCAGCTGCAAAAGCATAATAGGTCACGCATGTGGTGGCTAGCGAATGGATTTATGTGAGTTTCCCGGCCCTAAAGCTGAAATCATACTCATGCTGCTGTAGATTTGGATTGATGCTGTCGGCAGGGTCTGTTGCAGGTCTCGCCTTGTACGACGCTTTTGGTGGGTACACTCGTTGGGTATTGGATTCTTTGATTTCTGTTTGAGCTTGTATTCGCATTGTTATAGCATCTAAAATTACATGGAAAACCAGGAAGTAAAAGCTGAGATATATTTGCAGCAGTCCGAATAATGTCCATAGAGCTTCTTATCGTGAGTCAAAGGGTAGTTTGAAAAAAGTGAATGGATTCGAGTTACAGCGTAAGGTGTCTGGACGTCGCGATAGACAGTAGTTTTTCAGCCAGCATTCTAGAACAGCATTGGACAAAGATAAGGGTTGTGATGAAGAGCTGTTGTCAGGCCGCCTGCGCTTTGAGGAAGGCAACGAAATCCACACACGCATGATATCATCACACACATACATGTCTTTTTCCTCCAACTGCCTCATTTTCTGCAGGTCATCCTTCTCCTTCATACGCGCGGCCATGAGAATACCGTTGTCTCGCTCGAGGGCGGCGTTATGTGCCTTCAGCGCATCAAGTCGTTGTTTGAACGATTCTGGCTCGATGAAGACGCGTCGGATGCTTGGAATGATGTAACAACGGAATTACTTGGGGAGGGATTCGAGCTAGAAGAGGGAAATAAGAAAAGAGGACAATGGCAGACGAGAGTAAGTAGCGCACCTCTGGTAGGACTAATGATTGAACAAGCAACGGGAAAACAGAAAGCAAGAGAGAAAGTCTCACCAATTGGAAACTCAGTCGGGCAAGTAGGACACGAAGCAGTGAATCCGTTGGGGTTACTCGACAAGATATGGTCGGATACACATTTCAGGCAGTAAACATGTCCTAAAGACAAGTATTCAGCAATATTTCGTATCTGCAGCTTGCTGATACTGACCGCAGGGTATCGAGGCTGGTCGGCATAACCGCAGAGACAATATGGCACACTGAGTAAACACGGTGGAAACTTGGAAGGGTACGGACCACAAATGATTGACGCGTCGCGCGTATACTACATCATCGTCACGGATGCCACCTTATTGCGAATTCGGCTGATAACGTGAACGGTGACGCGTTTCCCGAAATCTAGCAATGACTGGACTCTGAACGCCCTAAGAAACGATATCATAAGTGGCATTACACGAGTACGGGCCGCCTGGCACTCACCACAAACAGTGCAGACTGAATTCCTGAGATGGCCGAGGCATTAGTGCACTGGGGAGCCTGTACCCACATCTAACCTGAGCAGTTTGAAAACGCGTTCATTGCCTAAACGCAGCGCGTATAACGGACACTGGCTTTTGTGACTATGTATGTATGCAGGAAGGACCGTCTGTTGGACAACTAGTTATAAAATGTGGACAGCACCTCAAACGCAGAGCAGAACAGCTTCAAGACTTGAGAAGACAAGTCATAGGACCGAGGCTAGAAGTATTTCTTGTGACAGCAAGCACAGTAGATGAATTTGGGGCAGAAACCAATGAAGGCGGCGTGGAAAACAGACCAGCTTCAGTCTCACCCAGATTGCAATCTTGCAATAGAGCAGCCATCTCGGATGCGCTTGGCACGATCTCTTACGTTCGGGACCAAGGGGCATCTCTGGCGACCCACTGGATATCTCTCTCCAGAACCTCCATGGCTATGCCCAACGACGCTTTCGCCTTGTCAAGCTTTTTTCTGGTCTTACATCAGTTATAGATGATCTTTCAACAGCAAGGGACATACCTCTCGCACCTTTACTCTTAAGTCATAGATAGAGGCTTGCGCCTTCGTAAGCGTACAATCAGCGGAAAGTTGCCGATTTTCGTCCGAGCAGATTTGCTTCAATCTCTCCACCTCAGCGCATTTTCCTTGTAATTGCTTGTGATCGGACTCGAGATTTGCATTCCTCTCCAAGTTTTTGATGCGATTGATAAGCTCCAGCTTCTCAGAGTCGTCCGTAGTTATGAACACGTTCCTAATGGGATCGACAACGAACGGGTGGAACTTCTCCGGCAAGTATCGAAGCTACAAATCAGTGTTTAGCGATGAGCAGTGGCGAGATTTGGGATGGCTGCAGGTCAAATTAACATCACCGTGGAAAAGGAATAAAAAAAAAGACGAACCAATGGGAAATTTCGCTCGGAAAAATGGACATGTAGCCTTGAATCCATCACCGGCGCTATTTCCCCTCCCTGCAATAAACTTGTTTAGACAGTCGGAGCAAAAGAGGTGTATTGAGAGACTGCATCGTTAATCACATTAAGATGGTGGAGTGACTGGTGAAATACTGACCACATGGAATAGAGACGGGATTCGTAAAATCGGAGAGGCATATAACACACTGGGGACTCATACTGGTGGAGTAGAGATACGAGAGGCTGAAGGAATCTCGCTGCTGGATTTCATTACACTCTAATAGTGGCGTCAGACAAAGAACTGTCATATACATCCCAGAAGTGCCAGCACATCTTTGTTTCTTTCTTTTCAAGCTATTGCATGCACCGCCACAGCAACAATGGACATCTGCACACAGTTGGGGTCCATCAGTCTGAAGATGGACGATACGACCACACGAAGCATACTTACAAATCATTTCCCTTGCTTCACGGACATTGATAACGGCGAGAAAAGGCCAAGCTAGCAGGGATCTTTGTTCTGTTGAGGTTCGTCATTTCTTTCTATAACAGTTTGAATGGCATCAAGGACCTGAAAATTGAACATTGAGCCATCGGAGCATAACAAGACTTCGATTTGCGAAACTTAATGTACCTCTTGGATCGGTCGTTCCAGTCGAAGCCATCGTGAGTTGCAGCCGATGCTCAGGGTGACCGGCTCAAATCCGCGGTACTGTAGTAAAAGTCTGTATAGATAATGTTTATAGTACAATATGTACCTAGTACAGTCCGAGAGCCATCGAGACTAGGTGCTGATTACAACTGCTGTAAGTATGAAATATTGATACACAAGCAAAGCCAGCTTCAACATATATGGGCACGGCTTCACCACCTGAATACTATAGGCCAAGTTCCTTGCCACCCCATTGGTAACTTATCCTCAGCGGATCTTCGGCTAGATGAGACTCATCACCATCTGGGTCTTCTTCAAATACACGGCGTAGCGTCCGCATCGGTACTCCCAGATGTCGTTGTAGAAGTGAAACGACATGTACTGGATTAATGATCATGTTCGTGCCTCCCTGGCTGCTGGGCTCGACTACCAGCACAGCGTATGTCTGAGAGAGCACCGAAGCTTCTTCATATATGGTCATCGACGTGTAACTGGTAGGCATCATCTCAATTACCACCGTTCCTCTCGCAGCCCAGCGGTGGTGGTACATCGCTCCACCATGAGGACCAATTACTGCCATGACGTTCTCGTTGCACCATTTAAAGAACTTTGGAACGTTATCGAGCATGCCCTCTGAAAAGATGACGACTTCTTCGTCTTTCCCTCGTTCTGCGAGATAGGCTTCGATGGCACTGAGAAGTTCCGGCTCATTGAGGACTCTGCGTCCTCTGTTCCGCATGTGGATACCACGTTCAGATCGCGACATATACAAGATCTGCTTTAAAGATGAGACCGAATTCAAGGACCGATAAAATCACGCACCTTGTTCCTTGTAGGAGAGGGCTTCATATAATCTATTCCAAATGCCTCTAACGTTTTCAATGACAGCCATGGATGAACCAACACGGTTCGACACGAAAAGATCATTCTGTTGGCGAGGATGTCCTTTCTGGCTCGATACAGGACGTGTTCATCATCAAAGCCAAGTCCTTTCCAGAGCTGCTTGACGAAACCGTTTCCCTGTCGACCGGTGATAACATATGGGGTCTCGGGACCGTAGGTGAGATGAGAACCTTGTGCGATGATATGCGTTATATGATCAAGATGATGCTGGAATGCGAAGGATTCGGGTGATAGTGCAACCAGAGCGGTACCGTAGATACTCGGAGGTTTAGGTCGAGCCAGGACTTCACTCGCATCAAACGGTTGGATGCCTTCGGACGAGCCTAGTTTGGCCATACATGCATCGTCAGACCAGCGGTCGTACGATTTTGGAGATAGATATGTGACATTTTCAAAGACCTATTTGCATCGTGCTCAAAAGACTGTTCATAAAAGAAAGAAAATTGCAACACGCACAAAATTCTGCCCAGACTGTCCTTTGTACACTAGCCAATCATTGGCTTGTAGTACCCCACGTTCTTTAATGCTCATCGCAGCCTTCCGCCACTGTGCGCGATGTTCCGACGTCGCGAAATAGGGTTGTCGTATCTCGAATGCCGGATACAACAATTCCTCCGCATATAATACTTGTTTCGGCAGTCTTTGCGCTACACATGGTGCATAGTAAGGAGGCAGACCGAAAGTGCAATTGCTCAAGCTGAATGGGGCCCAATATGCGCTCGGTCTTGATGTGGTGCCATTATAAATAGACAGCTGGAAATATTCGGCGAGATTGTGAGATTCCTGGCCTGCAGTGTACACATATTTTGGAGGTAACTTGGTCTGGTTGGGAATGAGAAAATCGTGAAAGGTGATGTAAAGTGTTACGGACAGCATTACAAGGAGCATGAATGCTGTTCGCCGTATGGCGCGAAAAGCCATTTTGCGGCAACAAACAAAGTGAAGGGCAATGAGCGCATTGCGCAGCAACATGAATGATTTCCCACGACGACCACGACGATGACCACCTCGGCCGGACCGGCGAGCCTGCACTTACGCTTTTCTGTTTATACCACCATCGTCAGCGCTATGGCTAATTTGACACACATCTAAAAATGTAGTAATGACTGGACAGTGACTCTGAACGAACTCGCTGCATACGACTCCACGTCGTGCCTCAAAGCAAACGCTATTTCTTCAGTTTACTTCTGACTTGTTCACTTGTCGGTTTCATGACCACCAAACGTCGACAACAAGCACCACACGAAGTCCTCGATACAGCTTTTGGATCCCAAGGCGGGCCAGTATTCAGCAGTCAATAATTTTGATAAGATCTTTTACATCGGCTTCAGGAGGAACAACTTTTCTAGTACAGACCATTATGGACGACAGCGAAAATTTTATTCTCTGCGCAGAGTTCGTTGGATTTCAAGACCTCGGGCCTCAAATGCAGGTATGTTCTCATGTTCACACTCGATACTGTGCTGACTTAGGACCCCAAGTTCTCTAGTACTACTGGTGCAGCCTTGCTCGAGGGAGGAGTGGAGGGTTACCAGCGTAGTCCTTTTGGCACCCCGGAATCTCGCTGCGGTAGTCGCCTCCTGATTCTTAATGACTCCGAGGATGGTTTCGGCTGGAGCTAAACACCCAGGATTCTTGCGTCCGAATCACAATATTCTCTTCCACTCCCTCCCTTCCGTCAGACACAAAAATCATTCAGATACGACTATGCATGAGTTGGCCATTGTGTAGCCCTATCATTCACACAAAGATCCTTCTAAAGTACTTCTTCAACCCGTCCATTCCCCGTACGAGCCCGCCAACCATCCCATCAGGGCGAACAATAACGACCTTGGTGACCTTCTCCGCCATATTATAATGTTTATACGCATACCCATCACCATCCGCCAATACGTAGTCAGCGGAAATGACGCCCGTCGGGTTCTGGGAAAGAATGACTACGGACTTGACAGCACCGGTGGGATAACTCTTCAGAGCCTCCACAACTGCGATGTTATCGTCAGAGAAGAAGAGCACTGTGTGGTACGATGAGCCAAAAATGTCAAAAAGAGATGTCTTGCGTGTGGGGTCCTTAACGAAAGTGAGACCAGGTGCGTCGGGGGCTCTGTCACCACCCCGGACAGTACCATCGTTGCCTGAACGATACGGGTCGAAGATCTCTTCGCCATGAACCGGGGTTTCGTCGACAATGATGGGACTACCGCGGTAGTTAATTCCGAATTGACGAAGCTCGTAGCCTCTGGCCCAACCTGCTTGGGTGCCTCCGGGGGTAAAAGTTTTCATATGGAGCTCAGAGGTCTTATCAAGCATTGCTGCGATGATAGGGATGCGTTCTTGGGAATAACTGTCCAGGAGGCTCTGAGGAGCCAAATTTTTCTGAACCAGAGCGAGCTTCCAAGCCAAGTTGATCTATGGCCACGTCAGGAACCTTTCATGTATATTAACTATTTGCCTCACTCACAGCGTCTTGGATACCCGAGTTGAGTCCCTGACCACCAGTAGGGCTGTGAACGTGGGCGGAATCTTGTCGCGAATTAAGATAAGAGTACTTACTCACGTTGAAAAGAAAGCTTACCTCCGGCAACAAAAGCCCGTCCGGAACCGAAGCTGTTCACCATTCGAACGTTAGGCCTGAAGGTGGAGTGTTAATTAATGTTTACAATAGCAGAAGAATACTCACTGGAAGGTGGAGGCCCAGATGAGGTCGCCAAACTCGATATCGGTGCGACCACTGATTCCATAAAAAGCCTTGATAAATTCCTCCCGGCTGGATGTTGCTTTTGCGGCATCCAAATCACAACCCATAAAAAACAAAGTATACTTGTCCTCGTCTCTGGTCCCAAAATGTACGACAGTTACACTATGAAGTGGCTCAGAATTGAGTTGCCAGATAATTCAACGTGCAGATACGTACCTCTTTGTCGCTGCTTCGCCCCATAAATGCCATAGCTTCGAATAAGAACCTCAATTTCCGAAGGAAAAATCTGACATGAAACGCACGTCTTTGTCCAGCAACCGCTCTTTAATATAAATATCACCCACGATCATATTATCTCCCTTCCGCGTCTCTCCAAGGAACGTCAAGCCCAGCGTTTTACGGACGACGCTATGTGAGCCCTCGGCACCTATGATCCATTGACTCTGAATGGACTCTTCAAACCGTTGCCCATCACGAGTCCTTACAACGCGAGAGACGACTCCATCAGGGAGCTGTTCAAAAGACACGAGCTCAGTGCCCAACTCGACCGTGATACCATACTTAGCCAAGTGCTTGCGGAGAATATCTTCCTGTAGGTCTTGGCCTACCATTATAGGGTTGATCTGAAAGCCCCAGAGAATCAATAACAGAGTTGAGATTCTTTTAAAAGTCACCTACATAAGGTCGGTCGGGGGTGTTCTCCATGTAGGCTATCACCTCAGTGGTCTTCGTCTCACCCCCCGGAAGATAATGGATCATTGGCGAACAGAATCCACCTTTCTTCAGAATATCAGGAAGAACACCAAGGATCTTGAATAGCTCAAGGGTCCTGGACTACGTTGTGACTTAGATGAGGTACTATCAATGAACTTGGATGAAATTAGAACCTGGATGCCAGCGCCCCTCTGGCCGACCTGATATGTGGACGCTTTGTCTATGATTCGAACAGAGACACCATTCTGGCGCAAAGCAATAGCCAAGGAAAGACCTGAGGGTCCAGCACCGACCTAAGCAAGTGACGGTAAGATAAATCCAAATGTACAGGAAGAATAGCCACGTACAATGAGAACAGACGCGTTCATGGTTATGATGATTGTAGAAAATATGTGAGAGTATGTTAGAGCCGAGAGTAGAGCGGTCTTCTTTTTTGTAGTCCTGCATGGGTAGCTAAAAGTACCGACAGACTTGTCGGGACACAGTAGCTCACGTTATCATATGCATCTTATCAGATAATGATTATCTTTGGTCTTATCAAATGACGGGGACCAACGGCAAGTCAGGCACTCATCAGTGTCGGCGCTCAAAGCCGACATCAGGTTCCTGATTAAACTTTGAAGGAAAAGTGTCAGTATGTACTCAGCTTGAGATTCTGTTCGCAAATCCGACATCTAAGATTCAAGATCTAAATTCGCACTGTCAAATCCAGTGGAGGAGGCTTAGAAAAGACTTGAACTCTCACGGGACATGATGGTGACAAAAGAATTTATGTCTTCATCGGTGACGATAACTCTCCGGGGACTGTCAGCAATCATAGATTTGTACTTTGTCAGCACCAAGTTTTGGCTTACAAGTTACAGTCATCACTAACAAGCCGAAGACCACGAAGATTCGTGTCTTCGTCACGATGATCAACCTGACTATGACACGGGTTGTAGGCTTGTCATCACCAATGCATAATGACAACATGGATCGCAGGAGACTGACCCACTAACAGGCAAGTTGTGCTGTTGTCATCGTTCAAGGTCCTTCTGATCCCTTCGGCAGCTGCCGGGGCCAAAGTTTAAAGGTGAGTGCGGAAAGCACGCCGAAATATCGTGGTACACGTTCCCTATATCCAATTGCAAGGCAATTTCATTGTACAAAGGCACATTACTGGATACTGACAAGGCGCAATCCGAAGTCAGCCGTGACATCGATGGTGCTAGATCGCAAGTTATTCACTACAACAGGAGAGGAGGACAGGTCCTCAGGAGACTCAACAAGGGAAAACGCACATAGATCCAGAATATTTTTTCGCACTAGTCGAAGTGGGCGGTACGCAGGTGGTCTTCTGGCTAGGCTTCTGCAGGATGGTTATTTCGTCTATGTTCCAGTCGATTGGCGAGGCTAGGAGCAGCCGTAGTCGATCTCTGATGTTCTTCTACTTTTGCCAGGTTTCGGAACATCCGTGAGCGTGAAGAGGAGCGTCTACCAAGGTGGTTATTATCGTCTAGGTTGCCAGTGCCATCAGATCTACAGCCTTTGACATCAGTAGTAACGAGGGTCCTAAAGCTCACTCAAACCACAGGTCTAACAATGTAATATGAGAGGTAACAACACACAGCGTGTCGTCAAAAGCTCTATTGTGCTTCATATGCTTGTCTTTGTGGTACACCATTTCGGAAAAGGCGACTCTAATTTTTTGGTCTTGTTTCTTCTCCGCCTCTAATCGGTCGTGGAGCTGAGAGAGAGCAAGCGAATGGACTTTTGACTGTTCTTTGAGGCGCCTTCGATCCAGTGTGATACGATCTTTCGCGGGCTTCAATTCCTGCTTCAGGTTATCAACCTCTGGATATGGGGACGTGTTCAGAAATCGGACGTGGTGGCTATTAGGGAAGATGAACTGGCGGAGGGAACGAGGTAGATGTCCGGGCTTTGGAAAATGAAATATCAGACATGTTATTGACAGGGAGGTGCAAGAAAACTGTAATGCAGCCTAAGATCACTGACAGACTGAAGGACTAACCTATCGGAAACTTTACTCTGCAAGCGGCACAAGACGCTTGAAATGCATTAGACCGTGCATATCCGGCATAGAATGTGCCCTACAGTATCGTCAGTTGCAGGAATCAACCTCAAACACTACCCAAGTACCGCAGGGAGTAGAAACGGGGCTGTCGCATTGAGACAAATATGTCATGCATGACTAACATCTAACAAAGGCAAAAGGTTTCGCAAAAGGTCTGATGGTAAATGGGAGAAGGGAAGAGGTACCGGGTATTTCCGTCATCCCGGACCGATCATTTGGTCCTTCGCTAGTCTCGTAAACCAGACTCAACGATCCGTATGAAGATAAGTCGTTCAATGGATGTAGTTGCCTGTGTTCTCACTAATCGTGTTGAAGTGGAAAAGAAAATTCGCTGTTGCGCATCAATCCTTGAGGTCTTACGACGGTCAAACGTCGGCGCGAAATATATGTAAGGACTCGATTATTTGGTGAAATAAGTGTGTAATGTACAGGAGACACTCAGGTAGTCAAGATTTGAACCCCTTTGGCCTTCTTTCCAACCTTCGCAATCTTCTTCGTAGTCTTCGTCTTTGGTATGGATACAGACATCTTCGTCTTCTTCGACGCAACCAAGATGGTCTCCTGGGACGTTGCTACTGCCTCTTCGACAATGGTCCCGATACGCTTCAACTGAGCGGATGCCTTCCGAGGGAAGAAAGCCTGCGACGAAGGGGTGAACGGAGTGATGACAGGAGGGGAGGCAGTTTAGAATGACGATGACATCCGTCGCACGAGCGGCCTCATCTCAGCCTTGGCAGTATGAGCGACACGCCTGATTTCCTTCTTCATGTGGCTAGGCGCAGTGGGGAAGCGTTCTATAAATCATTCATGAGTGAAACGGTCTGGCAATGATGGAAAAATGACTTACTCTTAGCGCCCGCTTTCGTGTGTTCCGCAATGACATTGTCACATTCTGACAACGTTTCAACCAAAATAGAGCTGGATGATGTGAAGCATACCTGTGATGAGGACGGAGCCACCATCGTTGAGTATCGAGATATGGAAGGTGTCATTGACTGACACGCTTAGAATAATAACAGAGCGATGATGCTCTATGAATGCAATCAGCATGAGTGTGACGAGAACCTCTAGAGAGAAACATACCTTGATGACACGAAATACGGCCTATGCCTGGAACAATTGGGTGTTGGTGTTGTTAATCACGTTTAGTAGGGAAAATTTCAAGGATAGCGGGAGTATTTATTCGCTAAGAACGGGGGTGATCGAGGTGAGTATAGGAGAAGTGGCCCGTATTGTGAGACACCCCACCCATGAACTCGGAGAACAGAATCTCTAACCCTAGCGGACCTGAGTTGCGTGGATATATCCTTCAAATATCCGTTGTGACCTAGTGAGTTAGTAAAGTCGCTTTGTGGGACATGTGCGGGTATATACATACATCTAGAGATAGACGCGGAGGCATCTCTCGACGCGAATAGGAGCTAGTCTTTCTGAAGCTATCCAGTGGCAGTCCTCTAAAATTGAAACGGTGGTGCATACACAGCCATACCTTCTGGAAGGGAGAAGGGCATCATTGCAGGGCCACAGTTTGCCAATGAAATCGTCGACTGCTTCCTGTAACGCCCGAAAGAAGTTTCAGAAAGTAGCTTATATGGTGAGACAGCTTACCTCCGAGTTCAGCGAACATTCTTTATTTCTACGGACTCAAGCACTTTTCTTCGAATACTTGTCGCATTCTCTGGCAAGTATTACGAAGCGAATTCGAGCTGAAACGTGTAGTCACGTTGTGGGTCCATGTATATGCAAAAATAGATCCACGGAGGCAATTTTTGACAGCGATCAGGGCCTTGTTTTCCCGCGCCGAAACTGAAATTGAAACGACAATGGGCTCATTATGTTTGAAGGGGCACAGAAAGCACAGCCACAGATTTGGTTTCACTCAGGAGTCCCTTTGAGTCTGAGTGCAACCACGGGCCGCAGCGTTGGCCTTCTCGTCTTCTCTTATTATTCCCTCGTAGATAGGTTACACTCGGACCATCAGTATTCAGTATATATACGCGTACTCACTACATGATAGAGCATTCTTGTATTCCCCTTCCAATCCAGTATCTCCCCTCTGCGTTCATCGCCGTCCGAACACCTACATATGTGAAACGACCGTAAAGATGAATGTTGGACTAGATGGTGAAGTCATTCAGAATCGGATTCAAGGAAAGCCCAGGCATCATGGTTGTCTCGGTTTCTGGAAGTATTTTGAGATGGGTGTGGTGCAGCATTGATTGGAATCCTGGGAAATTTTGTTCTCCCTTTCCGAATCTGCAGCGCTGCAGGACTTGGGATTGCGATGGGTAAATGAACCGTCCGAGATTGCCTCCGTTCGAATCCGATGGCAGGGAGAGAAGATGGAAGATTAGGCTGTGGTGGCGACAGGTCATCATTTACATGCGTATCCAAGTTGCTGTTACGTTCTCGCCGGACACGTTTGACGCTACGACATGGGAGTGAATGGGTGAGACGCTCTTGAGCAGGAGAATCTCCTTCGTTTCCATCGGAGCTACCGTCCTCGAATCGCACGCGCTTGATGCCAATAGTCGCAGGAGAGGAAGAAGCCGACGACAGGGACGACCTATTTTTCACAGTTGTTAATAAAAATGGGAGACAAGAAGCAGCCAACACCGTACCTTGCCAAATTCGCTTCCCTACGTGCTTCTTCCAGCAGCTCACGCGTATGTGTCGTCTCCTCCTTCGCTGTCTTCCTCTCCGCCTCTAGCAACCTCTTTACTCTTTGCAACTCGATTGTTGCACCCCGCTCTCCCCTGGCATGAGCCGCAGATTCAGCCATATACCTTTCGCACGACTCCATAAGGTCCCGATTGTCTCGCTCGAGAGTGGCGTTGCGCGCTTCCGACACTTCGAGCTTATGTTTGAGCTCTTCATAGGACTCGGAGGGATTTGGCTCAATGAAGACGCGCCGTATACTCGGAGTTATGTAGCGGTGGAACTGTTTGGAGAGGGAGTGAAGCTACAGGATGGATAACTATTAAACGAGAAGTGACGAAGCCGGAGCAGACACACCTCTGGCATGACTGGAATAGCAAGGTTAGAAGTAAACAAAATGGAGCAGTTGCAGATATCATACCGATCGTAAACTTGGTTCTGCATGTAGGGCACTTGGCCGTGAATCCGTCCCTGCTACTGGTCGAAATACAGTCATGTAGGCATTGCATGCAGTAGACGTGTCCTGAGGGCAAAATGAATATTTCGCGTTTGCAAATTGCTATAACTGACCACAGGGAATAGAGACCGGCTCCTTATAGTCACAGAGGCAAATCGTGCACTGGCCTGACATGGTGGTGGCGGGAAGAGGAAGAGGATGTAAGAGGAACAAGAGAAGAAAAACAAACAAGGAATCGTCCAAACGCTATTCTAGCACGTGACCGATGCGACGCGTCAATACTTCTTCCGAACCGTCGCGTTCTCTTTGATCACATTCTTTCAACTGTCTTTTGCTCTTTTCTCCTCCACGACTTTCAACTAGTCCCCTTCAATATAACCAAGCGAATTATGGCTCCTGAATACTCCAAGCATCATTCAATGGAAGCTCAAAGCTCGATTTACGAAGCAAGTTCCAATGGTCAGTGGCATCGGGTGAACGATAGCTTCTAACTAGCTGATTTCTCTGCTTAAAGAAAATAGCAAGGAATGTGCGGTTTATCTCAGCGGTTCCCTGCAGAGCCCTTCTCGCTGCGTGTGTAACTCTGAATTTATAATGGGTACGTATAATGTTTTTGGCTTTAAGAACGTTATCGTTATTCAATTATGTATCGCTCCCTAAACAGACTTTCCAAAAGTGAGTACATATGTCCTTTCCTCCTTTGATGCCCAACTGAGTGTGATCTTCTTAGACTATACATCAGCAACCATGTTCTGAGGACAAGAGACGTGTTACGGACATGAGTGAAGGTTTTATGCAGGCACAACGACCTTCTTCAGAACTCTCTGCGGAAGTGGGGCATTTAACACAGCAGCTCCACGCCACTCGCGTAATAGAAAATCGCCTCACCCAAGAAAAAACGAGTCTTATAACTTTCCATCAACGCGAGATGGACGATTTGAAACACAAATTCTCAGAGCAGAAAGTTAAACAAGACATCAAAATATCTCTCCTGGATCTTGAAAATGCTTTCCTCACTAGGCAAGTCCACAATGCAGAGGCCAAATTGGTGCAATCGAAGGCAAATGTGGATGATCTCAAACAGCTCACTCAGGCTCTGCAAACGACCATCGACAAATACAGGTCGGACTCGGCAGCAGATGTCCGAAACCTCAGAGAGCGGCTGGAAACCGATAAGAAGGATATTTTAGCCGAACACCAGAAGACTAAGGCAGTACTGCAGGGGTTCCAGTCGACAGCGACGTTGCTGCAAAAGCGTATTGAAACGGCTTATGCAGCGAACCGCGCTTTGGAGAGCGAGAAAATGCGATTCAAACAAGAAAGCGAAGAGGCAAAGAGGAAGCTAGACGAATACGAAGCCATTGTGGAGACGCTTAGAATACGCTTTGGAGAGATGGAAACCGGCATGTTGGCTGCAAAAGTTGGATCTGACCGGATGAGGGGCGAGCTTGAAGAATATTGCCAGGGAACCACTGAACTAGAGGCTGTTAACGCTAGGCTGGGTGGCGATCTCGAATCCGCCGAGAAGAAAATATTTCTCTTGACAACAAACAACGAGTTGCTGCTCCAAACGATCGTAAATATTCGTAGCCCTAACTCAGATCTTGAGGCCATCCAAGCCGAGTCGCTGCGTCTCGCACAAGAGAACTTGCAGTTGCAGGAAAGACTGCTGGAGTATGAGGAGCAAGAAGTTGAGAGGGCAGTACTTGACTACGAAGAGTGAGTAATCGTGTTTATTGTTTATGTTCGATCCTGAATGCAGTCCCCATCCCAGTGACCAGTTGTTCGACCAGCCTGAGGAGGATTCACACTGTACGATGAGAAGTGCTAATTCCCTAGCGGATTTCATTGCCGGCGAGGCACCTGAAGATGGAGATGCACCTCGTTCCCGTAGCGCGTCCGAGAACGATGGGCCTCCGTCGTATTGATACAGAAGGCCAATTCATTTGTCTTCGATATGATAAGGCTGATGAGGTTCTCATGCGGCAATTTAGTATATGTCAGTTCTTCAAATCAGATAAATGAAAGAGCACAACTGCTAGCCATTTCCGCAGCTATAGAGTAATATGCGTTCAATTGAGGCTGCTGGTGTACTACAGGAAATTGAATTGAGCATGATGCTGCCGCAAAAAGCTCCGCCAATTGTGTGCGACCAAGACGTAGGTATCGATGTAGTACACAGGAAATTTTGTGAAAACAGATCTGTGATGAAGAGAAATTATTGGAAATCATTGTATATATCCGCCTCGTATCGCTGGCCGCAGCGAGGTGTAAACAAAATATAAACCGCTGTTCGCTGACATGCCTTGAATAGATATCTCTCACTTTCCCCGAAAATGACTGGCGGAAATATAATAATTGTCCAATGATGATACAAGTAAAATTTCTTGGATAAAAAGATATTCAAACTTTGATGACCTCCCAAATGCTTTCGAGAAAAAACCGTTTGGCCTTCTTGCCAACCTTCGCAATCTTCTTCGTAGTCTTCATCTTCATCATGGAAACAGACATCTTCTTCGTCTTCTTCGACACAACCAAGATGGTGTCCTGGGACGTTACCACTGCCACTTCGACAATGGTCTCGACGTGCTTCAACTGGACGGAAGCCTTCTAAGAGAAGTTAGCGTCCGACGAAGGGGTGAACAGAGTGATGACAGGAGAGAAAGCAGTTTGGAATGACGATGACATCCGTCGCGCGAGCAGCCTCATCTCAGCCTTGGCAGTATAAGCGAGATGCCTGATTTTTTTCTTCACGGGGCTTCAAACTACAGTACATTTTTAGAGATCAGTCCAGTGCATCGACAGTCCAGTTAACTTCATTCAATGGTTATACGCCGTAAGAGGAGACACCTGTAGGTTATCGATTTTCCAAGCGAAAGGACAGATGGCTGCTGAGACTGGAGGAGCTGTTCAGCGACAATACCTAGATAAATATTGCGACTGTCCAAGTTGGCGTCGTGGTCTGCCAAAATTTTAAATCCATCCGGCGACTGCCGAGCTGTATTTCAAGGCGACAGCCGGCTTCAGATTTCAACTCCGCCAACGAAAAAGTGTCCTTGTTCACAGCAAAAAACGAGCTATTTCTCCGGAACATTGTTGATCTTCGAAATTCTGAATGAGATTCTTAATGGTGTCTCGCTCGAGAGGATTTGGAATTCAGGAAGGATTGTTAGACAACGAGAAGATGGAGGTGGAAGGGTCATTACTCGATATTCATAGGCAAGCTGATGGGCAATCAGGCTCTCAGTTTCTTCGACCCGTATAGTGACGGTATTTAGGTCGTATCTGATTCCAAGACGTGGTGCCCGTACCTCAGTGAGAATTTTTGACCAAACAAAAACAAAATCACGAGGAGGCACGCTGTTAAGACCGGGCCCAGGCCAGAGAAAGACGTGTTAGCAACACACCTATGAGTTCAAGGAAGGAAACCTTACGGCGGATCTTTAACTGCTTTCAATGTAATTGCTTGTTGTCGTTCTCCAGTAATTGTACTTGGCAAACACCAGAAAGCTCAACCTGCCACATAAGATCTCGTTATGGGTCCGCGTGTACACAAAAATGGCTCCGCGGAGACAATCACTGGCCGTAAATAGGGGCTTGTGATAGACCGATATGAACCAGTAATGGAATACAATACCCACTTACTTATTCACTTCAAAACATGACTATCCGATGCTCTAAGTGTTACTCCGAGCTTCAAGACCCCTTCTGTACGCCATGAGGTGGATGGAACTCTTTGGAGTTATGTATAATGGCATCGGTTCACTTTTTTCTTTGATATTTTAGGCCATTTGTACTGCAGCACATGCCTACGAGGTCTAACGGCTCAAGGTCATGTACCCTGCATCTGTTTCTGTTGCATTTGTCAGGCATCCATCCTATTTGGTAAGCTTTTTTCTCCTTGGAAATACCAGCCCGAAGATTGATAGAAAATGAACAACACACAGATCTAACCGATGATGAGGTGAGCATCTCAGGTTCTCTTTGAAAGTCTGTTGATACTAAGTTCATTCCTCCCTTTATCTTTACTATCTTTTACCTTTTTTTCTACTAGCTTTATCAGGCTGGTCTTCCTGTATTGTACCTTCAACTGGCTGCGAACATGTCGTGTAATCTATGCATTTTTGTTCTTATGAAGCCTCTGTTCTCCCTGCGGTGAGCTTCTCTGTCCTGCATGTCTGCTAGGACACATCACAGCAACAGGCGTTAGGAACGGCAATGGTGCACGGTAATGCACAACGACAATTACCACGTTTGACAAGGAGAGACTGGCTGTTCTTTCTTCAAAAAACGACTTAACAGCGTGTCGCCATAACGAGTTCTTGTCAGACAGAGCCTTACGATACAATCAGAAGCTAAGGGTAACAGAGGAGCTGGTCGCGACCTTACAAGCAGCAAAAAGGAGCCGCTGTCCTATCTCTGAACGTACGTGCGATCAGTGAAGACCTGCATCAATAGATGAGAAAGAAGGATCTTTCGTTACTCGAGATGCTTCTCCCCACCGAGAGAAGCCCCGCTCACCACGGTGTAGTGAACAGCTCAGACCAACGTCGAACGCAGGTCAAGAAGTTGAAACGATCCCCGAGAGTCGTCCCCTCTCCCTGAATATAGAAAAGGCCAGCCTCGTGCATAAAAGCCAAGCCCACTCGAGCCCTTCTCAAGACCACGAAGCTTACAGCGGACAGATGTCGCTGGCAGAAGCCGCTTCGCCCGACTTCTTTTCCGACATCCCAAATAGAAGGTATGGCCATACTTAGTAACCGGTTTCGAGGGTGTTGCTTATCGCTAGTCCGCAGCCAAGGCTCCCCACTGTCGAGCGTCGCAAGAGAGATCCGTCTGCATGCGCACCTGAGAAGGGAGAGAAGGGAGTAACATGCCAGATTATGAAGGTTCCCAACTTGTAAATGCCAGCTTCCAGGTTGAGATCTTCAGAAGCTGGTCCTTTCATTGTAGGAACGAAGCGCAAAGCCAGGTAAGGAGTAGATCAAACGAGTATTCATCTGCACATACAACATTGCAAGGATGTCAACCTACGAATGGAACACCCTTTACATGCGAAAGCAAAATACGTACAGAGACCTAAGATATGGTTAGGACAAGATCCGTGCGTAAGTAGGACTGCTTACAGCATGCCACAATCACGTCTGCGAGGTTCGTATTAGTAGCAGAAACGAGAGGAGCGCTGCATTGTGTTACGTTGTCATAAGATAAAAGGAGCCAGCCAAAGAGCGTATGGGGAAAGAGGTGGAAAATATACTGAACAAGAATGAGACTCTACGGCACCATCAGAACCAATGAGAAAGGGTAGCGATATCGCACACTGACTTTACAGAGAATGACGGTGTGCATCGTGCGCAACGGGTACAATCTGCAAAGTCGAGCGTTAACTAAGAAAAGGAGGTAAAAAGCAGAACGCGTACAATTTACGAGAATGTTGAACCGATGGGTCCGTACTTGATGTTGGAGTAAACGACGGATGAGTCGGAGTACTCGGACTCGACAGTAGAGGGAACACCAGAGGCCGTGGCGCAGGGTCCACGAGAGATACCGGGCTGGGAGGCGTCAGGGTCAGTGGGGTAGTCACTGTCGAGCCACAGCATGTCAACGGCATGGTCGTCCCAAAGACTCATGACCAACACCATCCCTGCTTCGAATGCATCACCCATGGCTGTGAGTCCTGTTGATAGCAGGTTGCGTAGCGCAGCGGGGAAAGCCAGGTCTGGAGTCGAAAGTCAAAAGCTAGTAAGCGTTGACTTTCGATCTCCAGTATTGGTAGCTACGATTATGTAAGGTAAGAGCGACATGGAGGGTGTGCTACTTCAACAAGTCCACCCCTGTCTTCGAAGGAGTTGGTGTCACCAAAGAGCGTCTTCGGCGCGTTGCAGAAATTGTCAGTGATGGAGTTATACGCGCTGATACCGGAAAAGTCAGCAGCCGAGTTCTGGATGACCTTGCCGTTCTGGACATAGATCCGTCGAATTTCGACAAGGTCTCCGGTAGTGGTGTTGTCGGACGTAATGAATTGCGCGACGACGGTGAACTTGGAGTTGGTATCGACGGTCAAGCCGGGTCCGTAGAAAGTCTCATCTCCCATGCGCCACGAGTTGAAGTCGCGGCCATCTTTGTCGCAAACTCCGTCGTACCTCTCGTCGCCGTCACCGCAGGCTGTGCCCTTGCACCCGGTCTGACCAGTGATGCCCTCACAGACGTGGGGATTGACGTCGGTAGCTGAAGGAGTCCAGTCAAGTATGTTGGCCTGTCAGAATATTAAGTCGCTATGAAGACTAAAAAAAAGACAATTACCTGTCCGTTAATAAACTTGATATCGTGGGGACACTGAGTGTCACAGTAGCCCGTTCCATACTTGGCGCCAGCGGCGTTGGCGGCGTACTTCGATTTACCGCCGTCAGCGTCCATCTGCGTGAAATACAATGCACCACTCAACCCCGCAAGGCAAGTTGGACACGTCGACGTCAAATGTGAACTCCTGGTTTTTCAAGTTGAACAAGTGGTACGTGTTCTCGTCATCGAGCAAGTAAACACGGCTACCAATGTTGGTAGTCGATCCATAGGTGACGAACTTTAAAGTGAGCGCGTTACCGCTGGTCGTGATACCGTAAGTGCCGGAGTAGTCTGCGCCGTCCAAAGCACAGTTGGCAGTGCAAGTAGCGACGTCAGGACAAAGGGTGGAATCCCATTCGTTACCAGTGTAGCAGTTGGTGTAGTCACTAGTGCTATGGAGCCAGCGCCAGTTAGCGTCAAGAATGACGGACTTGGACTGTGTTGTGCAGCTGCCGCCGGTAGAGCATTGCTGGACGGAGAGTGTGGGGTGGGTTGATCGAATGAGGGCGAAAGCAAAGATAGCTGCCGTGCCATACATTATGTTTTGAAGTGCTGAGAGGACTGGTGATTATTTCGACATGAACAGTGTCGTTTATATACAATACACCTCAGGGAAAACCTGGGGATGAATGACAAAGCCTGAGAGTCATTACAAGGCTGTAAAGCCATCCACAGACAGGAGAGTAACTAATCACATCATTCGCTACTGGAGACTCTTCGGTCTTGCAGATATCAGGTTTTCATTTTTGAGTTCACAAGACACAAGCTGCTTCAGATTGCTGAGAAGCTCCCGAAAGCAAACGACCCGTGCTGAGAATTATATAGATGGTGTAGTATGTTACTGTTGTGGGACGACACAAGTACCTGATGTCAACCTTATATAAGCATAGACAGTTTTGTCCTGAGTCGACGGTCAACTGCCTTTAAGCAATTGACCGTCGTACTCAGCCTGGCCGTTATTCACTGCATGCTAATAACCTGCCTGCAGCAGTTACTTGTTACGAACTCGAAGAAACCGAAGTCCATCATAAAAGTGAGTGAGTTTAGTAGTCAAACGAATGGCATAGAGACCTTCAATGAAAGCCTAGTATTTAGACGACAAGTCTGCCCTGAAAGTGGGATGCGATCGGCAAGAAGATGGTGTCAGGACCATTTTTAAATCCAGATGCTAAATTGAGTTGAAAGAGATCGAGCTTCTTCTTATACTTAGCACTTCTTCAATGCATGAGTATCCTGTGTCTCTGAAGAGTGGCTGGAGGAGCTCCTAGAGCAAGCCCGTAGTTAATCGACCAGCAATAATGGAAAAAGAGGCCGAGTACCAAGGGACATTAATCCGAGGGTAGGAAGAAAGCATTATCATCACACGGAGGGTTTTCTGACGCTCCAAGTAGAGCAGAACTGGGGGCCTCTCTGAGGCCAATAGCGAATCGACGGAGTATACATTGCCACACAAGAAAGCATCTGATAGACTAGATAGCGTAGGTGCAGAAACTTGATCCTTTTGAAGCCAGATGCAGCTAGATAGTCGTAAAAAATGCCTTAAGAATGATTGTGTCTAGGAACAACACGTGAGTTCGAAGCTGAAGCCGGCCCGTCTACCCGGCACGTGGGTGAAACTTTTTCTGCGATTTTTTTCCATCAACACTTGTGACTTTCATGAGATTGTTCTACTCCGCATCGACTGACGTTGTAGATGGGTCGCGCAACCCTTTGCTGTAATGCCAATGGACCAGGTGACTCTTGGAACCAGTGGACATATCCTTGCTTTGCGCTATCACTACGTGCGCCGATTCAGACGCGTCAATCCCAGTCACCGGTGGCTGCTGATAATGTACCCAAAGCTCCTGAAGTCCAGTTAACCTGGGAAGGACATAAACAAGAACTGCGGGAGTGACTAGTTCTTACCCGGAAGCTCTCCTGCTTGTGGGTTTTTTTTTGGAGCGGGAGCTCAGGTGGAGCATGGCCCGCCCTACAGACGTCCTTCCCCAGCCCCGGCTCATTCGTTATGTAAAACGACCCCATTGTTTTCCTTCCATGACCATCGACTTCCCTCGAAGAGCGTTGACGTTGATATTCTATGGCCGCCGACGGGATCGCGGCTCTATGCACCAGGTCGTAGCGGTTACCGCATAAGGTATTCATGACTGTGTATTACACTTCCAGTCAACCCCGACGAACAGAACTAGATGTAGAATGCGAGTACTTTGTTGTGTGCACGTAGCCCAACTGACTGTTTGGTTGACAGGCCGAGTCCTTTGGTTAGTTTACTCGCTTTTGGAAATGTTACAGTTTGTTTCCGAGAAGAATGTCAGTCCTCCACCTGCACACCTTCTCCCGCTCGGGGCGCTTAGCTCTGCGCGAATTTGTTCGGCTCTCCAACCCCGAAGTGCTTGAACCTGACTTATCGTCCGCATGCATACTCACTATCTGGCTGTCTCCGGCAGATGCATGCCAAGTCTGCGGTATACACGTTATCAAGAAAGTCTAGAATATTTCGATGAGTCGTACCTCTTTTGAAGTGTTACGATGCTTGGGCGTAATCACATGAACGCATCGATTTTTTTTGTTTTGTTTTCAGCATTTGATTAACCGCAACAAGTAAGCTAACTACTAAGACGCGGTGGAGGTACAGGTCCTCAGGATCCTCTCTCTCTCTTGTTCCGGTCCCTCCGCTCTTCCTTCCGAGTTCCCCTGGTGTTTTGGCATGTAATGTGGAGTAGAGTAATGGACATGTATGATACCTTACACCCCCATGGTGGGCTAGTTGATTAGTTTGATTCTGCGGTTGGCTGAAGCCATGAGGTGCTTTGCGAGCGTGTCTTGGGTGCCGGCTGGGTTGGTCGTGTTCCATGGTGTGGTGGGTGCGCAGCGGCTATCCATGCTCGTCTTCTGTGTCACCCTCGTCTTCTTCCCACCACTCCCTCTTCTTCTGGCTCTGGGGCGAGCCTCTCGTTTCGTAGTTGTCCCATCCGGGTGAATGCTCCCGTGTTTTCCATAAACTTGCTCAGTGCTGTGATTTCTTCCTTGGTGCCGAGGATGTCCGGTAGGTACATGGTCCTTGACACGTTCCGAAGGGTCCCCGTTGCTCTTTGTAGAGGGGGCATTCACGCAGAATGTGCTCCCGTGTCTGAAACATCTCTCCACAAGGGCAGTCAATGTCCTTATTTGTCACGAATTGTGAGTAATACTCACCTACGTATCCGTGGCCTGTTCTGCACTAGAGAACTTGGCCGAATATCTCTCTTTTCACTGCGAGGTCTATGAGGTGGCGTGTCGGCTTCGAATGCATCGATTGACACACGCTTCATTCGACTCCAGTAAAGATGGGTCTGACTTGGATGGTGATAGCTGTAGTTCAGCTGGACGACTCTGATGAAAATTTTCATTAACTCCAGTCACTCTTTTTGTTCGTAATTTTTTAAATACAACAATGGAATATCTTCTCATCATGATTTCAAGCGTCCTTTACTACTTTAGCGAGGGTCCGCTAATCGCATAGAAGACGTCTGACGAAAATTGTTGGCTGGTATGCTGAGAACAATTAGTCGGCACCCTCTTATTGGAGTGTAGGTAGTCCGGTTTTCCATCCGTCACTGTCGGAGCGAAATCATACTGAGCCTTGTCGCGTGTTGAATGTTTCACTGTAGGTTTAGGTAGTGCTTTTTGACGTTTTGAGTCTCTCGTTGCCTTACATTACTTTTGCGTGCGTCCTTCCTCTTGACCCGCCTAGGATGAGGTCTCACCTTAAAAATAGCTCCGTTGGAAGCGCAGCGAGAGGGTTTCCAGCTGACACATACCCTCGCTAAAGTCGCGTCGCTGATTCTGTTCCAATCATTGTTTCGGACCTCGCATATTTGAACACGTCTTTTCATTAAGGCCGCTCGCATCTGCCAAACTGATTTCATTCTTCGCAGAATTTTTTCGACAAGACTTCCCGGCGGTTCATACCGAGTGCTAATGCGAATACCGCTCCTATGGCTCTGGGCTTACGAATTCAGATTAGGGATGGACATTTGGCATCGACTTTTGATATGACAGGACCGTACATGTCGCGCGAGGGCGGAAGTACGCAGCTGACATTTAGACTCGGAACGAACATCCAGATTCTACGGCTTGTTTCGGACCGTAGGGGGGCGATGGAACGGCTGCGAGCGACCGCGTATCCGGTCCGTAACCTCCTTAATAACCTTTTCTACCCACATTCTCGTTCTGATCGCCATTGCAGGTTCGGGTAGCGGCCAATTAAATGATTGCCAGATATTGCTCAAAGTTGCACCGGCGAAGCAAGAGCGCCAGATTCCGAGTCTTAGTGCTTAACCCCGTTCACGTACGATCCGATGCTGCATTGACGCAGTACGAACGAACGGTATGGATAAGTAAGCCTCGGACGAGGACTCCCGAGCCAGAATGGATGGGCCTGGACCTCTGGGGGTCTGCCACAGGCAATCTGAATGCCGCGTCGTGAAGTAGCGGTGGTCGTCTGACAGACCCCGGCCGAGCGACCAAGAATTTCTGTACGTTGTAGGAGTTTGTAGGTGTGTTCAGCTACCTTGTTTATCACGGAACGACCGGACTTATGCATAACGGATCACTCCGCTGCTTGATTAGTGCTCTGGAGGCAGCAACTCGAATCATAACAATCAAATTATGTAACAAGGACCTTGCCCTTTTTTCTAGGGTCCCGGACAAGGAGCCTAATCGCGTTCAGAGATGAAGGTGAGCAGGTCACTGCTAAAGGTGAACTCGGTAGCGTGATTTTTCACTCCTTGATTATGAGTGCAAGGCAGGCTTCCATTTATCTTGTATCTGTTACATCACTTTTTCTATAATCTTTCAGTGTTGATCGTTGAGAATGTTGGCCCTGGCTCATCAAAAGTCCCACGGTTTAACAATCTACCGTCATCCAGGTGAGCAACAACATGATGCCCATATATACACTACGGCTGTCGGACAAGCGGGTGGGTATTATATCACCATCTATGCTGCGTGCTTACTATGCATTTAGCCAATGTCGTGGGACTGGCCTTCCAGGTTTACAGCCTAACATCGTTTGGAATGAGATGCAGATGGATTTGATTTGCACTATGCCTGACTTGTGAACTTCACTGACCCCAGGTTAGTGCAGTATGTGCTCTTCCGTATGCTTCGCTTCTACGGACCTGCTCACTCGGACAAATACACTTCTGGCGTCTTCAGCAACGAATAATTACTCGGTGACCTCTCACCTTGGGGCATGACTTGGGATGTATCCCAATCACGTTTGACCCTGTCAGCTCGCCATCGTGATCACCCAGCTAGCAGCACTTCGGTTTCGGGGATCTGTCCACCTGGCCGTGTCCTGCTCATAATCCCTGCAAAGCAGTGACTCGGTCCACCTGAATATATTACTGGTTCTGATGATCACAACCCTTTGGACCCGGTCTGTATCTGAAACTGTGGGCGTGCCTCAATGGTACTGTGCAACCCATTACGCTGGTCAGATTCCGTGTTTATAGGTTCCCATACCGGCGTTGTTGAGCCCGAGGAACTATCTTTGGGGGCGTCTTATCCTGATCTCATGGTTTGCGATATCGTCTATTTGGTACTGGTCCCCTAGATCCTGCAGCTGTGAGGCCCTACCTCAAAGCTCTAGGCACCGAGTTTGCGGTCAAATTGGATGAGCATGAACTTCGTCAGGACATGGTCTTTCACTGTTCCTTGTTGCAGGACTACCGTGAATACCGCATGTAAGGCTCATACAGCTTCTTCTTCGAATGCGAGGCTCTCACCGGAGCTGCTTGCCCCGTGAGGTGATGTTTGCATGCACGCCCATCTACCTGTCGTGGATTTATGTTCCTGTCACCAAAGCCTACCGGCCAAGAGGGCTCTATGCTATTAGTTTAAGCATCGTGATTTATTACCCCATGCTGGGCTCAACTCTCAGGTCACGATGACCTTGGCAGACTCCAAGGGCCTTGGATTCGTTGTGCAGGTCCGAACTTGAATCTTTGGGGCCCTATCATCGCGGAATTTGTTGCTGTTGTCTTGCACAGTCGCACAATCGGCTTTGCAGTTCTACATACGTACTCTGAGGCCCATCGTTCAAATGCATGCTGATGACAAACAACCCTTCTCCCGCCGTTGGTTTGCGATCCACGGAAGCTCGACATCATGACTCTACCCGGATTCTGCCATTGGTGTCTACCGACCTGAAGACTAAGCTTGAAGCAGGCGAATTAAAACAAGTTTATTTAGATACAGTGTGCATCCGAGTCCCCCTTAGTGCTACATCGAGAACAAAGGCATAGTCATGTGAAGATGCGAAGAAAAAACTTCCGTGGATCATTTTTCCTCGACGATGATGAAAGGTTACGCCCTAAATTTGAACGATTGAAGTTGTAAGTAGAATTGACTGCAACACACATATGTAAAGCAGCGTCGAAGCGGCCCCGCACTACGTTTGTCAAACTGCGGAGGGATCTTCAATCGATTTCAACAATCGGAAAGACCGACCTAGAGGCGCAGATGGAATCTACTTTCAATGTTTTGAAGACTCAAAGGACTGTTGGGAAGTCTTTCATAGAGCCACTTCTAGGGTCGTGAAGAAAAGTACAAGGTGAATTTTAGAGTCCCACGATCAAACACGCGCTGGTACAGAAACGTAACTTGAGAGTAACCAGCTGCACAATGGACTCTCCGTCCTCTTCCATCGCCGAACATTCATCCGAGCCACCGCGGCCGACGACGAAGAAACAGCATGCTCTGCAGGAGCTGCTCGCGTCAGAGAGGGCATATGCATCTGACCTGGTTCTGGTACGGGAGGTACACATGCCGTTAGCAAGAGGTGCGCAAACTACGGCTATCGACATCCTTTCATTAATTAGGCGCAGGACAAGATATAGAGCTGGCTTCGCCCTCATCGTCATCGATGATGGACTCGCCACCCATGACGCCGGACGACGCCAGGATCATCTTTAGCAACATCGCTGATCTGGCCGTGTTTGCCAACGACTTTTGCGATGCGTTGCAAATGGCTCTCGATGAGGACAATGTTGGGGACCTCTTCCTCAAGATGATACCCGACATGGAGCGCCCGTACAAGTTCTACATATCTCGCCAGGATACGGCGTCAAGCCATCTCCAGTCGCTACCCGTGACCCCGGCACTCACCGCATACCACGCCCAGACACGCACCATTGCTGCCTCGCTATCTCATGCTTGGGACCTGCACTCCATGCTCATCAAGCCCGTCCAACGCTTGCTGAAATACCCCCTTCTCCTTACTACAATTCTTGAAGAAACCCCGGATGATCACCCCGACAAGGAAAACATACGTCTCGCGAGGGACGCCGTACAGGAAGTCGCACAGCGCGTTAACGAGGAGCGACGGCGCACAGAGGTCGTCAAGGACGTTTTGAAGCGTACAAACAAAGATCTTCTTGTCCGCATCAAGAGTATCAGTCGCAGACGACCGCCACCGCCCGATTCCGATGAAAGTCTGCTCATTTCACGACTTCATACACATATATTGCACATACAGTCCTTTGCTAACCAGCTCTCACAGAACACTCTCGACTGGTCACATTCTGTGGCTACAGCGATGAACCATCTTCGTCTGTTTGCTTTGTCCTTTGCCAGTGTCATTGGCTTGACCGGGGAACTTCAGTCTGATTCATTCGGTGCCTTTATGGGTCTCATCACGAATGTTTTATTGCCTCTTACAACGACATTGTCCCAGCATCTCACCAAGAACTTGATGAATCCACTTACAGATCTCCTTAACACCCTCACTAACCCCCTTCACCTGTTAAACACCCTCCAGAACACTCTATTACCTTTGCATACACACCTTATCCACATGCCTCTTTCGCAGAAGAACCGTCCGCCTCCCGACCTAATTAAAGCCTCCAACGAATATCTCGCTCTGCGCGCCAAGCTAGCTGAGGAGCTCCCAAAATATGTAAGCATGGCTGAGAAGGTCTTGTCAGGATGCATAATACGTCTTGCGCGTGTGCAAGAAGCGTACTGGTTAGATGCGGGGCTTGCATGGCGGGACCTCTGGGACATGCTGAGCGTAGAAGGGGAAGACCTGCAGACAGGTGACACCGTACGTGTATGGTGGGAACGCTGGGAAGAAGTCGACGCTGTTCTGGCACGTTTCAGGATTGTCGAGCGGCTGCGAAAGACGCCTACGCGACGTTCGTCCTCTGCAGCCTCAATTCCGCGGGTCTCATCACCAATCCCTTTGATGAGTTCGTCTAGTGCCAGCATCAGGTCAAAAATGACCAAGTCGAGCACAGATTATGATTATGATATTGGGTATGACTATGCATGCGCAGCAAGGGTGGTGGAAAGCCCCCAGCCTCTTTCCCCTGTGCCATCGCAGAAGATCAGAAGACCCGGGACGCCTTCAAGTTCTTCGATAAAGAGTAGGACTAGCAGTAGACGGAAGGACCTTCCGGGGATGTATATGGTACGGGCGGTGTATCCGTTCTCACCGTTGCAGGAGTACACCTATGAGTCGTATCCGTTTCTGAAGATCACGGGGCCTGGTGAGGCTTACGAGGTCCTCCGTGAGGCCGGTCATCCTAAACTGCATATCAGCAAGGGGCTGAGACTCTTTGCGAATGACGACGAAGCAAATGAGCCGGACAATCTGTTATTGGTAAGGCGAGTGGGGAGCGGGGGAAAAGGCGACGGTGAGGTAGGTTGGGTACTCGCTAGTTATGTACGGCCTGTGTCGCTGTGAGAAATTGTGCGGCACGGCGGGCGGTCGGGACCAGCGGAGTTTCCCCGAGGTTTTTCACACTGATGTTTTTTTTTTGCTACAGCTGGATTGCAGCCCTGCCATTTCATATCCGATACCCAGCACTGATACCTGGATAATTTTAGATCTGTTGTAGACCCCGCGCGTGTATATTAGTGAAGAACAAAGTTGGTGCGAAGCCATGTGGATACGATTGCAGACTTGTCGCTGAGCGATATTTGGTTAGTCATTGTCACTTGATCTCTGGGCTTGATCGCTTGCTGTTGCAGTTCCATAGTGACCTGTAACGTTATGTATACGACAAAGCACAACATGTTCCCTCCCATTTTCCAATTCTACGATCGGGTATTTCCCTGTCTCGGTATTAATGTCGCTTCCATCATATCATGCACCCGTTACGCCGCTGTGGCAATTGAATGAATTCCGGTTGGAAGCTGCCTCGACCTTGGTTCTGTGTATGTTGTTTGGCAAGGCCATCTTTATCGTCGCCAATGGGGCCATCTCATCACCAAACTTGGTCGGACCAGATCTACCCGATGCCGAATGCCATCTTCTCCTTTCGAAATTCGCAGCTGAACGTGTTCTGTGATTCCCGGTGCGAGACCTGCCACTTGGACGTGCCTCGGGCATCAGGAATAGAACTCGACAAATATGTCCGAGCCCTATCAATTCATGAAGCAATGTTCTAATTGCCCACGACGTGCCCAAGTGATTTACATCGTCTTGGTGCCAGGACTTGTGGTCTGCGTCCTTCCCCTCTCTCTCTCTCTCTTCCATCATCCTCTTCCCTTCCCTCATGAGTCCACCGCCTTCGTCGCGGCTTATGTCGCCCTCTGACTATTCCATTGCTGCCAGCGCAAACGATGCCGGCGACCGGCAGCTGGCTCTATCCCCTACTGTGACGCATCTCGGTGACGAAGAACCTGATAAACGAATTCCTAGCCAAGATGACGAGCTGGACGCTGAAAAGCAGAGAGCTCAAGCCGTGCCGCAGTTTCCTGAGGGGTCGTTCCGCGGTTGGGCAACTGTCTGTGGAGGGTATATTAATTCTTTGAAGTTTTAAAATTTGCCATTGAACAACAATTTTCAGGGCCTTCGTTGGGATGTGTATGTGCTCTAATCATGGCAAGGTCTCGAGGCTGATATTTAATTTGCGCATTAGGCACGTTTGGAAATGTCCAGGTAAGATTATCTATGCTTTTCATGTGTTCTGTGAAGACTGATTGTCACTTCTCCAGAGTTTTGGAGGTCAGTCGGATATGGTGTGCTTCTATGTGGATGTGATACTGATCTATACGTTCAGTGTACCAGGAGTATTATACAGTACGGATCCGTTGCCTCAGCAGTCCGTTCGCAATTGACTCTTTATAGACGACCTCTTTATCCGAGCATTCCTCTTCCCAGATAAGTTGGATCGGCTCTGTACAACTCTGTTTATTATTTTCCCTTGGTCTCCTGTCGGGTAAATTATTCGATCAAGGATACTTTCATCACCTCCTGCTGGGTGGAAGCCTTCTTTTCCTATTTTCGTACGTGGAATGGCTTCGCTCGCAATTGAAGCCTAAATCTTACCATACGTCTCGCAGTTCGTTCATGTTGTCCTTGACCCAACCCCATCAGTTCTATCAAACTTTGCTGTCGCAAGGATTTGGCATGGGACTCGGGATGGGCTGTATGTTTATTCCCTCGATGAGTGTGTTATCACACTATTTTCGGGTTAAGAGGGCCGTGGCAATGGGATTCGTGGTGTCAGGTATGTATTGAGCATTGCTTCCGATAGTATTTGTGATGAAGGCGTTGTGAAGGCGGCGCTCTGGGTGCGATCATTTACCCAATTTTGCTGAACAAGGTGTTCGACAAGACTGGACTTAGATTCCCTTGGGCAGTTCGGTAAGCTGTGACTTCCGTATTAGAATGACTTTTCTAAATTCGCTTCTAGTTTCGTAGCATTCATAGATCTCTTCCTTTTGACGCTCGCAAACCTACTAATGCGACCGAGACGTGTGTTTTCTTCATTTCCGAAGCGGTTCCTGGTCCATATTGAAGTCATTTGGTAGTCCCACCGCGGAAACGCGCCCCCATCGATATATATAAGATTCTATACGATTTCCCATATTGGTTGACCGTGACTGGGTAAGGACTCTCCGCCATCTTCCAATTCATGTTAGATTAATGGTCTTGAAGAATAACACTAGGGTTCTGGGGACTTTTCATTCCCTGTACGTCTAGTCTTACCTGCTTCGCGTGTTGCAACTCATAAAGTTCCTCGCAGTCTTTTACCTCCAGGTGTTTGCGGAGCTTCATGGAGTAAATCCTAGTTTCCTGACGTGGACGGTACGATTTCTCATCTCGTTACTCAAATTACAGTATTATCTAAATGGAGGGTATGCAGCTTCCGGTCCTCAATGCTGGATCGCTCTTCGGGCGGTTCATTCCCAATCTCCTGGCCGACAGGTACGGCCCTTTCACAGGTTCGTTTTTGCGTGCTTCGGGCCCCATGTGAGGTTTTCGCTGATTGCCATCACCATTAGTTATCATACCAAGTGGTTTCATAACGGGAAGCCTGGTGTGGGCCTTGCTCGGGGTACATACTATTGCGGGCATGGCGGTGTTTGGCGTGCTGTACGGATTCTTCTCTGGAGCCTTCCTAACTGTGGCGACGCCGGCTATTGCATCGTTCACTCGCAGTCCTACTTTGGATGATATAGGGTAAGCTCTGGAGCTTTTTTTCGATTGTGCTTACTGAGAGAAATGGTAGACTCCGGATAGGTATTTCCTGCTTTTTCATTGGACTTGGCCTTTTGACGGGAAGTCCTATCGCCGGGGCACTGCTATCCCCAGAGTATATATGGTGGAGACCCCTGCTGTTTGCTTGTGTGAGTACTGTGTGTGAGGTTTGCATTTTTGGGTGAATTACTTACGGCACCTAGGTTGTAATCATCTCCGGCACGATCTGCCTTGCGGTCGCGAGACAGTATTTAGTTCAACGCAAAGGTGGAATGAGATTTGTGTAAGATGGTTATATATAGATACGAGAGAGAATACGTGCTCTGACGAACCTGGATGGATATTGTTTACTTAATGACCGCCACACCTACTATCATGACGACGGCATGACCTTTTACAACGCGGACTGTATTAGTTAGATTGCCTGATATATATTTTCAGTCTGATCGTCGCTGTTAAATGAGCTTAACACTTAGTCAGTGATAAAGGTTACGAAGGTGCAGGATGCCGTGAGCGGGTCAAGCCCCTTGTGATAAAAATGTCGCTGATCAGTATAGCATCGACTCATCTGCACGATTATATTTCTCCTCACCGGCACCATGAAATTCGGTGCGCTTGGAGTCGAAATTTCCACCACTCTAACAGTTCCAAAAGATGGTGTACGATTTATTCGTGCAAGAATTCCTGACTTGGTACACGCCTACGACGCCCTCAAAAATGAGCCTTGGTGTATAGAAAACGATCGACGTCTCGTCCAGGCCAGAGTAAGATTTACTACCTTGGCTGCGAAAACTTCCCCATACTGACTTGACGACAGACTTCATTTTTCTATTCATTGCGCTTATGCGACGAAGGATGGGAGATCATCAAGGGCCGCCATTTCCTTGAGGAGAATTCGAAAGATATATTTGAGTCGGGGGATGTTGTAAGAGCAATCCCATTCAGACCAGAGACTTCAAGGTCCCCGCCCGTGGTAAATGCGTGTAGCAGAGACATGCCTTCAGACCGCGGGGATCTTGGCGCATTTAGCTCAGATGACTCAGACGAAGATGTCATGCCCAGCCCATCTAGCGACTACGGCAAGGTATGGTTAAAGGTGGCCCAATCATTCTCGGTTACCTGAGGTTCTTACGCAGTATCTCGGGCTACTTTACCGATACAATGCAGGGAAAGAACTGGACGAAGAAGGCGCCAGGAAGCTCATTTTCCATTTCGGTCGGCTCACCAAAGACCAGAGGTTCATGGCAAAGGAGCAGACAAATCCTCGAGTCTGGTGTGGTCTGGTGTTCGCGAGTACACGAGCAACCCCGGCGCGCAAGCTGGTGGGTTATAAAATTATGAAATATGATGTTCGGGAGTGAGACATCATCCCTGTGAAGGCACTGAACCCGGTAGGTCCTGTTTCCCATGCCAACAATCGGGAAATCGAGACTCTCGTTTGCAGTGTAGTGAATGTGTCAAGTCCAATTATCCGTGTGAATACACGGGCGGGCGTAGCGTGAGATGCAAAGAATGTTTTCTTCGCCAGAAGAAGTGTACCCTTACTGGGAGAGCCAGTGCATCCGATTCGCCAAGACGAAGAGAAAAGGTGATCATCGATGATCGTGAAGAGGGCTCCGATTCAAATGATGAAGAACTCTCGGATGAATACAAAGAGGTAAGTCATAAATCTGGTTCCTAGGGAGACAATCCCGGACAAGCTGCTGAGCATCTTTATCAGTATTTGCACCTCCTCCAAAATTTAGATCGAGGATGGATCTTGGACGATGAAGGAATAAGAAAGCTCGTTGCCCAGCTTCATTTGGTATCGCCAGAAGAGCGGGAAACAGCGAAGGAACAAACAGATGTAAGGGTATGGTGCCGCATGGTATTCGCCGGAATTCGTGGGACCGAAGCTCGAGATATTAAAGGAACCAAGATCGGTTCCAGGGATGTCCGGGGATGGGACGCTATCCCAGTGAAGGCAGCAAGCCCGGTAAGACTTAGGAAATGAATGAGAGGTCTCACTAACACTTCTCGACTAGTGCACCGAGTGCACCAAGGGTGGATGGGTCTGCGAGCTCACTGGCACTTCAAAATACAAAAGGTGCCGAGAATGCATGTTTCGGCAGACAAGGTGCACCACCGCTGGTACTGATTCCGATCCTTCCTCGCAAGGCACTCGGAGAGGCCAAAAGAATCATCTCCGAAAGAAAAGGATGCGAAGCTCCAATTCTCCCCGAGAGGAAGAGAATCACATCGACCTGGAGATTCGACACCTTGAAAATCGCTCGCCACACTCTTTGAAGCGTCTTCGTGAGACAAACGAGGATACGGCTCCGCAGGAGAGGTGCAAGGCAGTGGCATCTCGGTTGCAGCATTTTCCGAGGGGTGTCAATCCAGTGCTTGACAACCTCCTTCCCCAGCAAGAGACATTTGCGAAAACCATTGCAGATAGACGCGCACCCATTGACTTCACGCTGCTAGGTGATGAAGGACTGGGAGACATACGAAACGAGTTAGATGGGCCGAAACGCAAGGTGGACGAATTTGATACCCCGAGAGATCGTTGGGCGGCGCTGCGAAGAGAAGCAGGGCAGAAAGTGAATATCTTTCAGGAAGAAATGGCAACCCTTTTTAGCCGTCTTCCTTAGTTTCTTGAGCTCATTTCAACGCTGGTATTATGCCGATTTGCCTTGAAGAACACATCTTTCAGCACGTAGATGAACCTTGATATGTAGCCCCACTTCCGACGCCACAACAATAGCACTGAATGGGGATCAAAGATTAGAATTGAGTGACTCGATTACTTCTCCAATTTTCATAACCATATCGTCGCAACCCCATTGTCCGACTATACTAATCCCTACCGGCCATCCATCATCTTCCTTGTTGGTTATTGGTACGCTTATTGCGGGTAAACCAGCTAAGGACGCCGGCACTGTCAACACGTCTTGTACGTATGCCTCTAAGCCGGATGAATCTTCCTCCCCATCCAGAAGAGGAGCGGTACGAATGGCCGATGGGTGCATCAAAACATCAACTCCGTCGGCATTGGCGATTTGATTGGAGACCCGAACGTTCGACATGCGGAACACACGATCAAAGTCGTCCCTGACTAGTCGGCGTACTCGAAGGGCTTGAAGGAAGTAATTATCGAATGAACTTGGGACAGACTAAAATTAGCAATTATGCACAAGACATATCAAAGGGAGACATACTCAGCGGTTAAAGAGTAAGTCCCGAGAAGAATTCGTTTCTGAACTTCAGAGCCAAATCCTTTCGACCGAGTATGCGCATAAATCTTTGAAGTTTTGGTTAGGTCCGCTCCGAGTGGCGGCTTAATATGCAATCCTGATCCAATTTGTCAGTCAGATACGGAAACCTGAACAAAAACAGTTGACACATGCCATATTGGATACCATCATACCGAGCTAGGTTACTACTTGCTTCGGCGCTGGCGATGACATAGTACGCGCTGAGAGCGAACGACGTAGATTTCAAAGACACAGGGACAATAGTAGCACCTAGACTCTTCAGTGAGACAATCGTGCTCCGAGTATTTTTCACTACAGAACCCGACAATTCAAAGGGGAAATATTCCTGGATATATTAGATGAGTATATGGACCGAATATGCGCAGATGGGTGATTATACACCTCGGGTATGCCTATCTTTATTCCGTGGAGGTTTCTCTCTTTTAAGTTGCTCCAAGATTTCAGTTGAATCTCAACGGCGTGAGAGGCTTCACGCCTGATTGATCGGTTTGTGCAGGTGGGGTCCCGTTCATCGTGGACATTGAGTACATCTTCAGGGGAATGAATAGGGATTTCTCCATAGCAGGCGCCCAACTCACCGAAAACCCGTTTCGTTGTGCTGATATCCTTTGCGATGATCCCGACACAGTCCAGACTGTCTGCATAAGATACGACGCCCCATCGACTCAGCAACCCATAGGACGGCTTTAACCCGACGACGCCACAGTACGCGGCAGGCAACCGAATAGAACCACCTGTGTCTGTACCAATTGCACTTCATCTGGTTAGACTGCGCTCGGCTGTGTATAACGCACAGAACTTACGCATCACAGATTTTGGCAGCCACTACCGCAGCGCTGCCTCCAGAACTTCCCCCGGCTGATCGGCGTTCACGGTTTTCCCAGGCGAGGGTTGAGGACGGATGTTGGAAGGGATTAACCACTGATCCATGGACTGAATGTACATTTAGAGAGCTACAGAACTTGAGTACAGAAAGGCGGGGGTCAGAGCTGGCTGACGGACCCCATTCCAAATTCATCACAGTTGGTCTTTCCAAGCATTACAGCACCAGCGTCTTCCAGTAATTTGACGACCGTGGCATTGAATGGGGGCAAGAAACCTAAGTGGAGACAAATGAAGGCATATAAGGATAGTGTCGTGAGAAACAGACCTTGCAGTATTGCAGAGGAACATGTTGTAGGAAGCTTGGAGGTACAAATGTTGTCCTTCACCCCGATAATAACATTCCCCAATGGGAAGTGATCTCCCGAATATTCCACCGCATCGTTCGTGCAGACAAACGCGTTTATGCTCGAGTTTTTGTCAAGAAAAGCTTGGTTACTGCTTGAAGAAATGGTGCGAGTAGATGAAGTGTACAGACAGCGTAAGCCGGTCCATAGCTGCTTCGTCACCCCTCGGTTCATTGAAGCGTAGGCCGCTAATTTTCTAGTCGGCGTATCATGGAAGAGAAAACTTGAAGCAAATCAGAGTGACGTGACGCAAACGTGACACAGCCGACGACCTTGAAGGGCTTCGCAGCACTGAAGCACTCATGAAAAATCTTCAGAATAATTCAATAATGAATATGAAAGTCGTTTTGCGAACATTATTGGATTCAGCTTTCGCATGGGGTGGTAAGAGCCACTTACAGACCAAAGTTTGCCTCCATTGGCGAAAGCAAATATTGAGCACCGCCACTACGCAAATAAATAGCACCAACGCGTCTCTTCACGTCCTCACCACTTACCATGCCGCCAAAGGCAAAACCATCCACCGAAAACACGAAGCAAAAGAGCCTTATGGGATGGCTATCCAAAGGCTCAAACGCGACACCGGCGAGACCGACCGCGTCTACGCCTGCTGTGAAGACATCAAACGCGTCTACATCAAAGCCGGCAAATCCGCGCACCCCACAGTCGACCAAGCCAGACATACGCGTATTGAACTCATCTGCATCAGTGTCGTCCTTTGGGGACAGCGCCATCAAGGATACACCACCGACGAGCGATCCCATTGATGTGGATATGCTTTCTGAGGAGGATGCACCGAGAAAAAGGAACCGTGTTGTTTCCGTGAGTTCCTCCCCTTTCTTCATACTATACAACTTGACCTTCAGAAGAGTGGAGCGAAACGGAAACTTGTTTATGAAGACGATTCCGATGAAGGAACCCAAGCCTCTACTACAACTGGAGGAAGCGAACCGCCATCATCGCCCTTGCAAAGCAAAAGTAAACCACCAAAACCATTCACTGCTTCAGCTCGCTAACCTCTCTCAGGCCGGGCCAAGAAGCCTCGATTATCTGCTCCCCCATCAGATGACGACGAGGAAGTTACTACATCTTTCTCCAAGCGGCTGACGCACTTCAAAAAATCATCCAGAAAGAAAGGTTAGTTCACAATCACCAACTCCTAAATGTATATTCATTTGCGTCCATGCAGGCTTCCGCTCGATGGCGTCTTCGGATGACGAAGACTTCATTGCTCCCTCCGACTCAGACGACGATGCCAAATCAGTCAAGTCGCGCAGCTCCGGTTCTTCTCGGCGCTCACTTGGACCAGATACTGACTTCGATGATGAAGATGAGGATAGCGGGAAGAAAAAGAAGTCGAGACCTACTCCAAAAAAGGCATCATCCAAAAATACGTCCAGTGCAGCAGCTGGTAGTACACTTTCTTTCTTGACAGCGGCAGAACGACGAGAGCAGGACAAGAAGAACGAAAAAAAGGCTTCCGAAGATCCTTACGCTTTCTTGGCGGATGTTAAAGATGTGAGATCTTTTTATACCTCGCAATCCTATGGTTGACAGACCTTGTTGGCCTGCAGAAAGACGGACATAGACCTGGCGATCCCAAGTACGACCCAAGAACGCTTTATATCCCGAATCGTGCGTGGAAAGAATTCACTCCTTTCGAGAAGCAGGTATGGAATGACTTGGTTCGTATGTCGTACAGACCTAATAAATCCATAGTTTTGGGAAATCAAACAAAATCACTACGATACTGTAAGTAGTATCTGTGGTGTCATTTGCTCGGGTTCTCACCCTCGTAAAGATTTTGTTCTTTCAAAAAGGGTGAGTGCCGCTTAATTCTTTGAGTATCAAACTCATCGTACGTGTCAGAAAATTCTTCGAGGTATTATCATATTGCTTCCAAACAAGTCACATTTTGAGTGTTTGCTTCAGCTGTACGAAGATGATGCTCGTATTGGCCATCAAGAATTTGACCTGAAACTGACCCAGAGAGTCAAGATGTCGATGGTAAACGAACTTACTTTGGATCGACCCCCATGATGTTGACAGATCAGTAGGTCGGTGTTCCAGAAATGTCTTTCGAATTTTGGGCGGCGTATGTTTCCTTGAATGATGCATATACCTTTTTCTAAATGTCGTCTATGTAGCAAATTCCTTGGTAAAGGATACAAAGTCGGCCGGGTAGACCAGGCTGAAACCGCTCTCGGAGCGGAGATGCGTCTAGCTACTGATAAAAGCAAGGGAAAACCCAAAGGCGGTGAGAAGGAAAAGATCGTCCGACGGTGGGCTTTGTTTCATGATCCAAGGAGCAACAGTCTGATACTAGTTTTAGGGAATTGAACAAAGTTTATACTAATGGTACTCTTGTTGATGCTGCGATGCTCACCGATGACCATGCCGGCCACTGTATTTCAATTAGAGAAGTCGAGTCTGACGGGGGGTCGAATAACACCTTCGGTGTTTGTGTCTTGGACTGCGCGACGTCGCAGTTTGACTTGAGTGTCTTCCAAGATGATATCTGTCGCACAAAACTCGAAACCTTGATGAGACAAATCCGTCCCAAGGAGATGTTGTTCACGAAAGTAAGGTCTACGCATTCATCAATCTCTTTGATAGCTAATGCGCGTACACAGGGGCAGTTGTCTGTCTCCACGACGCGGCTACTGAAAGCTGTCCTTCCTGCTGCCTGTTTATGGACAAGTTTACGTGAAGTCGAAGGTTTTAATTATGAAGACACTATGAAAGAGTTGGCGAATCTGTACCCTGATGATAAGGGCGATATAGATGAAGATGGCGACAACATTTTGCCCAAGGCTGTCCCTCAGCCGATAAGAGACATGGCCGGTTCAAAGCCTCCGATCGAAGCACTTGGTGCTATGATTTGGTTCGTTCGCTTGTGTGCGCCCGTTCCAACACTTTTACTGATGCATATCTTGTGCAGGTACCTGCGACAGCTGAATATAGACAAAGATATACTCAGTATGAAGAACTTCAATGTTTATGATCCCATGAAAAGAGGCCAAGGCTTGGTTCTTGACGGACAAACATTGGCTCATATTGAGGTTCGTTCCGTTTCTTGATATCTACAAACGTCGTTGAACTGTTAGTAGGTGCTGCTTAATAATGAAGGTACATCGGAAGGGTCGCTTCTTCAGTTATTAAGTCGCTGCGTCACTCCTTTCGGTAGCTTTCTTAAAAATATTGCTCGTCGCAACATCTGTTTACCCTTTATACAGGAAAGAGGCTGTTCCGCATATGGCTGTGCATGCCCTTGCGGGAAGTATCCGATATTAACGCAAGACTAGATGCCGTCGAGGATATTATGGATCACCCAACATTCGAACCAGAATTCACGGAGGTTGCCAAAGGTCTGCCTGACTTGGAACGCATCGTATCTCGTATCCATGCAAAGAACTGCAAAGTTAAAGATTTCTTGAAGGTTCTGGGCGTGAGTAGTTAAAACAGATATATTGCTCAATGATTTCTGATGATGACTTTTTACAGGCGTTCAAGAAGCTCAGCCGCGGTTTCAGCAGTTTCGCCGATACTTCCGAGACGTTCAAGTCGAAGACTATACAAGGCCTGCTTCGGAACGCTCCAGACTTGCTGCAAAATATCAAGAACGTAGAGGCTATGTACATCAAGCCATCAGAAAAAGGTCACCGCTCTGCGTTTTCCGTGTCGTCTTTGTGATCTGATTATATTGTAGACGCCAACGAGTTGGTTCCACAAGAGGGTAAAGATGGAGAGTATGATACGATCATGGCCGAGATTGCAGAGCTCGAAGAGGAGCTTGACGGTGAGCTCAAGCGATTTGAGAAGAAACTTGGGTGTGTGTTCTATCTTCGTATCCTGTCTGGTGCTCAGATCTTTTGTAGGTGCAAATTACACTGGTGGCATAGCGCCATCGGAAACAAGGTGAGTCTTATCTTATAGGTCTATTCTTCTGATCAGACTTAACGGCTGAGAAGGAAATCTACCTTGTGGAAACAAACGCTGGCCAGGATAATATTCCCAAGGATTGGACCAAGAATGGCGGTACCAAAGTAAGCTCTGGCCTTCGCAGTACATTTTAAGTGTTTACGGTCCCGTGCAGGCCAAGACGCGGTGGCAAGTTTTTGGTCTACAAAAATCTGTACGGGCTCTGAAAGAAGCAAGGGAAAACCGTAACACGATCATGAAAGCATTCAAGAATCGTGTCTTTGAGGAATTTGATGCTGATCGCGGTGTTTGGTTGCGGGCAATCCGGGTGTTTGCTGAGCTGGATTGTCTGTTCAGTTTGGCCAAATCATCAAGTGTTTTGGGTGAGCCTGTGTGCAGACCGGAACTTGTCGAAGGTGATTCGGCGTTCGTGGATTTCAAGGACTTGAGGCACCCGACGTTGGCGATAAGCGCCAATATGAAGAGTTTTATTCCCAATGACGTCAAGCTCGGGGGTGACGCCGGTAGGATTGCGCTGCTGACAGGCAAGTTCACTCTATTTCTTATCTGCGATATTCGATCTAATAAGAAGGATAGGACCGAACATGGCGTGAGTGTCCTGCTTCTGTTTGGGTGTCTTTTGATGGTTGACCATGCGTGTGCTTCATTCTTCAGTGGGAAGTCCACGGTGAACATTCTGTGTGTCACATAGGTTATCAGAGCTCATGACCACTTTCTAGGTGATGCGCATGACAGCCACGGGCATAGTATGCATGGCATTATTACTCTTCCAATCTTTGCTGACAGCACTGTCAGATCATGGCGCAACTTGGGATGCTTGTTCCTGCGGCAAAGGCTCGGTTTGTGAAAACCATCATTTGTTTGATGCATTCTGAGTACGATATGATACAGTGTCTGTCCTGTGGATGCGATCTTGACTCGAATGGGTGCCTACGACAATATGTTTTCCAACGCAAGTACCTTCAAGGTTGAACTTGATGAATGTTGCAAAATTCTTCGCGATGCTACTCCCAAATCATTTGTCTTCTTAGATGGTACGGGTGCATTCCTAAAAGCCTTCACCTTATTAACGTTACTTTATTAGAACTGGGACGAGGAACGTCTACATATGTATGTCGTTTTCCCGTTGTTGTGCTAATAACGTTAACTTTTTTTAAGGATGGTATGGCCATTGCGTCGGTACGTCCTCGTTTATGCCTGGCTTTTTTAATATAACTTGGATGTCCCTGGTACAGGCTGTTCTGCACGAGCTGGCGACGCATACCCTTCCTCTGTCTTTCTTTGCTACTCATTATGGTTCCCTGACGGACGACTTCCGATATCATCCTAATATTCGAAACATGTACATGTCAACTATCGTAGATGAAGAGAAGCGCGATGTCCGTCTTCCTCGTCCGTCACATCTGATATTACTTCTGACAAAGTTTAATCCTAGATTGTCTTCCTGTACAAACTGATCGACGGTGTGGCTACATCTTCTTTCGGAACGCATGTTGCAAACCTTGCTGGTGTGCCTTTGGAGGTTGTTGAGCGTGCGGACGTTGTGTCCAAGAAATTTGCTCAACAGTTCAAAGAACGGCTCGAGGCGAAGCAGTCCCAACGAGCGACGTCTCGTTTGCCCTTGGTTGCTCAAGCTGATTTTTCGTATTTGTATGGTCTGGCCACGGGCAAGATTGAACTGCCTCAGGACCTCGTGAAGCAGAAGCTGATGTTGACGCTGCTGAAGAAGACTGCCCAGAATTATACCAACAATTGATCAATGCTGTCCCAGTGCTAGTGCTTCCTTTGCTATCCTTGCTTTCATACCTGTATGCTTTTAGATAGTTCTATCCCATATTTGAGTAGATGTCGGAAAGCCGGCCCGAAACCCTAACGACGACGACAGCCTCTCCGTTTTCACAAACTTCGTGATACGTCTTTCCTGAAAAGGCTGTTAAATCATCTCAGTCTGGACAGGATTACATTAAAGTATCGTAACCTGCACTGCGGGCTGTGTAGTGGCAGGATCCTCGCTGGGTACTTGCCTATCGACATCCACAACATGATTGATCTGCGCACTCCATGCATGCAGCAGTTGGTGACCAGAACAACTTCTCTGATCGAAATTATATTGCGTGGGTAGTGAAATGGACAGATATCAACTACTTATATACGTAGGATCGCACTGTTCCGTCTGCGCATCATGTATCAACGAGATGCATTACTTATCGTCTCGTCTCAATACTACGATGGGGCCTTTCTGTTGCTGATTCTCTTACCTTCCTGCCCACTCTCTTCTTGTAATGTCGGGCGTTTATCTACTGTTGGACGACTCTAACCCTCTGATTTCGTACAATGGCCCATGGAATATAGGCGTTTCCAGCTATGGAGACTCTCATTGTTTGGGTGTAGGCTCGGACGGCAGCCTATCCGTGACATTCAGCGGTGAGTGATCTGGGCTGGGTGGATGCTTTCGGACGGTGACGATGTTTCCCCCCAGGTACTTCGATAGCGTTTGCTGGTAGTACGCCGGGCGTGCTAGACGCAATGCCGTTTCAAGTCAACATTGACAACGGATATGTTGAGGATACGTCGTATCTGGATGAGAATCATTATGAACGGTGGTACCAGTCACCGACACTAGGGGATGGGATTCATACCATCAACCTGACTGGGCTAGTGAACGGTACTGATTTGGATTATGTCCTCGTCGAGGCTGGTCCTTCGACGTCTCTCGCTAATTCATCCATCATAATCGACGATAGCAGTGCGGAAATTCGGTATTCTGCAGGCTGGGATCGGAATACCGATTCACTGGGTTATGTAGATGGCGTGTTCTTTTCGCCCTTTGGTGGCGGTACAACGGAGAGTACGACACAGAATAATTCATTTTCATTCCAATTCGCTGGTGAGTAAGTAATGGGATGGTATTCATTTCTTTACTAACTGTGTTCAATCGTTAAGGCACCGCCGTGTACGTTTATGGCGTCCATAAAGCCGTCGAAGGTGCCGTTGCGGCGCAATTCAGCGTGGACGACTCGCCGGTGTCGTTCGTATCGCTGGACCCTATGGTGCGGGAGGACGAAGACATGGTCAATTACCTGTTCTTTGAAAACACCAGACTCGAGCCTGGTAATCACACCCTGATGTGCAACGTGACAGAAATCACCGGCAACCAGTCCTTCGTGCTCGACTACATCGTTTATGCTCCATCTTTTGTATCGATATCTGACAAACCGAATTTCTTTCCCCAGCCCGGGGCAAACGCCTCCAATCCTTCGAGTCATTCTAGGCATAGTGCTTCGAACTTGGCAATATCTGCAGGGGCTATTGCCGGTGTCGTTGCTGGAGTCACTGTGTTTTGCTTTGTCGTTCTGGCGCTGAGCGTCATTTGGTGTAGGGGAGGAAAGCGAAGAATCGTAATGCTTTCACGGTCGTCGTCCTTTGGTGATGCCACGGTTGCGTCTGGGGGATTATTTCCCCCCGAACCATCGATGTATTCTAGTGACACTCAGGTCGTTCGCACACCTCTTGTACCGAATCGGTTTGATCCGAACCTATTCGTATCGAACGAGGTCTGGCCCCCAAAGTATCCTTCGTCTCGATTATCACTTTCATCGCGTTTCAGGGATTTTGGGATTGGTTGGGGGTATTCAAAAAGGACTCGTAGTTATCCGGAGAAGCTTTGATGGAACCAAGGGTTCTTACTTATTTATATTAATCTTTTACCGGCTTCAACGTTTGAATTTTGATGTATTACAGACAGATTTGTCGGCTCGCAAGGTCATGAATAGATAGGACGAGTCACTGTACACCGGGTATCAAACAAAGCCTGAGCCTCCTCCTCTGCCCCTCACAATAATGCCTGGTCCACCTCTTGGTACAGCGTGGACCGGTACGGCACCTCGAGCGCGTGCACGAGGAACGAAGCCACGATTAATTCCTCTAGGGAAGCCTCGGTGTCGACTTGCAGGTCCGCTAGTCGTTAAGTCGACATCCATATTAGCCCCATCTTCTTGCCCACCACCAGGCGCGTAACGTGCCATTGCGCGTTTTCCCCTCCTGCCGCCTCTACCTCGGATTCGGGTCTGGCCGTCGGTCAAGTCTGAGCCGGCACTCTGCGTATGAAGGAGCCCCCCTCCTTTTCCACCGCGACCGAACCGTATCGAGTTCGGCACCAGAGAAAGAGAAGTCATCGAATCTGCTAGCGCGTCCAGATCTTCGCTTTTCTCCTCCGCATGTAAATCTTGGTTAGGCTCCTCAGTTTCATTCTCTTCGGCAGTTCCAGCATCTGATTCGGCGTCGTCGTCGTCGTCCTCACCATCTCCCTCTCTTTTCTTCCATTCGCCGCGTATCATACTCGCGCCTTCACCCCATTTCTTCAACAAACCTCCGACACCCTTATTGGTGACAGCAAAGAAATATTCTTTTGGATAGCCATGCGCGTTTATTAGATGTAGTCGTCGTGCTTTGGGTGTCAGAAATAGCTTGGGACACGTCGTGAGGTGGCAAGCAAACTAAAGTATTTAGTTAAACGGCAGAAAATGGGGTCTCTAGACTTGACGCTTACAATCTTATCTCCCCGATCTTTACGAATAGCTGCTAATGGGTCATGGCATTCTGTTTGGTGCTGTACCAGGGGTCAATGGACAGCACTAATCGGTTGTGCCACTGCAACTCACCAGTTCGAGGAGCCTTGCCTCGGGAAACACGCAGGAACAGGCTTTCTCTTCACATACATGTGCATGGTACGTCGCGTAATGAGTCTCCAGGTCTTTCGAATTAGCGATAGAGGTAGGATTATGATTACATGTCGGCGGCAGCGTGCAGAGTAGCGGATGACTAGCACCGGCAGTATGCAAAGCTTTGGGCGCCGGCTCTGGCTCTGGCGACGACGAGGGCGACACAGTCGGCGAAACTGACGTTCTGGGCCTTTTCAAGGACATAGCAGCGCACTTTCAACAGAGTCCTGAGAGTGTGTGACAGCGTGACCGAGCGCTCTTTTATCCTTTCCGACGACCATGTCCTCTAAACGAAAATGGGATCAGCCGGGACCAGCAGCTGCTGAAGGAGGCGGTCTTGATGAGACAAAGACAGCAGTTGACGCGGCTGCCGCAGCTGCTGCCATCGCTGCCAAAATTGCTGCCCAGTTTGCAGAGGGTCTTGCCAAGGACGCCCATGAAGCCGATTACACGAAAGATATTGACATTAACGATGTCAGGAATAGGTATATGTTGACGAAGGGATCTACCCAGCAGGAGGTGCGCGTTGTATCTTCTACTTTCCTTGTGCATAGGCTCATGCAGATATAGATACACGAAGCGACAGGCGCATCCGTCAGCACAAAGGGCACCTGGTATCCTGACAGAAGTAAAGCAACTGAAAAAGATCCTCCGCTGTATCTTCATGTCATGGCATCATCTCCGGAAATATTACAACAGGCGATCGACCACATCAATCAGCTCATCGCCATCGATCTTGGGTCTCTTGTCGAGGATAAGAAGGACCGTCTGCGAGAGAAGGTAGGCTTGTCCACCATATGCTTCCTCTATCATATATCTTACGTGGAATTCTAGCGAAAATGGCCAGAAGAAAAACTACCTGTTGGTCTAGAGTCTATCCGGAATTTCCACATTCGTGCAAAGGTTGTGGGTCCTCAGGTGTGTATAGTTAGTTATCTTGTTCAGATCGATATTGTCTCATTCTGTTTTCAAGGGCCAATTCGTCAAATACATACAACAGGAAACCGGTACTCGTGTCCAGGTCAAGGGAATTGGGTCTGCTTTCCTTGAACCAGAGACAGGCCGAGAAAGCGATGAGCCTCTTTACATTCATATAACGTATGCCGCACTGTCTAAATCATCCATTCTTCGTCTAACATGTATGAAAATCAGCGGCCCCGAGGAAGGTCAGGTCGCAAGAGCCAAAGTGCTAACCGAAGACTTACTTCTAGTCGTCCGAGCTGAACACGCAAAGATGGCGGCTATTGTGCAACAACAACAAATGGAACTGCACCAAGCCCAAATGCAATATGCTGCCTACAGCACAATGGCGGTAGGTGTTGGCTTTATATTGTTTTGGGCTGATACTTTGGGTATCTTCTTCTTGTGTGCCTTTTTTGTTTTTTGTACACTTGCTTACCTCTAGCATGGGATTTGTTGGCGGCGTATCGTGAAGTATGAACAAACTGACCTTTGCGTCTAGGGTTACGGTCAACAACCTCCGCCTCCCCCCAACGGTGCACCCCCACCACCTCCCGGTGATCAACCACCTCCGCCGCCTGGTGCTGCGCCAGATGGCCAACCTCCAGCTCCTGGTACGGATCCTTCCAGTGCCGAGGCATATGCACAATATTGGTCAGTCATATTCTTCGTCCTCTTCTTTCATCCACACTGATGCAAAGTCTCTCCAGGGCCGCATATGGTTACGATGTCAACTCACCACAATTTAAGGAATGGGCGGCTGGTCAACAACAGCAGATGTACAGTCAATATTACGCTGGCGATGCTCAAGGCCACAACACAGCTAACCCGTCTGCTGGCGCTGCTGCTGCTCCTTCCGCCCCTGCTCCTCAAGAGCCTGCTCCACCACCGCCACCGCCGCCTCAGTAAGATTACTTACGATCCAAGTCTTGAGTATTGTATCGCTATCTGTGCTGTCCCATCTGGTTCGTTGAAATATAAATTAGGCTCTTCCATAAATTATATCAAAAAAAATCCCTGGTATCCTATGAGACTGAATATGCACTAAAGGAGTGATTTGCCCGAAGCTGGGGCGAATGAGGTGGAGAATAAGTACGGGGGAAGTAAGTAGAAGTGGAAGGAGATGAAAGAGATCCGGGCAGGTAGAGTGGGAGGGTAGGGATAAGCTCGAATACGTGCTGAGCCACAGCTCTTGAGTGACGGCCAGTAAACATGCTGTCGTTGGAGGAAACGGCATGGATGCGTGCTTCCTGGATCATGCGCTCGTCATCGACATCAGGCGTAGCGATGTTGGCACTCGCCAAGTCTGTGCCTCGACCATCCCAGATGCAATGTATATTATGGCCTGGGAGGATCTGTACCAGCCTGCCGGTTCGGATATGTCGGACTTCGATGAAACGTGTGTCGAAGAGTAGGATGTAAGGCCAATGAATGGCAACACGCTCCGCCGTGCCCTCCCATTCAATGGTACCGGTCGTTGGTCGGCTAGGTTCTCCATGTTTGTCGACGTAGAGACCAAATTCTGTCGAGTCGGATAAGTGACAATGAAGGACATGAATAAGTTGATCCTGACTGACCGTCATAACATAGGAGGAATTCGAGCTCATTGCACCGGAACATTCCTAATGGTTTACACCCTTCACATCGTTTGGCCAGCGGTGCATAGCCTTCTTTTAGGGTGGGAATAGTTCTACTTTTGAAGCTGTGGAAGGTTTTACGTTCGTGAGCTTGGACATCGGTACAGATCGATAAATAGCTTACTCCATCAAATCCATGATCTCGAACCCTTTTGTGAAAAGAATAGCGATTTTTGTTCTGAGGAAAACGACATCATAGGCTTCCGAGGGAACGAAAAACTCCCGGTAGTGTCGGAACCAGTCCGATTTAGGTGTCCGAAATCCGAATCGGGATGTGATGGCGGGTGTAGACTTGACCTTTTCGTTGATTTTATCTACAACGGGTTCAACGACGTAGAAAATACTCTCAAGCTGTACATGCCAAAATAAGTGTCAGGGAAAGTAAAGTGGTATGATGAGATAAACGTACGCCTTTTCTCTTCATATAGATTACTAACGTGCGACCATGTAACATCCCAACGCTGAAGAACGAAACATCTCTGCTTCCGTTCAACTTTTGAGGAGTCTGGGAGGCATGGCTGCTCTGCGGTGATGAAGGCACCAATGCCTCTATGTGGTACGCGAAAAGGGACTGGTAGAAATGTCAGCTTCGTGCTCGGCGCTTTGGGCAAACACCAACTTTATCAGCCAATACCAGAAAGATGCCGAAGTCTTCTAACATGGCACATTGCGTGACCATCTTAAGATGAAGCACTCGTCGCATTGCTACAAGAGCATGAGAAAGCACAACGCAACTAAACACGCCCACATACATCGTGAATCATGTCTGAAACCAATCCATACCCCTTCAGCACACCCGATGGCCACAAGTCCTCGTCCATCCGAAGTATCTGAAAAACAAGTGAGATCCATCGACTTATGAGCAGGAATCTAGTCTTACTAAAGGGAACGGAGCAAGTGACCTTTCCAGTGAAGGAGTTTTCAAGATTCCATGACGGCGCTGTTTGACCTGACGCCATCGAAGGCACCAAAAATGTGTCCGAGCTCAGAGTCTCGACTTCGAAGACCTTGTTAGATTCTTGTACAACTTTGCGAAGTCCCATAGCCTCTTCCAACTTCTGCTTCCATTCCGAGCGTACTTGGGCAGACTCTGCGTAGAGTATGTAGTTTCCTCCTAGCCGACCATTGTGGTGAATGGTGCAGGGAAACACTGATCGCGAATCCGAAGCGCTCTCGGGAGACCGAACTCCGGCGTTTGCAGTCAAAGAATCATGCCGTTCACCTCGAAGATTCCGCAGAAGACCAGTCCCACGTTGAGCAGGCGGGTCAGTGAAATTGACAAGCGTCAACAAATCAAGAGGGATCGGCTAACTCGTGTTGTTAGTGTAGAACAACGAGAAAAACAAAGCATTGGTTACCCGACGGTTGACATGATATTTCAGGACACCATTACGATCTTCCCTAGGCTTCGTCATAACCACTGTGATTAACAGTGTGAGTACAAGCAACACAGCAAAATGTGATGGCGACCGTCTCACAGTAGTTGTCGAACAGAAGAACAAAGAGTTCGCTCCATCCATTCCATTCCAGTCCACCATCAGGCTGCCGAAGGAGCTTACCGGTGTGAATCAAAGATCGGTTGTCATCGAGCAAATCCATATCCTGAAAGTAATATCAGAACAAGCGCGGCGCCATGATGATGCACGTACAATCCATTCCCCATTCTTGAATGTGATATTCGAATTATACCGCCAAAGTTCCACTTTCTGCTTGGCCGATACAACACCAGGCTCAGTATCCTTTCCGAGTGCTTTGATCACATCCAAGACCTCCGGTATCTCGCGTTTATCGTCATGGCCCGGTGGAGTCTCATCCAAAATACCCTTCAACAGAAGCTCGTATCGCAGAAGTCTAGGTATTGGACGATTGATAAAGCTCTTCATATCCAATCGGTGGGCATCAGGGTGTTTGACGCATTGCTGTTAGGAGATGTCAACCACAGGCATATGAAACCGTTTTCACTCCTGCCCACCTCGACGAATTGCTTGAATGCTGGGTTGTTAGCCATCTCGTCGTCAATCCTATAAGCTGCGATGGGATAATTGGGGATATACTCCAAGTATGCATCCCGGAAGTTCAGGGCGGCATCAAAAACCGCTGCAGTGATCGTTCGAATGACCGGATGTTCCTCTCGCTGAATCTCATGAAACTTTTCTACTAACCGTCGATGGTGAGCATGCAACTCAGCAAAATTGTGGAACACGTCGGTTATGAACTTCTCGAGTGCGTCTCGAGGAACGATAGACGGATCAGCAGCACGCAGTGGGCGAATGTACATCTGTCGCAGGGTAATCAATCAGTTTCAAATCGTCTCAGGACGAATCCAGGTTACCAACCACATCGATATTTTCTAAATCTTTGACGTATGCCATCTCACCTTTGATAAGCTCAAATATAATCCTGGACATTACGATCATCAGTGGTGCAAACCCATGATGACAGCCTATAAACGCACGACTGCCGCTTGCATTCGTCTTTGGTCAAGCTCTGTCGGAGCTCATTCGAGACGAGATCATGCCATTCCCACTTGCCGGGAGCACCTCTACCCATCGCAGACTGGAATGTGCGCAGCTGTGCAACCGACTGCAGATTTTTGATGGCACCTATGGCCTCCAGTAAGAAATCACCATCGGGATTGCCGTGCGCGGTCTCGTTGTAAACGGCCTCCAACAAAACTGGATATTTTTGCAAATGTTCTGAAGGACGATTGAGGAGGAGTTTCAAATCCAGACGCATAGACTCTCCAGATCGAACAGTATCACGAGCGCATTGCTGAGGGAGTAATCAGAATAAATGAGAAGGATAACAACTCAACCAACGGGAGATCTCACCTCGATGAAAAGTCGAAATTCGGAATTGTTTTCCATCTCCTCTTTCAGCCTTTTCTCGGCTAGAGGATGGTGTCCGATATAGACAGGGTACGCCCACCGAAACTCGGTGGCAGCATCCAGAAAGACATCCCCGATGCGCTGTATGACCGGGGACTGTTCACGCTGCCGTACATACATGACCTCTAGAAGTCTGCGATTGCATTCCCGAAGATCTAAGATGTTGCCAAAGACTTCGTCAATGAAGTCGTCCAACTCTGAGGAGGGGATGACGGCAGGACTAGCATTACGCAAAGGTCGAATGAAGACGGATTCGACAAGATTCAAGTCCTGAATATATTGCTCTTCCTTATCAATGAGTTTGTGGATTATGCTTCCGAAAAAAAATTAGTTAGCAAAGACAGAATAGTATGATCCTTACGTTTGCCGGTTAATCTCGCTTTCAGGTAGTGAGACTAAGACTTCCCGTGGTACTGTGTTGATCCATTCCTGCCTGCCTACCGCTGTAGTAGTTTCGGGTCCAGTGGAGGGGCCGACTACCGAATCGCCCTAAAGAATGCAGTTAAGCAACTTACACGGAAAAGACTAAATATCGCCTGACCTTGCGTGGACATCGAGGAGAATAACATACCGATCCTTCGTCGCATCCCGGAGAATAGCACTTTGTCAGAACAGTGACGACTCCTGTAGGAAGTTCTGCCCTCTCTGGAGGTTCATCCGATGCTCCAGGAAGATCATCCAGAAACATATACACGTCCTCCACGCCATCCTGCAGCACCTGACCTCCCCACTCAACTTCATAGAAAAATAGTTGGCTTTGCAGACTTCGAGCAACTTGAAGCGCGGCCCGCCGATCGCTCGTTGAAAAGCCATGGTTTATTGCCAACTCTCGTTGTATTTGAGATTGTATCGTAGACTGAGATTGGGCTTAGATGACATGGAAAACGCAGAGCCCGATAACACATACCACAATATCTTTTCCGGTGAATGCGCGCGGATAAGGGATACTTCCCTTTACGTGAGTCCCTCGGGGTACTTTGTCACGCAGCTGGACAGAAATATGAGATAAGAGGGAGAAGTTCACGAAAAGGTTCTCGTCCTCTTCGTCATCCTCCCAGTACTGATCCTCTTCCTCTTCTTCTGCCTGCAGCTCGATATGTGACGTCTTGTCCTCCTCATACGTCGAAATCACTTGGAGCAGGTCGGTGGGTCTCCGACTGAAAGTGCTCGGTCCTGCAACGTTTGCGTTTGACCCACTAAACGCGAAATAATGATCAGACTCGGCAGGGGATCCTGTTGAATCACCTCGAGCAAGGGCGGTGTCTGCGAGTACGGCAGGGGAGTGGGAACTCAGGTAACCTGACGACCCAGATACAGAGCTATCTACATATCCATCATCTGCGATATAAATGAGCTCTGAGTTTTGAAGTCGGGACAAGTGAACTGACAGGAAGATGGTGCACCATGAGGAAGCCAAGGCTCTGGCGGACTTGTCGAATACGTACTGCCTTGCTTAAATCCGGCCGCGGAAAACTGAGAAGTTGGAGAGCTATATACTGGTGTGTCTTCATGGTCACGAACGTTGGCAGTTGGAGACTCGACATAGACATGAGCTGGGACCGACTGGGACCCTGGAGCCACCGGCCTTATGGAACCCTGTGGATTAGTCATAGCACCAGAGATGTGTGTGCCATTGGAAGATGGTAGATAGTCTGCAATGGGCCCATCGAAGTGGAACGAAGGTGCAAGGGAGGGAGAGTCGGAAATACGAATAGAGGATCCTGGCGGTGGTGGTAGATGCCGGCTCGTCGAATCTGCTGGCAACACATAACCATCAAAGCTGGTCTGTCGAATACCACGATCTTGCGAAATGGGCGAAGTTGTGGTAGAAGAGCCAGGAGTTGGAGGTAATGGCCGGACTCTTGCAGGCGGCCTCGCTGCCACCGTCTTCGATGGCGATGACGCCGGCGATGAGTCTTGTGGATCATCTGAATAATGCATGGTCAAGAAGATATCCACATGGACTGAAAATATACGCACTATTCAGAGACCGTCTGCTCCCATTTACTCTATTGCCATTAACATCTGATTTCGCACTTGTACTGGGTGAATATCCTTCCCATACCCTGTCAAAAAGCGCGTTGAAATCTTCGTCGTTAGGATCAGAAAGGTTATCGTCGGAAAGTCGGGTCATTACTATGCGTGGGATAGCTGCCTGTGAAATTTGGATTATTTAGAAAGGCTTGCTTGCGTGACTGGAACCCTCTTCACTGCAGTGTACAAGAGGAGTATAACAATGGGTTCCTGACCTAGTGGAGAGCGACGAAGGCAGCGATGCGGCGCAACGATGAAGATGGTAACGAGAAGAGAGTGAGACCGGCAGATATGGGAGGATCTCTACTAAAGAAGGAAGTCGCCCTTGGACACCGACTTGGACGTCCTTATCATCCTTCGCTACCTGCAAGACAAAAGGTGAACGTCGCCAGCCATCCATCTGATGATAGAACGACGTGAACGTAAAAACGAAAAATTCCAATCGTAGAGCCGTCAATGGAGGATCAGGCAAATTTGAATGATGGACGCAGCAATCTGAAGTGCACTTCTTCTGTACACGACGTGGCGGAGGAAAAACCTCCGTTCGGCTCCAGGTACGCCGTCGTTATTCCTGACAATGAAGACGCTCAGACTTTAGACAGGTTCTTGACAGACGATGCCGAGGTCTGGACTCAGAATGCTTGGGACCATGTCCCTCCTCCCGACGACCAGGACGAAATCATCGCCGCATCGTTAACGAAACAACGTTCTGCTCCAGTTCCAGAGGATGATAAGCGCAAGTATCATGACAAGCCTGCAAAATTCTGGTATGTTTTTCAATTCTTTTCCATTCAAACCATCAGTCGACATGATTAGGGATAATTTTTACAAGGCCAATTCGAGCAATTTCTTCCGCGATAGAAAGTGGTGCGAGACTTACTCTACCATGTTTCGCTAGGTTGACCATTCCCACAGGCTACATAATGAATTTCCTGAGCTAGTGGAAGCTACGCTGGCAAAGGTAATCTTTGCTTTTTCTAGTATTTGCTCAACCTTACCTGAGAGGATGAAGGCTGGCACTAAGACTATCGTCGAGATTGGATGTGGTGCTGGAAACTCTGTATTCCCCCTCTTAGCCTCGAATCAAAATCCCGACCTTTCAATTTTTGCCTTTGACTATGCTCACCATGCCGTCAAACTTGTGCAGGTAAATTTACCGCTGTTTTCCCTAGCGATGATATTTTAAGTCGCCGGATTCTAGTCAAATCCTCTATACGAATCACCTCCCATGGGCTCCATAACAGCGGCGCCCTGGGATCTATCCTCTGACAAACTTCCCAAAGTAGAACCTGGGAGCGTGGATATTGTAATAATGGTCTTCGTTCTCAGCGCTCTACATCCGGATGAATGGCATAACGCTCTAAAAAACATGCATACGGTACGTTTACCGTTTTCAGTTCAGGGAAGGACGGCTGACTAGGCCTAAAAAGTACTGAGTAAACGGCAAGTTTATAGTTAGTATACTAACGGATTCTCCGACTTGACTCGTCGTCAACGGCAGCGCATTATGTAAATAATGCAATTTGACCTGCTTGCATTTATTCGGTACTTTTTAGGTCGGTCGGCAGTTCACTTCCCGCCGTGCTTTATGCCGCAGCCCCAGCCTAATATTCTCTAGATGCTCAAACCCGGTGGTCTTGTCATGTTCCGCGATTACGGCCGTCACGACTTGACGCAACTGCGTTTCAAAGGTGGCCGTTTACTCGATGACAATTTTTACATTCGGGGCGATAAAACTCGCGTATACTTCTTCGAACTAGGTTGGTGACTGCGTTCATCTCTCCCCGTCTCGCTTTTGTAACATTCTCGTCAACTAGACGAATTATCTCTTTTGTTCACCGGCTCCAGGATACCAGAAAGCGAGCATAGCGTCAAGAACACTGTTGAGGATGATAATGGTCTTTCCGTCGAAACAGATGTGGATGCCCCATCCGGCACTGAAACACCTGCAACGGCGGATGTACCTGAGGACATAAAGGCACCATCAATACACCCAAGCTTACTATCATCACACCCCTTGCCTCCCCTTTTCGCTACAGAGCAACTCGGGGTCGATAGGCGCTTAATCGTCAACCGGAAGCGCCAGATCAAGATGTACCGCGTCTGGATGCAGGGCAAGTTCCGCAGACTTTAGCGGAACTCCTCAATATCTTTCTTCATTACTTATGTAAAGAAAGTACTCAGTAATCCATAATACGTGGTTTTAATCTTAGAAAATAATCGCGGCAATCTTTTCTAGCAAAGTGCATTGTGGTACTTCCACTGTCTCTGTTTCCTCGATGCTCGGAATGCCCTAATAAGCACAGCGTTGTTAGCAGGGGATATGCTTGGCAGGACATCCAAGAGCACTCACAGTTACCATATCCATATCTTTCGGTTTCCAGACGGTCGTACGCATTATGAATTTATAGCCAAAGTATAATGTGGCAAAAATCGGCAGATTGATATCTATCGGTCACCATCAGCAAGGTATTCCAACCGAGAGAATGACACGTACATGCAACCAAGAAATCAGATACGTTAAAGTTGAAAAACACCGCGTATCCGTTGACGAGGGTGAAGAAGATCGTCCAAAAGATACCCCACCATGCAAGGTAGGGTTGCCAAGAGTGATTATAAATGTTTTCCTTGAGATCGAAACCTTGGGACACCATGCCTCGACCTGGGAAGCGTCAGCTCGGGTAGTCAGCCTGGTTCAAAGCGGTGAGGTAACTTACGGAAGAATATGTAAGTCAGGTTAATACAGAACCAGCCGATGAAACCTCCCGTGGCTGTAAGGTTCTGCAACCAGCTACAGACCTTAACATGAGAAACAAGGTATTCACGTAGCATAAGACACATACTAGAAGACCTGTTCCGCACCACTACTAACAGTCATGAAAGATAACAACGAGAAGCAGCACTAACAGCATTCTCATCTCCACTGCCTTCAAATAACTATAAAAATAGCGGAGACATACCGTCACAAGAACAGCAGTAAGTGGGAGACCATTTTTTGTACAATACGTCAGGAAACGAGGTCCTTGTCCACGTAAAGCAAGACCATAAAGAATTCGCGAGCCACAGAACAAGTAACTATTTCCAGCGGAAAAAGCACTCGTGAACACGGCCGCGTTGATAATATGAGGAAGAGCTGATGATAATAAGTAAGCTGTCTTCAGGCAGGCCTGCGAACGTACCTTTGACACCAGCACGGTTAAAAGCAATAACGAATGGTGACTGGGCGGCGTTTCCGGATGCTGAAGGACAAGTAGTGAGTCGTGATATGTATGCCCTGGGAATGACCAGGCCTCTTACTGTTCAACAAGGCGTCGTCGTCATAGGAAACAAGCATGCCAATCATAAGTATGCCTAGTATCTTCATGGCGTTGGTTAAGAACAAGATGCAAGATCGCTAGAAAGAGTAAACGTACATAGAAAATGACGATTCGATAAACGACCCGATTAACTGCCTTGCCTATATTTCGACGAGGACTTTCTGTCTCGGAAGCGGCGCTGGGAACGACCAAATAAGCGTCATATAGGACGAGACAAGAGAGTGCATTTCGTTTACATGGCCACTAGCTCCATGCCTATGAACGAGAAGGCAGCCTGGATGATTACAGACATAATTGCTAGGAAGCGGTCTGTATTAACATTAGAGACTAAGCCGGCTAGGCCAAGTGCTCCAGGGTTTTTCCAATACTGCAGAAATCAGAAAGTCAGGCATTTTGACTCGGTGTTCATTTCGGAGGTATACTTGCTCGAAAGCCAATTCGGTCATGGTTGGGTCCTCCACCGAGATCTATCACCAAACCAGCCAGCAGTAGGCCAATGATGGTGGAAACTACGTAAGAATGGTGAATACCATATTGCAACATAAGGTGCGTCACTCACGCTTGATGAGGGCAAAGAAGAATTCGGCTACGCGCCTTGGTGAATACAAGGATGGTACTTATAAAAGAAGATGTCAACGTACATTCTCCAAAGTATCTAGCAGAAATCTTCATTTAATGACTAATTTTCGACACAGAAACACTCACCTCACACCAAAAATATTGATAGCGCACACGAACACACATATGACTGCCGTATAAATGGCGGCGTGACTGGCCTGTACAGTCCAGGGAATAACGTTGTTATGTAGTTCGCAATGACTTGCCACGCTACTTCACGCTTACATTGTTGTCCCAAAAGGTAAGCAGGATAACGGCTGCTGCGACCTCTACTGGAACAGAGATACTGTATAGAAACAAGTTATATTTTGCAACGTCATAGTCTACTAAACTTCACTCACGCTTGCCCATAAAAGTAGTTCTAATACCGTCAGTCAAAAATCATAAATCAGTCGGTGTAACCTACCCATCCGACCGCAAAACCAAACGCCGGGTCGACCCAACGGGCCGCTGTTCCGTAGCGTTTCACTAAAAACGTCATCAAGGATGTAGGAAGCTCACCAAAGTGTGGAAAAGTTCCAGATATGGGTGCAAAGGTGGACATCTCTCCCACTGAGCACAAGGAACTAGATAGTAGTAACATGCTAAGCGGAAATATATTTTCTCAAATTGAATCATGCCTACGAATATGCCACTGTTCCAACCAATACGTACGCAATGAGCGCACCAAGAGGTCCTGCAACACGGAGAGCTTCACCGGATCCGAGAAACAGCCCAGTGCCAATAGTACCGGCAATCTGACATACAATTCAAGAATCCCTTTGGGACAAGGGACAGGGAATAGGATCATCGATAAGTGGACTTACTGCGATCCTATAAATAAATTCGGTCAACAGATACAATTCAGAAACCAAAAATTTGTCTCACATCTGCACATGTCGCTGTTTTAATCGACGCTTGAGAGGATCTGGGTTATCGTTATAGAGCTGAAATTTGGCATTGGGGGCAGCGATATCGTCAGGTGGTTGCGCCTCAGCGATCTCAGCCTTGATGCTGGTGCTGTCTTGTTTCTCGACGTCGTCCATGGAGTGACGGTGCTGAGACACGTAGGAGAACGTTTGCAAGAACCCCCCTTTGGGGCGACCAGACCTTTATACGATTCAAGTTCGGATCTAAGCATCTTTCTCGTCCTGGCGAATCCTATATGCTTCTACGTCAAAAGAATTGGAAGGAGCTGATGGAAAATGATGAACCCGAGTTCGATGGAGATTGGTCAGGCTGTGGCTGGGAATGATGTTGAATAACAATGTACGGTGTTGGTACGCAGGAAGCAACATGTAGATTGGATTACAGACCCATAGGCCACCTATCCATGGCATAAGTGATCACACTGGTCGGGGATGGAATCGACCGGTATGCACCGATGGTGCCATACAGGAACCAGAGTACCGAAAGGCACCATTGCAGAATTTTGAGGGGGCCTCAGTTCGAGTAGCTCCAGTGTCGAGGTTTTCCCGAGTCCGCGTCCAGCAAGATGCCGTACCGCCTGAGCGATCGCGGACTGGTACAAAGCTTGGCCTTCCAAGTCATGATACAGAAATTTGCCAGAATACTATTCATCACCATTTTTTAAATATTCCACTGAATGAAGGTCCATAAGAGCTACTCAATTTCAAGACCGTACCCATCAGCTTCAAGTCGAGAACCGAGTGCAGCTGCACAACCTGCCGAACGAGAGGACTTTCGTCCTTGGATCTCCAACTGATAAAGGCCTAATTATAAGAGCCTTGTGGCCTCATGGTAATCTTATTTGACCTCACTGTCCTGGTACGTGGTATGGGAATAGGTGGGTCCAGTGTTTGTTTCAGATTACTCCCGGGCCGAAGAGGATTTCAATACACACAACTGCACAGCTTATTTCCCTACTTAACGTCCACTACCTCTGTTGCTGGCCGATCATGAGTACCGGTCGACTGAAGCGTAAACTAGGCGACCTTGGGGTGGATACGTCTAGTACCAAGGCCAATGAAACGTTTTGTCTGGTGCGTGCTCCGTCGGCTTGGCCTTTTGGATTCTACTTAATTCTTACTTTAGATTGGGACGCCATTACCGCCCCTAGAAAAGTCAAAGGATAGTGGAGAGTTCGTACCTATATGGAAGCAAGATGTATGTCAAGAAATTTCTCTATCTTCCGCTTTCTTATGTGCTGGGAAGGTCCGAGACGAAAAGGGTCGGAGACGCTTACACGGCGCATTTACGGGAGGTTTCTCTGCAGGCTACTTCAATACTGTCGGCTCCAAAGAAGGTTTGTATTCCATGCCAGAATCGGTGGCACTATCTCATGCTTGGTCAGGATGGGTGCCGTCTACATTCGTGTCGTCTCGGAATGACCGTGCCAAGCAGAAAACAACTCGCCCTGAAGATTTCATGGATGAGGAGGATCTTCAAGAACTCAAAGACAATCGAAACATTATTGACACCACAGATGAGATGGATTTTATGGGTGGAACGCAAGCTGAGAAACAAAGGAGAGAGGGCGCCGATGCGGAGAACGAGTGCGTCATATTCTTTAATCACTAGCTACTTCTAAGTTTCTACAGTTCCATAGCCAGTGTACTTGAGGCTTCAATGCTCCCCGCTCCAAAGGATTCGGCTGGTGCTCGAATACTCAAGAAGATGGGATGGCGTATTGGTAATGGCATCGGTCCTCGCGTCAGTCTGAAACAGCGAAAGCTACAAGATCTACAAGCGTTCACCAGCCAAGCTTTGAGCGGCGATGACATAAAAGTAGCTGACGATGAGGAGGAGGCTAGCAAGCACATGTACGCTCCACGAGATACGCCCGTAATCAGGTTTGACCGTAAGGATAATTTTCATGGTTTGGGCTATCGCCCCGGTATGAGTCTGAATGAGAGTCTCGGTGTCAATGGTGGAAAGTCATCATCAGGACCTAACCTATCTGGTGCGTCGACCACAGTGAATCACTTTGACAACCCTTTGAATTATTTGCAGCTGGCTTCGGTCTGGGCGCCTTAAATGACGCCGAAGAGGACGACTTGGATGTATATGATGGCGCCTCTAGCCTGCGGAATCGTGTTGCGTACGACATTGCAGACAGTCAGAATGACGATAGGATGTCCATCGGCGCGAGTTCCGCAAGAGGGAAGACATCGAGCGTTGTAAGACCTTCTTGAAGCGGTCCCTTTCGTTAGCTTATCTTTTCAAGAGGTCAACGCCAGGGATGTTCAATGACGGTAGACTAATTCTCGCTGGCTTTGTAGCGTCGGACAAACCTGTGTTAGAGGATCGGTGGTCAGTCTGGACAATGACTGACAGTAATCCGAACCTGACATTCTATACAGGTACGCTCTTCCAGAGGTTCCTAAAGGATGGAAGCCCGACCCCCAACGAATTTGGGAGCAAGGTCCAGAGAAAGAGAATATAAAGCAAAAGAGCACTGCTCTGCCTCATCAGGAATGGAAAACGTCTGGACCTTCTGCCGATGAGGTGCGTTGTCAGTTGTCTCCCTTTTATCTGGTGGTCCTCAAAATGCATATATAGCGTGGTGCGATGTTGGGAGAAACTCCCCTTCCTTCTGCGCCCCGGTCTGTGTTCGATTACATGTCAAAAAAAGATCGGGAACGGCTCAAGAACATTGCCTCCGGTGGGGCACCAACCGGACCTACGCCCGTTCCACCTGTGTCACTTACTGTACCATACCTGGAGCCTCATATAGCTAGCGCTGCTCTTCGTGGTTTTCAACCTTTTACTTCCGACCCAGCTAAGCAATCCCGATACACATCGTATATACAATCACAGGCAGATCCGACTGCGTATCCTTTCTCGCTGAAGCCCCTCCCTTCCCAACGCATGGACGAGTTCAATAAGGAACTCCAAGATTACTCCAAAGCTGCACAGATCTTCAAACCCGTCTCTGGCACCATGGCTGGCCGCTTTACTAGTGCCACAGTTATTGATCATGGCCCCAAGATCCACGAAGGTCTGCACACTCCTTCCGTGGAGGAAATTGCCGCGAAGGAAGAGGAGGAGCGAAAGCAAAAAGAGGAAAACGTTAGTCCCAAGGTACACGCTGCGCGAATGGGGATGTACGGCCCCATGACGAGAGAAATGAAGCCGTGGCAGCCAGCAAGGCTTCTGTGTAAACGGTTTGGCGTGAAGGATCCCAATCCGCCGCCGGAAGAGGAGGCAGCAGCACCGACGTTTGAGCCACCTGCACCCGATGCGTCGTTCTTCGCCACGCCGGTAGTTCCCTCGACGTCAGAGCGGAGGGATCTGTCGAACATTGGATTAGGAGAGGATGAGAGCCAGGGGAAGGACACGCTCACGTATGAACGGCCTTCGATGGACGTTTTTAAGGCTATTTTCGCTAGTGATGATGAGGATAGTGATGATGAGAAGGATGGGAAGAAGGATGAAGAGGATGAAGAGACTGAAGCTACAGTCGCGGCTCCAAAGGATCCGATACCAAAGGATCCAGTACCGAGCCAGGTTTCTGGACCGGTGGATATGAGCACGTTCAAGCCGATGTTCATACCACGGGAAGGCAAAGAGAAGGATAAAGAGAAGTCAAAGGAAAAGAAGAAGAGAAAGAAAGAAAAGGAGAAGAAACCTGTCTTGGTTTCTTTTGCGATGGAGGAGGATATAGGTAGCGCTGATGTTCCTCTGCCTGTGAAGAAGAAGCGGAAGGACAAGGATAAGAAGGGGAGGGCGAAGGCTAAGGATGATGACGACGCTATGTGGGTCGAGAAGCCGGCGCCGGAGGTTGTGAAGGACATGGAATTCTATCCTCCCCAGGATGATGACTCGACCATGGCAATCGATGGTAGTTATGCGCCTGCAAGAGGGAGGAAGAGGGCGATAGATTTCATGTAGATATATTAATGATATCAAATCTAACTGCTTTCTCCATCCTCGTCCTCGTCCTCGTCATCTTCCTCGCCATTGTCATCTTCCTCTTCCTCTTCCTCTCCTTCGGTCTCTCCTGTCTGCATGTCCCATTCATCTGCAGCATCTTCATCCTCATCCTCACTACCTCCTGTATCGTCCTCGCGCTTACGCTTCTTTATCACCGTATTGGTGACCGCTGCCTCACCATCCGCGATAGCGATGCAAGTAAGCCTAGTCCCTTTCGAATCATAAACAGCCACCGGTTCAATCTCCTGGACTTTTTGTGACGTTTTGTCCAGTGCTGCCAGGTCATATACGTGGATTTTGCCATCAGACGATGCTGTGCACACAATTGTCGTGGCAGTCCTCTTGGACGCTGGCAAGGCGATGGAAAGGGTCTGAACGGCTTTGACTCTGTTATGATGAGTAAATTGCAAGAGGAAGCAATTCGTATAACATACCGATTTTCGTGACCCACCATCAAACCGATTATGGTCGGCGGTTTTTCGGGGTCATTTGAAACGTCATAGATGGTCAATTTTTTATCTTCGGCACCGACGAGGAGTACTTCCTCGTCACTGTCAACGCGTTTGCAGAATTTTGCGTCGTGTAGTCGTGATGGGTGTTTTATTGTGTGTAAGAGTGTCATTTCCTAGAACCAGAATGAGAAAGGAATGATACGGATATCTACATAGGATACCGACAGTGTTGTAAAGGTCTATTGTCGATCCCGATTGGACGATGAAGAGTGAGCCCGATATGGACCATCGAACGACTTCGCCCTCTAAAAACCCCACTCAATATTGAAAGGAAAGAGAAGTTATGGAAATGACGGACCTTTTCCCAACTTGGTACTCGCACTTCCTTTCCCCCGCATGAGATCCCACATACGCAGGGTCCTGTCCTTACCTACGCTCAGCGCTACCTTTCCAGACGGATGGACTGCTACGCAGTTGACATGGCCTTTATGGCCCTTCAGCGATCGCAAAACGGCCCAATCTCGTGCACGGAACAGACATAATGTCCCATCTTCAGAGGCTGAGAGCAAGTGTCCCCGAGACGGGAAGCTCAAGTGGGTTATTGAACCTAGATAATCGCAGGGTAAGAGGGAGAGTAGCATGGCAAAAACAAGGCTGCTTGCCTTCATGATGCATAAGCCCCCCAATTTCCTTCTTCCTTCGCAGATCCCATACTTTTATTATTTCGTCTGAGCTCCCGGTAGCAAGCCATTTGCCTCCGCTTGGAGACACGGCGACAGCCTTGATGCATGAGACGTGTGCAGGGAAGGTGAATATAGGCTTGAGGTGGAACTCGAGCATATCGTCATCCCCAGAGACGCGCCCTTCTAGTCCATAGAGTAGTTTCTCGTATGAACCGGCGACGATTTTGAATGTAGAGGGTAGAGTAGAGGGTTCAGTTTGTGGTACTGCTTTTTGTTTTCCTTTGTCCTTGGTGGATGATGCTGAGCTCACTGCCCCAGACTTGTCGCGTTTTGCCTGGACCTTTGCTTTTTTCGGGGGAGGAGGAGTGGCCTTTGGCATCAGAATAAAAAATTTGGTGGACGTGTGCTGGAAAGGGTAGTGGCACCGCCACCGGACCGTCCCAACCGCGTCTTTTGACCTGTGCAGCTTGCTCGAGGAAGTACGGGATAGCTATAAGGACAGGCTTGGCACAACACCAAGCCCCCCGATCCATTACGGCACGCGAACGCTATTAGGTACATACGTAGTTATAATGTAAAAGTAGGGGGGGAGGGTGGGCGACGAAAAATAGCTCAGCAAAGCCTCATCAGGCAGCAGTGAACAGTTACTGGATGCGTTAGAGAGGCGACACCTCGAAGCCTGGTGGTGATGGTTAGGTAGTCTCACCTGAGGATGGGGGATGGAAGTGAAGATGAGAGTCGCACCAATTTTTCAGATATACCTTTTGCTGTTTCTCTGGAATTCCGCCTTTTCTTGTCCTTTTTTGTCATGTTCCGGCTGACTAATTGTATCATTCATAAGGAACATAAGTCATGTAACTTCCCATCCTTCCACCGTGACAATGGCCTCTGCATTTTCTGACATCGCAGTCACCGTCGTATTTCGCGGCACTCCTCATCACGTCAATTTGCTTCCCGAGAGCACACTGGGTGACCTACAGAATCAGCTGGAGAAGGCCACATCTGTATCACCCTCCCTACAGAAGCTCCTTTACAAAGGCAAGAATATCAAGCAGAATAGAGATGGCCAAGAGACGATAGCTTCAATGGGTCTTCGCAATGGGTCCAAGATCCAAATGTTGGGAACTACGTCAGAAGAGTTGGATGGTATACAGGCGACAGAGAGCGAACAAAAGCGGATCAACCAGATATTGCAAGAGCGAGCGCTGAAACCGGCTTACAAGGTATTCAGCCTCAGTATCAGTACTGTGCCGCTGCTCACTGCGTATAGGTTCGCTCTACAGGGACGATGAACAGTGCTTCGCTCAACTACGGTTTTCATCAACTGCTGCCTCTTCCTCACTTACGCAACCCTACCTCCGCACATAAACTCTTACGGCGCCTATCGGATGATCCAGCCATCCAGCACATCATGCAGCAGCATCAGTTCTCTGTTGGTGTATTAACCGAGTTGGCACCCCATGAGCATCCCGGGTTGCTTGGTCTTAACGTTAATGCCGGGCAGCAGATTAAACTTCGACTACGGACAGATCGTTATGATGGATTCCGTGCATACAATGAGGTCCGGCGTGTTCTATGTCATGAACTGACGCACAACGTTTGGGGAGATCATAACAACGACGTACGTGCATGAATGTATCGTTCTGTGCTTTTACTGACGCTTGATTTTGCTTAGTTCAAGGAACTCAATTCGAAGCTCAACAGAGAGGTCGCCGAATTCGAACGTGCCAGACGCGATGGCACGCATTCTCTGTCTGGTCTGGACTCTTACGACGTGTACGAACCATCGCCGGAACTCGAGGCGGAGGCCCATATACACGTCCTCGGAGGATCTGGTCCTTTCAACCGTGACGAGGAACGTCGTCGGCATCTGTCGACAGAGCAGGAATTGGAAGATTCTTGTGGAACTGCAGGCCCATCTTCACTAGGCCCTTAAAGCCAAGCATCGACAATTCATATTCATTATAATCAAGGTCTTGTTCGTCGGAATATTGTAGATGCTAAAGACGGAACAGCGGCGTTCCACTGTTTAAGTGGAGGCCAGTTGCTGCTAAGGACATCGGTAAGTATGGTAAATAGTAGTACTTACTGTAAGCCAAGCCTTGGATGGGTGCTCAGTGCCCGACGGATATGGAGACTTATTTGCATAATTAAATATATGATACGTTATTTACACCTGTTATTATTCAGGGTTCTCATTTCCTGTTTTCGGGCTCAGGAGTACCTTTGCTCTCTGCTCTCAGCGTTGCGCCCGTTCTCCAGTCTATTTGCAAACGTTCATCATGCCTAGATCCAAATCTGCATCTAATCTTCGCCAGCAGAGACTGAACTTCTCCGCTTCGAAGCGTACTTGTAGCTCTGGAAGCAAAAAACCTAATGGCACTCCAATCCTTTCAAATCCTGTAATGCTTGACTCGGACAACGATATTGACTTATCGTCTTCGGAGGATGGAGATGAACAAGTTCAAGTTGTACGTTCTCCTCACAAAGACAAACAGGCTGTCGCGGGGTCAGGTATCAAGAATAAAGGTTTGTTACATATTACCTGGTCACCCAGTAGCAAGAAGCTGACACCATGACAAAGGGAAAGGGAAAGCTGATGAAATGGGCCTCGTAGAAAGGGATCCCAAGTGGAGGTCTATCTACAACGCATATAAGAAGAAGAGTGACGTTGTCGAACTGAGTGAGTAGTGTCTGTACCCTTTAGTCTTTCTCTCACATCAGATTGCAGTCCATGGCGAGGATCAAGACAAATTCCACGAGATACTTCGGGTTTTTGATCTGTCAGTCAACATTACCTTGCTTGCGGCTGCTATATTGACGATATATATGTGTGTTTCAGTTCGTACGAGTACGGTCCCTGTATTGGTGTCACAAGGTTGGAGCGCTGGGAAAGGGCTGCCAAAATGGGCCTCAACCCTCCCCCCGAGGTGCGCCCCATTTCAAAAGGTTGACACAGAGCTAAGCAAATTATTCAGATTCATGACATTTTGACGACTCGGCAAGGAAGGCAAAGTTCCGATTATGCGCAGAATGTCTTCCATGGTCAGGTGTGATGTGATGACCCTATGGTGAGTGTCGCACCCAATAAGTGATCCATGGCACCAACACCAATACCGTGGTTTGAATAAGTCCTCCTTTCAGCGCCTTTTTTTCGATTTCAGCCTTCGCTCTGCATTTCGCGCGCTTTATCATTCAAGCTGTACTATTACCTTTTGCTTTCAAACTATCGGACCTATGTATCTCCCGCTTATACTCCAAGATGCAATTTTATACGCGCGGGTCTCGTTCGTCCTTCAATCACGCCGTGGGAGAGAGTGAGAGACTGTTTACCGTTTAAGGTATTGATGCGATCGTCGGTGTACATGCCATCATGATCTAGCAGGACGCCTGCGCATTGGTTGTCCTTCTATATAAATGAAGTCTAAAAAGTACGTATTTACCAGCTGATTGGGTGGAAAGTTGCTTTCTAAAGCTCTTCCACTTACATGCTTTGTTAGTGTAGAAACAACTTCTTCCTGTCATCCGACGATGAGCCCAATCCGAGTGCTCCATAAGGGAACCAATTCTCATTCTCGTTCCTGCCAACGGACATAAATGAGAGCCAGCAAATGTATAGAATCACTCAACCCCCCCAATTCAACTCATCATGTCTCCTAGCGCTCTTGCAGAAACCTCAGTCGATGTCCTCATCATCGGTGCAGGCCCGGCAGGTTTAATGTGCGCCAATAGCCTTGCTAGGGCTGGGGTCAACTTTCGCATTATCGATCAGAGGTTCGCCTCAAGCTGTCGATACAACATGGCACTAAATTGTTCACGCAGGTCCAGCAAAGTTGCAGCAGGGCAGGCTGACGGTGTGATGCCCAGAACAATCGAAGTATTGCAGGTGCGCTGATATCAGAAGTAGGGTAGGAGTGCCTGTTGCTCATCGCTGAATCACATAGAGCTATGGACTTGCCCAGCGGCTGCTTGACGAAGGGAACCAGATACACATGGCGGTCTGTCTCACGCTATGTATTCGAGCACCCACACTGAGTGTCCCTAGGCATTCTATAACCCGTCGGCGGATGGCGGAATCAAGGTCCTCTCGTTATCTACTGTTCTAAATTGGTCGCTCACTGATCCCAGCTCACTGACCGGGTCCCTGGGATCACCGCCGAGAATGCGAGGTATCCTTTTGAAGTAAGTCCAAAGCTAGATGTCGATGACCCTTATGCTTCTCATCTTGGCAGGTCACCCTCCATCAAGGCGCCATTGAGGCTATATTTTTGGACTCGATGCGATCTATGGGCGTCCAAGTCGAGCGACCGATTGTGCCGGTATCTCTGGAAATCACAGAAGACGTCGTGGAACGGAGCGACCCCAACGCCTATGCCGTTCGGGTAGCATGGGAGTTTCCTTTCACTCCAAATACTGGACTGATGACAATACGTAGGTGACCTTGAGTCATCTGGACCCCGCTCCAGGTCAAGCTCCCATTGAGATAGTCAATGCAAAGTTTGTTGTTGGCGCTGACGGTGAGTTGTTGGGGCCATCGCAACAAGGACTTACCAGTATCTCCCCAAGGCGCTCACTCATGGGTCCGCAAAACCCTTAATATTTCCATGGATGGAGAACAAACGGAGTATATCTGGGGTGTCATTGACGTGATTGCAGATACCGACTTGCCCGATTTTCGTAACAAAGCTGCGATACATTCTATCAATGGCTCTTGTATGGTCATCCCACGAGAAGGAGATAAGATCAGGCTGTATATTCAGCTGGAAGGGAAAGACGTTATCAATGCTGACGGTAGAGTGGACAAGTCGAAAATGGGACCGGAAAAGATCCTAGAGGTTGCCAGGCGATCATTCTATCCGTATACTATCAAAACGCCTAAAGAGTTGGACTGGTGGACCATTTACATCAGTAAATTCTTTTCTTCCTATAATTCCTCTGTATCTAACGCCGTCTTTCAGTCGGTCAGCGAGTTGCATCCAGATACTCCGTTAGCGAACGCGTTTTCATCTCCGGTGATGCATGCCATACTCATTCGCCTAAAGCTGGTAAAGTCAAACAGTCCGCATTCACGTCACTGCCAAGCTGATCGCCCATCAGGCCAAGGAATGAATGCGAGCATAAATGACACGCACAATTTAGGTGAATCATGTGCTGCATTGAAAGATCATATTATTGACTTCTTTGTTCTAGCCTGGAAGCTTGCTTATGTCCTGCGCGGTTGGGCGGATCTCTCCCTGCTCAAAACGGTTAGTGCATCCTCCTGTTTACACTACCCTGATCGTTATCCCGGACCTTCAGTACGAATCAGAGAGGCGACAATACGCACTGGATCTCATCAACTTTGACAAGAAATTTGCCAAGCTCTTTTCAGGTAAACCGATCAGCAAGGAGTACAAGAATGGCGTCTCTCATGAAGAGTTCCTCCGGTATATATAAAGTCATAAAATCTAAACTTGCTTCATCTCGCTGACTCATTTCAAGGGCCTTCCAAACATTTTCAGGATTCTCGTCAGGGATTGGAATACATTATACCGAGTCGAGCATCGTCAATAGTACATACCAAGATGTTGCGTCCAAGCTTATCGTAGGAAAGCGTGTACCGCCTGAGATGGTCCTTCGAGCAACCGACTCACGTCCATTCAACATCCAAGATCTCCTCCCATCTGATGCTCGATTCAAGCTTCTCGTCTTCACCGGAGACACATCACGCGCATCTACTCTTGCCACTCTACAGCAGTCCGCTGACGACCTCCAGTCCATTCTAACCAGATACTGCGCAGCAGGATCAATCACATCCGTGTTCGACATCATCTCAATCAGCTCTGAGAGCAAAGCGACGATTTTGTATAACGCGCTACCTCCTCTGTTGAGGTCTCATTGGACGAAGTGAGTCTTCATCCATCCGCAATGCGGAGATTGATTCAAGCATCTTTCAAGGGTTTATGTAGCCAATATTAATGGCCTCCAAGACGACAATGTCTACGCCAGATACGGAGTTGCTGCCGATGGCGCAGTGGTGGTTGTTCGCCCCGATGGATACGTCGGGATGATGAGGCCACTGCAAAAGATCGAAGACTTGAACTCATATTTCCAGTTGTTCATGGAATGCTGAAATACTGAAGTACTAGTTATCTATGAATGCAAAGTAACATAAGACATGGTATAGAATGCGACAGACAGATAATGTGAACCAAAATGACAACTGGGAATGCAACAAACAGCCAAAAAAATCTATACTACATTTATTTTTTGCCGATGGGGGGAGCTTCTGCACTATTGATAGGCACCCGCCTAGGACCGCCAATGCTCTTACTAGCCATAGGTATCTTGGGAATTACCCTTCCCCGAGACGCGACTGTACTGGTTGCGAGCTTAACGGTTGGTTTCGTGCCAGGAGCTGGAGCCTTGATCGATGACGGAGGCGCCCTCCTAGCACGAACCCTTATTACCGCATTGTTTTCCTTCTCACCCATCCCAGGTTGACCCTTTGTTCCAACACCTGGCCTGGCACCGTCAGCTTTACCTTTTCCCTTATCCTGAGCTGTCAATCTCTTCGGCTCAGGCTGTATGATTCTACCCTTCCTTGTCACTGATATGTTGACCTTCTGGTTGGCACGTCCTATATCAACTGTGCTCAAACGTGCTTGTTTATTTCCCAGCGGACTTTGGGGTCGTTCGGGCTCCGGAGGAGACTCTGACACTCCCAACTCTTGAGCCAAGGACATTACAGGTTCCTGCGGTGTTTGGAATAATGCCTGTTCGTCTTCTTCCGGCAAAGCCTCCAGCCCACCTGGTGATGAGGAATGTTCAAAGTTTCCATTGGGACTCGTGGGCGAACTACCGAGCTGTAAGATACGACTCAGTGGGCTCGGCCTCACCGGTGAATACGCATGGATCATGTGTGAAGCAAAGGGCTTCGCCATTGGAAATGGTCGGCGGAAACCTGGTCGAGGTGTGCAAGGCACTGATGCAAATAATGGTTCAGTAACAGATGACGGAGGTGAGATGTCGGCTGCAGCAGGTGGCTCTTTGGTATCAAGAGGGGCGGAAGATGTCAAGGCCGGAGGTGCCCCAGGGAGTTGAGATAAACACAGCGATGGTTGTGATGGGAGGACGGAATAGGGAGTAGGAGGAGGTAAGACAAAAGAATTGGGCAGTAATGATGGGGTGGACTCAAGAGGTTTCCCATCTGAGGTTGTCGATAGGATGATCACCTCTGTTTCAAAGGCAGGCTCCACGCTCCTTTTCGTCGGCGACGCAGATACAGAGGACCGACGCTTGACACGCGTGGTCTTGCGGGTCGTTCCACTGTTCCCTTTAGCAGGTGACTTTTTGGGGGACTTGCGAGGAGACTTGTGTGACGAGGCTGACTCGGATGACTGTCCGCTGGGAACAGGGGTCGGGGGCAATTCTGCGAGCATCATCTCAACTTGCCAGGAACGTTTCTCATCGTTAAATTTCTTCCTTTCCATCTGCGGAAGCACTTGTGAGAAATATGAAGAATTCAGATTGATGGCTTTACCTCTAAAGACACACGTTCTTTCCCCAAGTTGACTGTGGCCTCGGTAAACTTCTTACGCTCGTCCTCCAGCTGTTTCTTGATGTCATCCAAACGCTCTCTGTGCTTGTCTTGCTCAGGCACAGTCATGAAGTCGACACTGACGTCCGCAGGATCATGACCCTTTGCGAGGCGCTTATCGGCGGAAAATCGGTCAAACAATGCCTGCGCCTCTGTCGTAGTACGGGTCGAAACATTTTGCTGCACAAGCTCTACGCTATCTTCAGAGTGGAAAACGAGTAGAAACAAACGGCATACCAAGCTCGGCCTTTAGCGAATCGATGACAGTTTGAAGTCGCTCTCGCTCTTCGTCTGCTAGTGCAGGGCTATCGGCCGGGGCCAACACCGAGGTGGTGGGAACTGCAAGGACTCGAAGGGACTCGTGGAAGGATAAAAGGATAGAAGCCAGTTTGTCACCTGCAACCTCCGGCGGGACAAATGGGAATAATGTTGCCATCGTGAAAGGAGTTGGCTAATGGAAGTTTCCTTGTCAGCTAGAAAAAATGAAAAAGATTATCAACTTACATCGAGTTCAGAGTCGTTACCTTTCATATCGTATATGAGGCGTTGCAGTCCATTTACAGAGTTTACAATAACGGTCTTCAGTCCCGAACATTCCGTTGCCAACTGGGATCGCGCCTTTTCGGCCTCTTGAAGTGCAACTTCCAACACCCCGGGGCCTCTGCCAATGAGCTCGTCGTTGCCGCCATTCACGACACGCAAGTTAGAACATGTCAAGCCACCTGGAGCCACCATGACTTTGGCCTGCGCATCTGATATCTTGTTCCACTTTTCCGCCATTCTCTCAAACTCTTTTTCTTTCTTCTTGAGTTCTGCTTGGTGGGTTGCCCGAACGGCCTGAAGAGCAGTACGTGCTCGCTGGAGTTCGGCCATCGTCTGTCGATGAGATTGCTCCGTAGACTGGAGATTTTTGGTCGTCGCGCTATTAGTGGTCAGGGAACAGCACGGATATGTGATATGCAGCAAAACTCACTTGAGCCTGGACTTGTGCACATTCATTTCTCGTTCAAAATTGGCCGCCTTCTCCGCTGCATTGCTATGCATAGACTTGATCCGCTCATGGTCATACCTGAGGGTGCGTAGCTCCGTCGCCAACTCTTCAGCCCGTGACATATCTTTCTGCAGAACAAGTCCATTAATTTGTATCTCGCAGGAGACACTGAACTTACCATACGCTGCCCCAGCAGCTCCATCAAACATTTAACAGCTCTGTCCAAGTTCGCATTCGAGATACCATCCAATGAGAGACCTTGTGGTGGCGCGAATCCGTGGGCCACTAGCTGAGCATTAATATACTGCAGAGTTGACGTCGGGACTAGCGACTCTGATGAAGCATTTGATAATGGGGATCCAAGATCCGAGAAATTTGGGCTGGCGACGTCCCAATGTACTAGTTTCTTGGCTGGCGTGGCCATCGTGGTGGACGATGGTGAAGCAAATTCAAATTCGAATCAACGACGCGTCGCATCACGTGTTCATGTTTTGGCCAGACTCGACAAAATTAAATACAAGATGGAAGTCCCCAGATGAAGTCCCCTCGCTTCGAAGTTTATAATGCAGGTGTAATATACAGATGATAACATAGTTATAGCACGGAAGTATCGATGGTAACAAACACAAACGATGAATGAGGTAAGAATAATGTTAATAACCAAGCGAGTAAATTATGCCTTTCTCTTGTAAAACAACACGTAGGCTTTCTGACTCTGTGATGGTTGGTAAGATACCTGTGAATAGAGCGATAGAAAGACACACACCACTACGTCTCTGTCGTCGACAGTCTTGATACTACTATCGTCACAGTACTTCCACCGACCGCTAGAACGAACCAAAGCAGTATCTGATAAAAAATTGAGAAGCATATTTGCCCAGAAGAAGAGGAAGACCTACAGTGACCACTACTTAAATTGCCGATATGGTTCGTCACACCGTATAAATCATACTTGTACGGTGGCATCTGTCTTCGAGGATCGTTCGGCGACATAACGACACCTCCATTGAGCAGAGCTTCATGGTTAGGCGGGACGGGCATCCGCGACGTCAAATCAAGATCTTTCAGCGGAAACTCAACAAACGTATCGATCTTGTCCGAGAATCGACCATTGGCTTCGAAGCGCTTCAGATGTATGAGCAAAATCGGCGGTGATCGTGCTAAAGATAGTTTTTTCGACGCTTTTCGCTTGGTTTTACATTTAGGACAATCCCTGCCACTCGGTGAATAAACACTATATGAATACAGGTGAAAAGCGTACCATGCATCATCTTTGTCCAAGATCTCTTCGTTGAAAAGAGCGTTGAGGCATTGTTGTAGTGTTACTCGCTTGCCGGAAGGAATGGGAAGTTGAAGGATAGAGAAAACATTATATGTTGTTGAAGTCTAAAAGGTATTTGTCAACATTTAAGAGAGTATGCAAGAGTCCAAAACATACTGTGGAACACGTCATGCACTGCAGTTGATTCCGGAATTGTCCCTGGAAATAATCAGCAATGACGCTGTTATTCCGCGACATCCATCGCGACCATTCTCTGTCACTGGCAATACATGCGGGGAGTTTCTCCATCTCAGCCTCCTGCTGTGGTGTAAGAGTAACCGCAGGCGGCTTCAAATTGACACGATTGAGGTCTTCGTGTATACCATCCAGTAGGAAACTAAGGAACTCCTGCGAGTCGTGTTGTTCAGTGCCAGCATATTGAGGCTGGAGTTGAGCGATCGTTTTCTGTATCATTGTAAAGAGGCGATCAGGATACGATGATAGGACATATCGGGTAGCACCCACCCGGAAGTCCATAGGTGTCAAGTATGGCAGATCCTGGCCCCACAGATCGTGCAACACCTTGGCAAACGCTCCGCTGAGTTTGCCATTCGTTCCCAACCTATTGTACTTATTTATGTCGTGTTTCCATCGACCATCTACCGTCAGATCAGCGTATTGACGACAAGTGCAACAATGAATAGAATTACCAGTAAAGAATCTAGCGAATGGTACCGTTGCACTCAAGCATTGTATAGGAGCATTCATGTAGCACGTATTTCCGAGGTTCTTCAACCCGGACATACCGATCTCGACATCCGACCAATAAGATAATGAATTAGTATGGGCAGGAAGGGAAGGCGATTGTACAGCAACACCGGTTTGAGAAGTCAAAGAAGCAGGAGGCGAAGGGAATGACTGCTGGCGACTTATGCGAGGCCGGTTATCTTGCCTGTCCAGAGCGCTCGATGCGGCGGCCGGGGGTGGCCGGATGAGCGGTCGTGCGGTCGTAAGCTCCGGATAGTCTATTGGTCCAAGTTGGGAATCATGCAGTCCAGCCAGTGCCTCTTGTGTTTGATCAATGTAATCGCTTCTCCTTCTCGAGAGGGATGAGTTGATAGAAGCCAGAGGGGGAGAAGCTATGTCTGGTACGAAGGGCTGCTGAGGAGCAGGAGAAACATGGCGAGTGAAATTAGGGTATGATATTGGTGACATTCCGTTAGTGATAGGTATTCCATTGACCCCTGAAATTGATGGAGACATGGGAGGGGATACCAGCTGCAATGATGAGACCATTAGTACACCTTTATTGAAGACAAGAATCACGTACAGAGTCTGATGTCCGGGTAAAAGAAGACGAAGGAGCCCCTGGTCGGGATAGCGCTGGTCTTCTGACCAATTGTGAGGGACCATCTGAGGGTTGGGGACGACTGGGATAGGTGATTTCAGCAGGCGATCTAGTAATTCTGATGTTAGGGTCTTGTTTGAACAGAACATAGAACTCTTACCGAACGTGATTATATGTCTGGTCTAATGAATACGTTGGCCGGTGTTCACGTACAGTATTGTTGTTGGGGTTAGTGTCAGCTCGTGATCGCGCTGGAGTCCAAACTTGACGTTGCTCAATGAAATTTGGACCTGCAGACGACGAGGACAGCACAGAGGGGATTGCACCATTCGCGAAAGGATTTTTTGCCGATGGTTGAGCCATCGGTGCATTGGCAAGTGTGAACGACTCTGTTGAAGGAAGCGGTACAGGCTTCACAACTTCACCATCCCCTTTAGTGACCTCTGCGTCGCCAAATTCTTTCTTCCAAGCCTCTAACCCCCCTACAAGAATGATCGGCGCATGCTTCAACATCCGAGTAAATTCCCGTTCATAGATTGTTTGCACCAAGACAGAAAGTGGCGAGTCTAACGGGCCGAAGCTTGTCGAGTTCCAGTCGTATAGTACAACGTAATCGAATTTTTCACGATTGGCGAACAAACTAACTTCGGAGGGAGGACTTATGATCAGTGCTTCCATCAATGACGTCGCATTTATACTACAGTTGGTGGTCAAACAACTGAACAGCGCCTAACAAAGGAGCGTACCTTTTCCGTCGTAATATTGTTGGTTCTAAGCAAATGACGGCATCACGCTTAATGTGTTCTTTTTGAAAATCGGCTCTGTCTCGTACGTCGATAAGAAGCAATTTGGCGCCCGGCGGCAACCCCATTAGATCTTTAGGAAAGAGAGAATTGCTGACTGATTTGCCATTGATGAGTGGAGCAGGGGATAAGCTACCGTTCAAAAGAGGAGAAGCGTAGGAAGGATGGCCATTCGGAACTGGGGAAGTGGAAGATGAGGAGAGGTTGGAAGGCTTCAGGGACGCTGTAGACTTCGATGGTGACCCCGGACGGCTCGTGAACGAGTTCACTATAGGAGTGATTGGTGTGCTTGACGGCCTTTCGATGGGATTTGTAAAGTTACGCAAGACATGTGGCAAAGGTGACGGGGACTTGAGTGGAGACGATGATTTGTGTGGAGAGCCGACGCTAAAGCCGGTAGACACCGGTGACAGGCCGTTGCGACTATCTTTCGAAGACCTGCTAGAACTGTTGCTGATACCAGTGGGAACCGAAGGCAGTTGGAACGCCGGACCTTCATCCAATTCATCAATTGGTGGAAAAGTCTGGGTGAACTCGGAAATGTTATATTGCGACGAGAGCGGGGAAGACGACGGCGTCGAAGAGGGCGATGGGGGACCGAACGATGAAGGAGACACCAAAGAGTGAGGTGAGGGTGGAGACACGGATGGCGCCGCGACGGACAGCGAAGTTGACGGAGCCGGTAGCGGCGGTGGCTGGGAATGACGCACAGCGCGACTAGGAGACGGCGGTGACTGTACTGGAGATGTTTGCTGGAGTGACAAGCGTTTAGATGTTGTATTGACAGTTAAGCCATTGTCTCGCAGTGCTTGCAATCGGTCAGCAAGAGATCCTCCATATTTGTGTATCGGGCCATCGCCTGGGCTAGTAGACAATCAATGAAAAGAGCCACCACAGCAGCGGCCGGGTACGTACCTCGAAGCCTGTACCTCTGTCGCCTTCAGCTTCTCTTCTACTATCTTCGTTCGTGGTATGAGATCATTGAGTATCTAGCGATCCTGGTCAACGGAAGCAATGCTTAATAATTGAGCACGTACAGGTTTGAAGTCGTTGAATTCCTTGTGAACGACACCACCACCTCTCTCTGCCCGCATCTCAGCAGAGTCAGTTGCACCTTTGATAAGGCTAGCAGCTTTCACGTAGGCACTCAGCGCAGACTTGAGATCGCCGACGGCGTCGTATTCCTTCCCTTGGTCATACAGCCTACGGGCCGTTTTAATGAGGTTAATGGGAGCCGCTCCTCTCGTTTCCCTCTGAACAGACTCCAAGGCTTGGCTTTTGATCTCTGCGGTTGTCATATTCGCCATTGTCTTGACGAGGCTGTTCGTGCTGGCTGCCGCTACGAGTACCGGTGAAAGCTTACTCCCAAAAGGTGGACCTCCCAGACCAGGTGCGCTTGGAGGCGAAACGCTGAGCATTAGCTCAATATGCTATCCACAGGCAAGCGCCACGAACGCAATAAGGAAGGGTAGGTGAACGTAGGATTAGAATGAATAATTGTTACATAACCATTTTACAGCTCCATTACCATCCGAAATAAGTAAATAAATAATCAATTCTGTAAATGGGCTTAGGGACTCGGAGCACTTTCGGAGAGAGAACGTCCTTGCTAACTAGTCACATTATCAGCCCCGATTCTTGGTTGTTGCAGCATATGGCGAGCCTCGTGCTATAAAGTTCATGCCACCTATAATCAATGTAAGAATCACCTGAAAACACAAGGAAAAATATTCCGATACTGTAATATCTATGCGGCCGGAGCTGCTACCACAGCTCTTACGGAAGGTCTGTTCTCCATGAAATACAGCCTCCGGTTATGCTATCCTTCACCAGTTTCTTGAACCTCGACTACGGCTGCGAGTCACAGAAATGGTCTTGGCTGCGACAATAAAAAATACTTGCGCATTGGAGCCTGATCGGCAGTGGGTCGTAACTGCGATCACAGATATGTATTCGACGGTCGACTTAATGTCGCTGCGCAAAATCTACTCAACATGCAACCACTGTGAGCAGCACGAAGACCGTTGACTCTAAATTGAATTTGGACCTCCAGATATTGAGAAGACTTACTTATAATCATTATGGATCCAAAACGACGTAGCAAACGGCTGTCTCAAGCAAGAGGATGATCGTAGCTTATTATGCCACAAATGGACAGAAAGGATGGTCGCCGCGCCACGATCACATGCAATATTAAATAATCATTTCTTCTTCACGTTCAAAGCATTGATTACAAGTCGCAGGAAACACCAGATCAATTAACTACAAGTTCTCGAGAAGCTTCATGAACTACAGAATTGACCTCGGGTTGGACTTGAGTACTAAAATAACAACGGTGGCACCGGTACGTCTGCGCTGCATCATCAATGAGATGGAAGGCGGGGCTGAATTCAGTGTGGCAAATGTCGCATGAAGGGTCGGGGTTGAAGACTGGGGCCTCGCGATCGCGGGGAGGAGATACGGAGACGTCGCCACGGACGTTGAGAAGTTGATCAAGGCGCCGCGCCTTGCGGAGAAGGGCGTGCGATTGACCAGTGGCCTGTTTGTAATTCCGGCAGTAAACTTGTAGTGCAGTCTGGCAAGCGAGATGAGTCTTGCACTTAAGTGGCTAGGGCAATACAATCCTTACCTCTCCGCCGTCCGTGGTGTCACATAAACTATAAATCATTCGTCGGCTGTGATCATGGTCTTTGCATGATATGATGGCATTCATACATCCTGTCTCGTCTCGGAAGGTCGTGGTAACGGTGGTATCTCGTCGACTACTCTTCACCTGAATGAAAATGTTAATAAATTCTAGCCATCATTATTCTCCCAGTCAGGCTCCTTACCGGTTGTATTTCAAATCCAAACTTGTGCCCAAAATCCCAAGCGCATGAAACGTGGTATTCTCTACTACAGTCAGAGCACCGTATAACAGCGCCTCCTTTCTCATGGCATATACAACATCTCTGTGAAAGAAGAATATCAGCTGTTGAATGATACAGAAACAGGAAAACAGCTTGCAGAAGTCCATCTATGATTAGCAATCGTACTCGCTCCCTCAACCAGTCGAAGCCGCGATGCGTCGGAAAAAGTGAGTTCAGGAATAAAGACCGAGCAAATGACGTGCGCCCATTGTTGACCCTCAGTTGGCTTGCAAGCCCGAAGGACAGAATTGCTCGAAGGTCCAAATTTCTTGTCGTGCAGTTGATCTCGAGGGCATAACATGCATTCCATAACCTGCGGAAAATCTACGGATAAAACGAGAAGAAGATCAAAAAATTTCGAACTGACCAGGGACGCTTCCAGATTCTCATCATTCGAGCACAAATCACAGCGCCACTTCTCGACATCTTCAGGGCTGACAACAGCACCACAGACACCTGGCAGTGGAGATGAGAACTAGAAAAGAAGTGAATGGCAAGGAGATTCTAATACCTGCATGGATACGGAAGCCGCACTTGGTACACTTGAGCACTTTGCCGATGGGGCCGCTCTTTCGACAACAGACACACTGAAATTGGACCGCTGATTGAGGGGGAGGGGGAGGTGTAGACACAACACTGGCAGATGAAGTCGATAGCTACATGATCCAAGTCAGTCATCCATCGTATGCAAATGAATAGAAATGAAGCACTCACTCTAGGACGCTTAGTTACTGGCCCCGTCAATGGAGTCCCCTCGCGTTTCTCTGCTGATCGGGCCTTCATTGAAGGCACCGACTCTTCACGCACGCTCCGCACGTTCAAGTCAGCATACTTCCTCCAGTTCTGACCACAAGAATCGCAAAGGAAATTGGTGGCAAGGCCCTTCGGCGCTTTCCACCAAGCTTTGGATTCTCGAGTCCGACAGGCACCACAGCTAGGAGCTTTGGAAGGCTGAGTGACTATCGACGATTCATCGTCAGCCGGGCCTACGGTCTGGCCTTGATAGGCCTCTTCCGGGCTTCCCCATTGCTCATATTGAGGTTCTGGGAGCGCGCCGTTCGTCCTAAGCTGTTCGTTCTCTTCTCCAATTTTACCACTGCAGCTGTAATAAGCAAGATATCCGAAGTAATCCAAGGAGAAGTTACTTTTTCCAATGCCCATAAAATCGAACAACTTCCGGCATCGTCCGGGTTCCAATTTCCTCCCTGACGGCTCGGAGCTGTGCACCATGCGTGAAGATGGCGTCTTCAAAGGCACCTATTTCTTCTCTAGACCATTCCCTGTCGGTATATCTGGTCGGCTGGGTTTTCCACTGTCAGAAACCAGAAGTTAGCCAATAAGGAAAACGTCCGACGGGAAGACTTGGTCACCTGCTCCTGCCGAGTAATCGTCTTCATATTGACCGAATACATCGACTTTGCCGCTAGAGCGGCCTCCGAGTACCGACGGACGACCTCGGTCAGCCAATCGATAGAAGACGAGACCTTGAGATCGCTGGTGAGACTTTGTTTGCACAATTCCACTACGCATATAAATTTAGTACTGTGCAACCAAAAAGTCCGGAAAAACGATGTTACTTTCGTCCACTGTGGGGAAATGGTCAGGAACGTGACGTCATGATACCGATATAGAAGCGCACCTTCTGCTCCTGTCAAGATGTTGATTGCACTCAATACTTCGACGGTGCTATCACCACCTCGTTCCTCATCTGTATCACAACCGTTTTAGGACTCGTCGATCACTCCGAAAAACATGCTCACCCGGATATGGGGCATTCTTCTCAATCAAGGTTGCCTGGAACTTGGGGCCCACACGCGTTGGCGCTCGGGGTGATATGAGGTCGTCTGCATCTAGAACATCACATTAGCCCGTAATTGGGAGGCCCACCCTCTGAATAGTCACCAAGAGTGTCCTCTGCTACGGTATATTGTCTACAGCAAGCTGTCAGTAAACACCCAGATTTGCTTTCTAGCTATCTCACCCAAAGTAGCGGAAGGGCCACATCTTAAAATACTTGATGGGGAGGTTCTCTTCTCTGTCTTGCTGCGACTTGTCTTTCCGTGGTCGCCCCCGTCCCCGCACAGCTGGTGCATTGGATTTCAGTGGTCTATTGGTGGCTGGAGTGTGTTGTCGAGTATGGTGGCTATCGACTTCCTCTTCGTGTTTGCGTGAACAAGGCGCGCATGTCCACCCATACCCTCGTGATGGCTTAGCCATCAGCGGAGGGTTGACACATTGCATATGGAAAAAGAGCTTGCATCTGTCACAACGAACAGACTCCAGACTGATGAAGATCACATATAAGTGATGTATACCAGAAAACATTAACTATTCTTACCTTGGACACCATTCAGAGCACGTATCGCATGTACGAAGATGATCAGTGAGGTCAGGAATAACTTCCTTTTCCGCCACAACATATTCATATCGCGAGATCAAAGTCTCTCTAATATTATCCGGAACTGAAACATAAATTAGTCACGTTGGAGAAAATAAATCGAAAAAGTCGCTTACGGTTTCGGACGTCAGTGGACTGGATGATTTCCAGTTCTTTCCTCATGTACGGATCAAAGAGCCGATTATAGTAAAAGCGGTCAGGCCGCTTTTTCCAGCCCGCTAGGTCGGAAATTTTGTCTCTGTGTACAACGTGGCAACGGGCGCGTATCTGATTGATATCGCACACTTCGGTGTACATGCCAGCCAATAAGAGACGTGAATCTGCGACGGTTCGTTCTGTAACGTCCGAGGGTCTGTAATACCAAGCAAGGCGAACACGAGTATAATGAAATATCTCCTGGGTTTTACCGAGCGGCCTGAGAAATTCCATAATACGTGCAATGGAATAAGGGGTGCCATCGCGGGCCTCTGCGCTGGGAGAACAATAAACGTGATCTGAAAAATAAGGATTGGTTGAGAAAGAGTAGAAAGGAGTGGATGTCAAGAATGTTACCATTTATACGGACACGTTCACCGTTTTTCAGGAAAACGGGAGGACTAGAGGAATTCTGTGTCTCGTTACCATTTTGATGTGAAGGAGACATTGGGTTGCGGGTTCAGGTACGGAAATAGCCTGAGAAAGGGAGAGAAAAGCTGTGAAGGAAGAGAAAATCCAATGTGTTCAAACCTAACAAAAAAGAAAAGGCTGGAAGAGGTGCTACAATAATTTGAAGCTCTTGGAAGGTATAAAAGTGCAGAAAGGTGAGGGGAGACGAAAGCACGGAAATTCAAACTCAGACAGTGCCACCGATCCATCGTCGATGCCTTGTTTTGGATGTTTTCTTGTGAAAGGCGCCAAACAGGCTCAGTCTCGGTCAAAACATAAAATTTCTGGCTAGCTCTGACTGATATTTCTTATCTTGATCATATTCTCTGGATTTTGCATAATTTAGCGCCATCGCCATCGTCTCAATCGCATTTTCCCTATGTGAATCGTTGATGGCGGTGGCCAAATCGACGGCGGGTCGAAGAAAGTCTGCAAATCAAAAATTCACTGGCACAGACAAAAAATACCGGTAATGAAACATTGTTTCAGGGAAGAATTTATATTCTCCGCTGGCTTGCAGTCCCCGTTTTTCCTCGTCTTCGGGTTTTAGCTGTGCCTGAGGAATTGCCTCCGCGCCGATGGTGGGTTGAACATGTGCCCAAAAAGGAAATATCCCCTTTTAGCTCTCCTTCGTTGTCACTTGGAATCACGACAGTTCCGAAATCGAGAAAGACAATTAAAGCCTTGCCAGGATAATCTTAGCTAGAATAACATCTCACCTTGGGAAAACGAAGAATACGAAGATAAAGTTTTAACTTTGCGTTCGATCAATCCGATTAGGAGACCTCCGCCCCGGACAGTATGGCGTACAACTTAAATGCAAGTCCTCCAAGGGTCAGCTCTAATCGGATATCTCTATGTTGAGTCGCGGTGCGTCCTTTTTGTTGCTAGTCTATATCATTTCTCACGCTGTACCGAAAAGTAATGCTATAATAGTTGTCGCAGATAGCCACAATCCATTCGGCAAATCCGAGCCACAGACATTTTATTTGTACTAAAGGAGCGCCTTTCTTGGCCTTTTCACCTGCCTATCGGTTTGTCGCACCTCAGCGATCCTGATCGTGGGTCGGTTAATTTTGCCCCTCTATTGTCCCCGTTACTCGCACAAAGTAGTAGACTAGTTGCCATAACGATAGCAACGTATCTTCAACAGCGTCGCAATATATTTCCCATGGGAAATACGAAGAAGTTGCGATATATCTTCCATCTTTTGCCCGCACAACTATACAGCTGACTCTGATGGTGAAACCTAATTGAAAGCCATTCCTTGCCTTGCTATCTTCTGTCTACGCTATTCACTGCACACTGTAGAATCAGTTCCTGGTCCTGGTCCTGGTCCTGGCTTTGTTACCCATTCATCTTCTCCGCCACCAATGCTAGCAGTTCTGCTCTACCGATGGCCCACGTGGCTGACGCAGGTGCACGTCTGGTAGTGACCATTCAGCTCCTTCACCTGGTGCCAGGCCCGGCAACTGTACATGCTAACCTTCTTCCGTTTACCCTCATTGTGCCATGACTTCGTTCAACAATCATCCAAATTGTGGTAGCTGGCGTAACTCAGCAGACTTCAGCGTCGTCAATTCTGGTGTGTAACAACACATGTACTGGTTACTGGACCACTGCTTCCTCTTGAAATGGGCACCATGCTGAGGCTTGGTGCGGCCGCTGCGTTTGTTCAATACCAAGCTCAGAAAACTTGGCTTGATGGATACACATCCGTCCTTAAGATCCGTGGCATCAAAGGACTACCTAGTACTTTAAAGTCCGGCGGTAAAAACAGAGTTCTCCTACGGTTAATCTGACGTAACGCAAGTGGCGGAGGTTCATCGTGGCTTTACGACATCGAGGTCAGAATCAGTTTCCGGGATTCATTTAAACCAGACAGGGATGACAGCGGGGAGGCAATTTCGCCGCGGCTTTCATTTTCGATGAGCGCTGTTCAGCACCTTCTGGTACCCTCAAAAATGTGATATCTACTCGGTATTGTATCGACTGGACGGGCCAAGGAAAGTATACTTTTCGACATATACTGGCCATACAGACAGAGCTATGAGAAGTTACGACTTCTCTGTCAAACTAGGCAATGCCCAACTCCGTAATTGGGCCGAGAAACAGTCACGGTGCTTTCTATCACTTAAATGCTGATTTTCTCCCAGTTCATTGGTTACCGCTGCGACACACTTCTGACTTGGATTGTTCAATTGCCATTGCACGGTTTCAGGGCTATGAATTGGGCTGCTTCGAATGGGGTCTATGCACGCTTTGTGGTCAGTACTTTCTGAATCATAGTAGGCGTCTAAATTTCACCTGCAGCTTTGAAAGATAGTCGCACTGAACCTTCAGTTCTGGTGTGTGTGTGTAGTCTCAGACAGCCTCTTACTTGGAGGTTAATTTCACTGTACAGCAAAGGAATCCGATATAAGTATCCTCACCGGTGGTCGGAACTGCTTTGACATGGCAGGTTAGGGCTTTACACCTACCTACTGTACTTTTAGCAATTGCTATATCTATGCTATTTTGCTGCGTCGTTGCAGGGTCCAATGACTGCTGTCCGCGCGGCGCTTGCATGTGCATACCAAATGGGCATAATAGCGTTCGAAATAGAATACAACGTTGCCGGACTGGTGACCAAAATAGGCAAATTCCGGGAGAACCCGAAGGCGTACCCTGATCGCGAGTCCAGTTCTCTTCAATGTTGAACAGCACCACCCCCGCCATTGTCATGTCTGAGGTTCCTCCAACCGAGGGATCGAGCTCGAAGAGCAGTATCAGGCAGGAAAACTCGCCTCCACCGACGCCGCCATCGCCAGTGAGCTCAGAAACAGGTCGGATTCACTTATCATTCTCCGTTGAGGCATGGCTCATTGTTGGGCGACCCTCACAGGAGTCAAGTTATCCAAGAAGCGAGAGCGGGAGGCCTCTCAGGAGCCGGTTACGACAACGAAGGTCGCCGTCGTCAGTCATCGCGAGCATTCCAGAAATGTTGTCACTAACCGATACGCTGTGCTTTTCCCAGGATACCGACACTTCGACCCGCGACAGTCGAGAAATTCGCACTCCGGCGAAGAAGAACAGAGTCGCTTTGAGCTCTACAGCAGAAGAAGACGATGGTATTGTGGGCTCGCGGTCGAATTCGCCTTCGCCAACCTTTGGCTCGCCACCCCAAGAGATGAAAATCAAAGTTAGGCAAATCAGTCAGGGCGTCGAGGACCTTAGCTGGCGGAAGAGGCCAAACTTTGGGAACGGGCCTAACGAAGGACAAGATTCTGCTGTGGAGATGCCTGTTGATAGCGACAAGTCGGACAAGCTCGAAGAAACCAGCATCCCCAATGGGTCGGCCGACCCAAAGATGGAGCCTGAAGAAAATAATGGTCCGAAAGTCGATGAGGCTTCAACTGTCCTTCCACCAACACCACCCCCTACGGTGGATGAAGTTCTGCCGAAGAGCTTGCGACGAGATTCTGATTCCGATTCTGGCGAGAAGGACAAAGGATTGAAGAGAAAGTTCTTGGACCGTGGGACAAGCCAAGGTCCCCAGGAGACTGGAGGATCTGATAAGACTGCCTCAGAACCTGTCAAGCGGCCTAGAGATGATGCAGGCGAGGACGGCAATCCTCGGGAGACTAAGCGACCTTCACCACCTCCGGAGCAGAGTGCCACTTCTCCTCCCAGTGCTCCTGCACCGAAATTCGTGCGATTCCATCTCTCTGTAGTACACCAGTTCATGACTAATGCCCTCCGTAGGGCGGTTTTGGAGCATACGCTGCTACAAAGTCTCCATTTGCTTCAGTGAAAGGGCCCAATGTATTTGGATCCAAAAAATCATCAAGCTTGTCAACTCCGTCAGTTACGCCCTCGGTATCCTCTTCTTCCTTGGGTACACCCGTTCTAGGGGAATCATCCATAGCCTCTACTTCGGCCGCGACCCCCGCGAAGCGCTCGGGCTTTGAGGCGTTCTCCTCACCAGCATCACCGTTTGCTTCCATCGCTCAGAATAAGTCATCAGTGTTGGGAGGCGGAACATCCAAGCTCGGACGAAGCAAATCCCCCACGCGCCGAGCGAACTCCACCAATGCAAGTGCTTTTTCGGCGTATAGCGGTGCTAGCCAAGGGTTTGCATTGCCTGCATTTAAGCGTGCTCGTGCAGGATCCCCGGCAATCGCAAATATGGAGAAGAAATCGAATGTGTCTGTTCTCAATGGTTCAGATAGTTGCACAGAGGAAGATAGTAGCGACGGAAAAAGTGCCAGCTTTGGTGAAAAATTGCGAGCAGGAAAGGACCAGTCCGGTGAAGAGCATGAGACTCCCAAGATTGCTTTGACTGAGCAAGAGGGTGAGTATCCTGGACATAATTTGTTACCTTTCGATTTTAATTTTTTCTGCAGTGATGACCGGGGAAGAAGAGGAGGAGACTATTCATCAAGTTCGAGGAAAGTTATTTGCACTCTCCGATGGTACAGCCTGGAAGGAGCGCGGCACGGGTGTACTGAAGCTGAATGTCAGAGCTTCAGACGGTGGAGGGGCAAGGTTATGTGGGTCATTTCTTTTTCTTATCCTCGACTTGGTGATACTAATAGCTAGTACAGTGATGCGAAAAGAGGCAGTATACACTGTGCTGCTCAATGTCACTCTGTTCCATGGAATGCGATGCGTGCTTGCGCAGGACCCCCGATACGTACGTTTCAGCGTCATCCAAGATGGCGTGACAACACATTATAACCTGAGGGTAAGTTGCTCTGCTGTGGTCCGAAAAATCATACTAATTCTGACTTTTGTAGCTGGCCAATCCCAAAATTGCGGAAGAGTTGATGGAAGAGATACATGCGAATCTTCCGTCAGCATAAGGGCTGCAGGAATGGTGATTAAAGATGTTCTATGCATGCTGATGTAAAATTTCCCCCCTTGACGGTTTCCCAGTCTTGTGTATTGCTGCTGTGTGTGCTGATCAACAATTTATTATACATGTTTCTATTTACATAAATAACGTGACGATATTGATATGAATCTTGCTGCGGAGTTGGAAGTAGGGTCTTCGATTCAGGTATCCCACTCACAGCATGTCTTTATTAGCTGGGTACTATTCAGCGTGAAACAAGTTGCAAGGAACCGTTCCTTGCGGCTGCATGGATCCTCGGTTTGTCGGGTGATCATCTGAAAAGGCGGTGTTTGTTGCGTCACGCGAATTGTGGACGCGGATGTACGGTAGTCGTGAACGGCCATAAAATGTCGATATCTGCGCTCTTGGACACATCGATCTTTCTGTGCTGCAATCACTACGATGTCTCCAACTGTTCTCATTGTAACCACCATCTCTCTTTGTATGCTGCGTCTTCACTTAATCGTTCCATAGGTTGGCGCAGGACCTTCGGGCCTTTCCCTAGCTCTCGCTTTGACCCAGAATGGCGTCTCTGTTCGAATCATCGACAAGCTTTCTTCGTATAGAGTTGGCCAGAAAGGCTCTGGTATCCAGGTACTTGCGTTCGTGGTTTACTTGAGATATATTATGTGACTGAGACTCTACCAAGCCCAGGACCCTTGAGCTGTACAAGCTCCTCGGCGTCCTCCCTGATGTCCAGAAGAAAGGCGGAGTACCTCAACCCAAGTTACATTATCTTCCTTCGGGGGAGGCTAAGATCGTCGAGGTGTTAGACTTCATGGAAAATACCCCCGATCGACCCTATGTACGTGTCCGTACTGGGACCGGCTCGATGCTGAACATTGAAACTTCTTTGGTTATAGATCAACCCTATCATACTAGGGCAAGACCGACATGAAGCTATCCTGCGCGAACACTTAGCTAGATCTGGTGTTGCCGTCGAGTTGGAGACCGAGTTGGTGTCTTTTGAACAGTTCCCTGACCGAGTGGTCTCTCGCGTCGCCAAGGCTCGTGATGGGCAGCAGTTCGAGGAATCCATCGAGAGTCAATACATCATCGGCGCAGAAGGTGCTCACAGCGTTGTGCGTAAAACTCTGGGTTTGACGTTCCTTGGGGAGACACGGAAGGGAGATAATTTGGTCGTGGGTGATATCCATGTCAAGAAGCCGCTCTTGGACAGAGATGTGTGTTGCGCATCTGATTAATTCTTTTTCGTTCAGCAATTGACTATTTTATTTATTCCAAGGTATGGCACGTATGGGGTGAACCATCGACAAAAGCGTACGTGTCTGCACGTTGATTATCTAATGAATGAACGCTGAACCGTCTCGTAGAGTGACTCTGCGACCTTTCGAGACCAAAGACGACGACAAATATACTTTCATCTGTCTGGGTCGTGATTTGGATTTCGAAAAGATGGCGTCTAGTCGAGAGGAATTTATCAAAGGGTTTTATGAAACAAGTGGACGCACCGATATCGAATTCGGTGATCTCATTTGGATATCCAACTTTCAGTGAGCCTGGTTCCTTTGGACAATGATCATCAATATTAAGGTGTCTCCAGACCCAATGTTCGAATGGTCAACGATTACGGCTCTGGCAGAGCTTTTGTTGCCGGAGGTAGGTTCCCCTTCTATTATTTAATATCTATAATCTTATGCTGATGGACGACAAGATTCCGCCCATGTTCACAGCCCTACTGGTGGCCAGGTATGTTTAGTGCTCTATTTCCTTCAGATCGTCTGACCAGAACCAACATGTAGGGACTCAACACTGGTATCCAAGACTCTGTGAGTGACCAAAGGGTTATATCTCGAAGTATCCTAATATCAGCGTAGGTCAACTTGGCTTGGAAGCTCGCCCTTGTCCATAAAGGCCTGGCTCCCGAGGGTCTCCTCGCCAGTTACTCCCAAGAGCGTATCCCTATCATCGCAGCAATGCTCAACAAGACTTCTGAACTCCTGAATAAGACTTTCAAGCCCGGAGGAGGTGGTTGGGTCAGAGGCTACGAGCTTCGTCAGCTAGGCGTCAACTACCGCGGCAGTCCCGCAATCGTGGATGAAACTCCGGTCGAGGGTGAAGAGACCATTGACCCATATCGATCAGGTAACGACGGCACCGTACGGGGCGGTGACCGAGCCCCCGACGCTCCTGGCCTCGTATTCATCGATGATTCCTCGCACAAGACCAGTCTTTTTGACGTCTTTGGATCATCCTACCACACGGTGCTCATCTTCTCTGACGAGAATACCGCGCTTCTGGATGCTCTGAAGAATTACCCCACCGGTATTATCAAGTCCGTGGTCATCGTTCCGCAGCGACCAACGGGCGCTATTTTGGCCGATCAAGTACTGGTGGATGGTGATGGCTATGCATACAAACACTACAACATGGCAGAGAAGCTTACCAAGGTTGTTGTGGTCAGACCTGATGGGATCATTGGGGCACTTGTGAGTGGTGTAGATGGGCTGAACCGGTACTTCAAGAAGATTTTCGTGTAATTTTTATATCGTTAGAAACTTGTAGCTATACCGATATTACATATGTGTACGCATACATATTTTGGTCAACCGTGCTCTCACTCAGGATATTAATATCGTTGGTCTCCATGTATACTCCTTTAGAAGTAAGCGTATGTTACTTGTCATGAATTGCAAGCGGCGCACCTTCTCGAAGGGAGAATCGCTCTTCTATTGTCAGACTGCAACGGTCTTCTCGGTCCTTCCTAAAACACTTAGTGTGCAAACCTGGCGGATCGCTTGCATGCGCAGCGCACATTGTCTACAGATAGTAGCAAGCAGTGGCTGCGGACAAGAAATTTACGTGCTTCGAGGCCTACCTTCCGAGCCAAATATAACTTAAAACAATAAAGATACCTCGTTTACAACAAGAAGCAACGGTACAATAAATAAGACTTTCTCTAAATAAAAATGTCAGTAGAAAAACACAAACGGGTATCAAATGAACGTAGCGCCATATAAACAATTCGTAGCAGCTCGTGAGAAACCCCATGTACTAGAAAAGCCGCTACTTCGGACTCTCCAACACCAATGATCAAAAAATACAGTGAAGAGTAGCCCATAAGAAAGAGAGTAACGAGAATAGCACCCCCGTATCACGAGGCCAAATAAAGGTGGATAATCTACGGGAATTACCAGAATCCGTATTACAAGGGTGAAATGAGAGGCAATTGCATACAAGTCCTGACCGCTAGCAGGAAATGATAGATTAGGCGTAATGGTATACGGAGATCCCAGATCCCGTAGAATCAACCTTCATACAAAAAAATAAATCTCAACCAATGTCTCTGTTCAGATACCCCCATAGGCGTCATCCGCATGGTAAATTGTTTCTGGCCTCTTGACGGCAGGTATAGTGGGACTCGAGGGAGTTGGACTGGAAGGGAACCCATTCTTCCTCTCTGCAGGAGGAGTCATCACAAAGCTGCTTCCGAGTGGGCTGGGGGTAGTTGGGAACCTGCTCTGAGTGCTCAACTTGCCGGCTACAGTGATGGTTTGACTGACACCACTGGGGAAGCCGGAACCAGAACCTGTAAATGGAGAAGACATCGGGGTGCTGCTGGTGCTATCTCGGTAAGAACTCGGCAGGGAATATTGCGAGACAGATCCACGATCTATGGATATTTCGGGAAGAGTGGGAGGGGTGGAGTCAACACGATAACGGGACGAGGTAGATAGAACCGGGGATGGCGGGGCAGGGAATTCGAGGTCCTTCATAATGTCCACTGATGCTTGAGACTGAACAGATGTTCGTTTGGGGGACGGACTGGGTGCTGAAGTAGCTTGGGTATTATAGCTGTCCTTCGGCGGAACTACAGGTGGTGTCCCTGAACCATTAGTTGCTAGGGACGCATTCCTGCTATGCACATATTCATTCACAGCCGGTGTATCCAATCCCTGAGGAACTTCGGTGTCTAGTCGGTTCGCTATCTCTGCATACTGAGCAGCTTGAAAGGGGGTGACGCTGGATCGAGCGACGTCGATGTAATCGTTCGCTGGTACAGGTAGGCTCTGCCAGGGAGCACTGGAGGCCACGGAGGAATGGTGAACAGACTGATCGTAAGTGGCGGTACTACGTGAGATCGATACGTTCCGGCTGACAGTGTTCTCAGAAGTGCGATTCGATGGTGTCCTCGCTGGTATGGTCGGACCGCCAAGTCCATACACCGGTGAGGGCAACGGACCATCATCTAAATCATAGCTGTAGACATACTGGGGAGTATCGGACGGTACAGGGAATGCTGAAGGTGTATCATCGACTTGTTTATGTACGGCGGGGGCAAACAATGGATTGGCGGAGTTTGCAGCCAGGGAATAGCCAAGGGTCACCCCTGCACCATAGTGTGGTTGCGAACGCTCTGGAGGAGCATAGGCAGGTCCTGGTGCTCCATATTGCGTTCCAAACGACATAGGATGATTGCGACGTTCTAGCATGCTAGGAGGACGGGGGTTAAACGAACGATCAGTATCGGGATCTGAACGCGGGCCATGCATGAGAACGGCAGAACGTCGAAAGGTCTTAGCGTCGAATTCATCCGTTTCGCGACGATTTGTACGCCATCGACGCTGAAGAAAAGAAAATTAGTCAACGAATAAGGAATTCAATCAGGGACGTACCAAGAAGAACCCTACTGTAGCGATGACCAACGCAAGTCCAATAATGCCTGCGGCAAGGCCTCCAATAATTGCACCCGTATGGCTTGTCCCGCTGGTCGAACTGGCTGATGCTGATGCGACATCACTGGTTGAGACTGATTTAGCTGCTGCTGATACGGTAACAGAGATTGCCGTGGTATGAGTTGATGAACTGGTCGCTTCCGCGCTTACTGTGCTTGAGGTCGAGAAGTACGACGACGATGAGGACGAAGAGGAAGAGGTCGTAGATAAGGAGGTCGTCGACAACGACAGGGTAGATGAAGTTATCGATGTCGTCGTCGTAGACGTTGAAGACATCGACGTAGATGATGTGTGAGTCGAGGTCGACGTCTTAGCAGACGAGGTGGCGCTAGTGGAAGTCACGGAGTCGCTGGTACTGATGCGGATGGTGAGCGTCGTCTCTGCAATTCTGGTCAATACTTCCTCCTTCCTTTCAGTTATAACTGGGCTACTCACCAGCATCCGTAAGAGAAGATTCCTGCGAGTCAGTGGTCGTGCTCGTGGAAGACGCCGTTCGGCGTTCCAGGCCACGGTGAGCAATGCGTCTCTCGTTCATTCCATGAAGCATTTTTTTCGGTAAAGAGCGTGGGCAATAAATCGAGAAAAAAGAATGAAGCCGTGAAGCGTTGAATGGAGAGAGAACTTGAACCGAGGCCGTCCCGGTGAAGGAAAAGAATAAAAGTTAGTCACGGTCACAATCTGCCCAATCCGTTGCCATCACCGTCGCGAACGATCGCGTACATCGTGTTGGGCCTGGAGATCCTTCTCAGGCTGACTCTGACATGATTTGGCTTTTGAGGGAGATCCTGAGAGATTCCATTGCGATAGAGACGATATCTTTGTTCGTCGTAGGTTGTCTGTTCCATTATAAATTCTCATTTCAAGTCCTCAATTGACAGTAACACCTTGTTGATGTCATTAGAAATGTTTAAACCCTAGCATCACAACAGCGCCTCGTGCTGAAGACGCGTGTAATATTGTCCCTAGGTTAATATAATCTGTCGACGGCTCCGCATCGATACTGTTATTGCCATCCTACAGTCGGCCAGAAAGCAAGTTATCTGAGGGATGCTGGCGCTCGCAGGTGTGGGATCTTTTTATGTCGCTTCCAAACAAAATAGATGAAGGTCACTCTGATTTCGCGTTGATTTCGCATCTGATTTTATGGATTTTTTGAATTAAATCTATTTTGCTTGGACAACCCTTGGGACAGAGTTCACGAGAGTATAGTCCAAACATCTTAAAGGGTACAGCAAAATTGAGACTCCGCTTGCAATGTCAGCGTAACTGCCGAACTCGGCAGAAATCCGATCATTTGACATCCTTTTTATCCTACGGGCCAGATTGAATAACATCGCATCATCACCAAAAGGTAAATGCTGGTTTGCGTCACTTATGGGCAGACAAGTTTTTCTTTAGGTTTCGGAACCTTGAGCACTGCAGTAGGTCTAGAGAGCGTGATCCGGCGGAAAACGTATACATGCAGGTGGAAGGCAGAGCCGGGAGACGCGTCACCCGTTTGGGAGCAGCATTGTAAGTGTGCAGTATGTAAGGACTTTCACAAAGTATTAATCGTATGGAAAGGTTTCCATGTTCAACCTTCAAACCTACGCGATGGCTGTGCAATGTGCAATGTGCATTGTGCATTGTCCGAGTCCGCCCGGCCTATTGACTGACATGCCGTGCTTACTCGTAAATTATCCAGGATGGCATCTGATGACCTAAAATTCATCTGATAATAGATCAAGTGGACTTTAGCAGCATCCACTATATATGCGCGGCTATGAGTCCAATCTTTCCCATTGATCTATCCTTTCTACCATCATGACCAACACCTCCGTTCTCATCGTACGTCTCCCATTCACCTTTCTTTCCCGTGATCTGACTTGTATATTTGAATCATGATAGGCCGGAGCAGGTCCATCAGGCCTTGCCTTGGCTCTTGCTTTATTACAGAATGGCATGTCCGTTCGTGTCATAGACAAGGGTGAAACACACAAGGTCGGCCAGAAAGGGTGTGGTATCCAGGTTTGTATGCATGCTGGCCTGTCCGTCACCTTCCTAGGCTTATGCACATCGCCGTTCAGCCCAGGATTCTCGAGCTTTACCACTTCATGGGTGTCCTACCTGACATTCAGAAAAAAGGAGGCCTTATCTGTCCTGTCATCCACTACCTTCCAAATGGCGAGACCAAAACCTTGAGCATGGTCACTAAGGGCGAGGTTACCCCAGATAAACCTTGCGTATGTAATTTCCTATCCCGCCTGACTCACAAATGACTCACGGTAATCACCCCAGAGCGAACCACTCCTGCTCGGCCAAGATCGTCACGAACAGATACTACGAGAACACCTGGCTAAGTACAGATGCGAAGTCGAGCTGGGCACGGAACTGGTATCCTTCGAACAGTTTGCTGACCACGTAGTATCCCGTGTCATTAAGACTCACGATGGTCAGGCTGTTGAAGAAACTATCGAATCTCGATGGCTTGTTGGCGCAGAGGGCGCCCATAGCGTTGTACGCAAATCGTTAGGATTGACGTTCCTCGGCGAGACGCGACAGGAAAATATGGTCGTTGGCGACATCAAGATTATAAAACCACAGCTTGACGAGGTAAGTTCTCAGCACACTCGAACATTTCATCCATTTAGACAATCATGGCAAGTTCTGGCATTCTTACGGAAATGCGACCACCAAATCGTACGTTCCTCCGAGTTTACATGGAACCATCTTCCTATTGTTTTGATAGGGTAGTTATACGGCCATCTGAGGACCCGGCTGCAAACAAATACCAGTTCTTCGCCATGGGACCCCAATTGGACATGACGACAGTAGCTTCTGGACGGGAAGCGTTTATCAAAGAGTTCTATGCTGTCTCTGGCCGGACAGACATCGAGTTCGGTGAACTCGTATGGATATCCAACTTCCGGGGAGTGTTTTCTGTTCACACAATATTCCTGGATACTTATCTGTCCTACAGACCCAATATTCGGATGGTGGACAAGTTCGGTTCAGGGAGAGCTTTTGTAGCCGGAGGTGCGCACACTCTCTTTAGTGAAAGGTATCGTCAATGATTAACGAGCATAGACGCTGCCCATGTCCATAGCCCTACGGGAGGTCAGGTATGTCATTTCTATTGGGCTGCTTATTGATGGACGCCTCACACGTACACAGGGTCTAAACTCAGGCATCCAAGATTCGGTGAATAACCCTCCGAACGCATCCTTAACAGACTTTATCATAACCCACGTGTCAACAGATTAATCTAGCATGGAAACTTGCTCTTGTCGACAAAGGTTTAGCAGCTCCTACTCTCCTAGACACCTATACCCAAGAACGCATCCCGGTCATCGCAGCCATGCTCAACAAAACCACCGAGCTCCATAACAAAACTTTCACGCAGGGAGTTGCTTCATACGACGCGTGGAAGAGAGGGCCCGAACTGTATCAGTTCGGCGTCAACTACCGCGGAAGCCCAATAATCGTCGACGAGGCAGGGACACCCGAGAGCCTCGATCCGTATCGGTCGGGAGACGGTGGAAACTTGCGTGCTGGGGACCGTGCTCCGGACGCATCGGGTCTGGTGGGAGAGAAGACGCGTCTGTTCGATATATTCAGCACATCGTATCATACGGTCCTCATCTTCTCTGGCGCTGATCCGGACGTGACGGAGATCCTGGACCTGCTAAAAGCCTACCCAGTCGGCTCTCTTAAGTCGGTCGTGATCCTTCCTCAAGACGCTGCTCCTCCTGCCGTTGATGGCTCCTCCGCTGACTTTGTCCTCACCGACGGAGAGGGTCACGCGTACAAACACTACAATGGAGTTGTCGTAGTCAGGCCGGATGGGATGATCGGTGCGCTCGTAAGTGGTGTAGACGGGCTGAAACAGTACTTCAAAGGCATCTTTCTGTAATTTATTGGACTCATATCGTATACTACCCCGTTCATTATATAAACCACAGTAACACGAAAATCTTGTTAAATTTGTATCACTGAGGGCGAGCTTTCGAACTCATCAGAAAAAATGACAGGCAAGTTGGAAGCCGAAGTAATGGTTGACGGAAACGTCTTGCCTCGCAGCGCTTCCAGTGAAATACAGGCACGCTGGAGATAGAAATTGAGAGTCAGTATGCAGTTTGTTATATCAGCAAGGAACTTGTTCAATGATTAGGATTAATCAAGATCTATAAGGTACCCGGTAAACATTGATGTAATATTCAATCATTATTTGTTCATCCAGCACTGACCCAAGTGACAGGCCTTAGGTTTTGATAGACCGGGGTTTCGGATCGGTAACTTACCTCCTCTCACTGGAAGGGTTTTTGTTGAGGTAAGTTACCTGTCATGTGACTGTACATGACGAGTAAATTCAGCATGATACTCGATACTATTGTTGGAGAATATCCGTACGGCGTATCGTTTACCCTTTTTACCTTTCACCTGTCACTCGTTCTTACTTACCTTTTATATATATTCCCCTGTCCTTATTCAATCACTATATAAGTTTCACCATAGTTACTCATATGCCTGAGTCATTCCATAATCGCTGTGCCCGACTGAGATATGTATACCTTACCGAGCATGATATTATATTACTTACTCTCTTTCATAGCTCTTACTTATATTCTTCTGCTATTAGGTGTGGTGACTGCAATACAGTCATTCCGCAATTGCTGTACCTGACTAAGCTTTTACCTATATTCTTCTGCAATTAGGTTATGTGGCTCTGTTGCCTATAAATCAGTCAAGAAAAATATGCAGTGAATTTTCCCTCAAACAGATTCTCCACTTTAACAATTACCCACACTAAAGTATGAACATCATCACCAACACTATGACTCTTAAGATGTTGTTGATTACATCAGGAGTAACAATCCTCCCTGACACTAACAGCCATTTCAATGGCAAGAACTATGCCTCCTGGAAACTACAGACAACAAAACTATTGAAAGGAAAAGATCTAAAGGGATACATTGAATAAACTATAAAATGCCCTGCCACCTCTGCACCAGCTATAAGTGGACCTATCATAACATTTTTACCATCAGACCCTACTCCAATCTACTCATCACACCCATCATACAATGAATGAATCTTTCATGACCAACTTGCTCACTCACACATTGTCCTCAACATCCTTGATTCCACTGGATTAGGGATAAGGACCAATGGGACTATGAAGGAATGCTGGAACTCCATTACTACAGAGCATGCCAAGAACTGATATGGATCTTTTGGAGGCTGAGACATTGCTGAACACAGTAAAATTTGATAGAAACAGTGATATTGATGTACACATTAGTGAGCTTCATACTAAGTGGTATACTATAAATGTCCTTTATGCTACTCCCCTCCCAGATCAGAAATTCCATGGCAAAATTATCCATTCTATCCTCTCTACTGACAACTGGATGCTCTTGATTTCTAGCCTATATCAAATGCTGACATTGACTGACATTATATCTCACCTCCAAACCCATTCTGCAACACTCTAAGCTGCAGGTAAAGGCCCAAACCAATCACAAGCTCTTATAGCTGGATACTACCACTAACTGTGGATGTATCAACTGTTATGATTTTTTTGCCCCTAATCATGATCTCTAGTCTCTATTTGTGACCTGCCAATGCTCAGTAAGCAAACACTTATAAAAGCCTGACATGTGATGAATCCTGACATAATTCAGCCTCAGCCATGGAGAAACCTCACATCAGCCTATAGATGATAAAGGCATGATGATACCATGCCTTACTCTTCACCACACAAGCAGCTGGCATCAGCATGCTGACCACACTGAATGACTATGCAATGGTGTGATTTTCATTATAAATATTATGGCCTGTGGGAGACTTGCTGCTCACTTGAGGAGTAGAATGTAACTGGCTATAATGAGGGCCTTAGAGACCACTCTCAAATCAATTGCAACATGTGAATGGCTATATAGTAATATAAGAGAGAGATGGGTGGAGGATAAAAAACTCAATGACTTATACAATAATGGTCCAGTAGTACTGAATGAGGATTGGTTAGATCTGACAAAGCCAAGACTATTTGAATGAGCCAATTGTGAGATAAAGGAAGAGACAGAGCCTCACCAGGCAACAGGAGTTACTGACAAGTGAAGGAGGAGGTGAAGCCTCAAAGTCTGAGATTAGTAATCAGAAAAGATTGACAGTGAGAGAGCAGAGCTTGTCTCACCTAGGAATGCAGGATGATAGTAGAAGTGAAGAAGAGACATCTGGCACTGATATCTCTCATGAATCAGCATCAGCCAAGACTCAGCACTGAGACAGAGACAGCACCAGTGATTCCTCTTTATGGACAAGTGAAGCTGTGTATCTCTGCATTGACAGTGTTATGATTTTTCCTATTTTCTTTTGTATTAACCCCTATTTATGCTTAGTCAGAGTACCTAGACCAGTGCTTAAGACTGTGGGACTGGCTTAGTCATCACAACAAGCCCAGTCAGTCATTGTCTTTTGACACAACAGTGTTGTCTGGCAATGCACAACAAGACTTTTGTAGACAGTAATGATGCTCAAGGACAAAGAGCACAATGATCATGAAGAACACAATAAGTAGTAGTATTTATATCACTATGGATGAACTGTATATAAGTAGGATAGCTCTTGCTGGTATAACCCCAGCTTTGAGCTAAAGTTTATTCACACTACTTCATTCTAGAGCCACTTGTCTTTGGCCTTGATAGCACATAGACCAACAAAGCACAGTAAGTGAAATTAAGTGTGACTGTATGAACACGATACAGTGCCTATTTATTATGTGTTTTGGTCACATGCAACTTAGATCTAACAGACAGAGATTGTGACAACCTCAAGAGCCACATAGAGGCCTGCAAAAATGCTTTTTATCCTTGGAATCTGCCTTTATGATGGGAAGACTCACTATAATAATAGTATTGTAGAACAACAACAGTGTGAGTACACAATAATAGGAGTACTGTTATTTGTTGAAAATCCTGAGTGTTATATAGAGTAGACTCTAGGCTGATAAGGCCAGATAGAATGAACTTGTTATTCTATAGCTCCTCCAAAGCTTGTATTTATACTCTCCAGGCTTATATCTAGAATTTACTACAACTTTCTCTTTCTCTTAAGCTTACTCATCAACTCTTGGCATGATGCTGGATTGCTCTTTCTGAAACTTTCTGGCAAAATCCCAACATTATTGGATAATGAGTCATAGACATACAATGAACTTGAGTGCATCTGTATCTTCAGTATCTGTCCATGAGAAGTTTGGATGTGTAATAGGATGAATTAAGCAAGAAAAGTGATGTTGACCAAGGCCAGACACTTTTGGATGCTATGACTGAGCTGACATAATTTGAAGATTGGTCATGACCTCTCTTACATATGGGTGTGACAACTTGTTGTATCTCTCTACAAAGTGCCCTAGTTTATTTGTATTTCCTTCTAAAGCCTATGCACTCTGCCTAACCTCCTGGCTCATTCTTATCTGCCTCTGTCTACTCTCTATTTTCATTATGACTTGTCTTTACTTTGTACTATACTTATATGACTTTATCTTGACTCAGAATACTGTGCCTATGATTCACTCTATTCATTTCCCTCATCCTCCAATTACCTGTACTTTATTACAGCTCTGAAATATTCTGTACATTAGCATAAAAGACAGAGACATTAATACACTTAGAATTCTCTCATCACTATTTTCTCTGAACTGGCATCAGACCTAAAAAGGTAGGACAATACCTCAAACTATAAGCCTATTTTGGGGAGGGGGTCAGTATAAAGCCATAACTTACCTTCCTTAGAGGTTTCATACACAACCCTACAGTTAACACATCTTAATTATTAACGAAAAAATAAACTTACACAACCTTCAATCAATCTGCCCCAGTGAGGCTCGAACTCACGACCTTCCGATGTCAACATAACAGTCGGACGCTGTAACCAACTCAGCCATGGGGCACATAATAAATCTGGGATAGCATTAGCTACAGCCTTACAGACAAAATCCATTTCAGTTGATCGCCCAACGAGCCCCATTACCAATTTCATTATAGAGCCAAAAATTGCGAGCCACAAAAAGGTCCGTAACAAATTCTAATCAATCTGTTTTAATCTTAGCTGATGATGCCCTCCACCTCCCCAATAAATGATTTGCCCTAACGATCAGCAAGTCCCTCAACATCTGCAAGGACGCTGTGACAACGTTCAGTTTACTTCCTGGAACCTCATGCCAGTCGATAGGCACTTCCGCGACGGGTATACGGAGCTGCTTGGCGAGGAGGAGGAGCTCGACGTCGAATATCCATGTCGGCAGGTGCTGTTGAGGAAATATCTGCTGCGCCGCAGAGCGCGAGAACAACTTGAACCCGCATTGGGTATCGCGGATGTGCCCGACGCCTACGATTCGCAGGATGGTGTGTAGTCCGTACATGAGGATGTTCCGGAGTAGCGAGCGCTAATGTATACTCTGAGTCATGGGAAAAAAAAAATGGGCGAATGCGTATGTACCTTCACGACCGCGTCCGTTCTGACAAGGTGTGCGCGACTCCCGACGACGACGCCAGGACCACTGTCTGGCGCGATGTCGCCCATGGCACGCCAGAGCAGTTCCAGGTCATTGAACCGGCTTGCTCCGTCTGCATCGACCATCAAGAGCTTCTCCCCGCTCGCGTAGAGCATCCCATGGCGCACTGCACCGCCCTTGCCCAGGTTCTTCTCCAGCGTTACTACGCGGATATCGCATTTTGGGTACTTGCCCGCGAGGCGGAGGGACGCGGCGGAGGTGTCATCAGAGGAGCCGTCGTCGACGATGAGCACTTCGAATGAGTGCGTCGTTGTGCTGAGGTGGTCGATAGCAGATGCGAGCATGATGGGGAGGCGTTCGGTCTCGTTGTAGGCGGGGATGACGACACTGAGGTCGACGGTACTCGGGTCGGAGAGAAGTGGCAGGAGTTGGGGATTGCTGGGATGCTTGTATGAGCGGTATTTCTTTTCGGAGTCGCGTGTCACTATTGGGTCGGGGGACCATGCAATGAGTGCGAAGTATAACTAGTAACATCGTTAGGTTAAAGAGTTGGAAGGTAATATGGGCAAGGAAAGGAATCAGACAGGGATTGTTATACCCTGACCCAGCTGTTTTCGTCCTCACCACGGCGCACATAGACCCGTGGCTCGAAGAACAAGGATGAAACGGGTGTTCATCCCGTTGAGAGATATCGCAGAGAAGTAGCACGTACAGCTACCGCCACCCCAGAGACCGCTACGAGGCCAGCATAAACAATAGTGGACGTTTCCATGGCTCTGTTTTCTTCTCTACGTGATGCTCATTCAACCTCAAACAATGCCCGATTGAAGAGAGACAAAAGAATGAGAATAATGACAGGACGAGGTTGAAGAAAAGGAGGCACGCTGGTGCGAAGACATGGAGATCAGCGTGTGAATCTCGCGACTACGCAGTCGACGTGGAGCTTCACGATTGCCTAACGTGGAATTGTGCAAATGTATTGGTGAAAATATTCAAAAGTTAATTCATACGAGTATTGGACAACTGATATTAAGATGGCTAATACTCTATCGTGAGTGCGAAGAAGGTAAACTCATGGCATAAGATGGGTGTCATCCACCTGTAAATCAAACGCAGGCTGCAAGTGTCGCGTCGCGAACATCAAATGAAGATTGTTTGCAGGCGCTACTTCTAAGATGTCCTTCACAGATTCCTTGGAGACATGATGTAGTCGGCTCCGTCACAGCGTCCGAGTTCGATGTCACTATCAGCGAGGCGATACCGTTCGGAGAGACCCATGCTCGGAACAGATCGACGCAGAAACGAGCTCCAAGTAAGGACCGGCGATAACTTTGTGATATTTAGCAGACTTGGTATCATTCTCCTCAGATATCTCCAAGGTCGCAGATATATCTGAATGATGACGCAGGCGCTGCAGCGAAAAGATGAACAGAAATCGAGCAACTCGATGATGAGAGGAGAATGGACATTAATCAAGGCCCGCACTGAAAGACATACATCTTCTAATGCATAATAACTCACAGTCTGAGCATGCATCAACTTGAAGACAGTCATGACCAAGGCTCAGTAATACCGAGGCCGGTCAGGGAGCCTTGAGATGAAAGCACCATTGAAATCGATAGATGGTGCGACCTACATTTTGACTGTGAGACGAGCCGCGGCCTTTGGGCGGGGAACGTGTTGAATGTGTCAATCACAAAGGGCCTTTTATCTGCTATGCCGCAGCACCACCAAAAAAACATTACGACGAGAACCAGTTCGCTTCCACTAAGCGAGAACAAGGCCCAGCGCCTGTTTAGTCGAAGGGTCACGGGCAGACTGACTGAGCAATGTCGGTATGTCGGGCGACGATGGCGCCTGTGGTGGTCGAAGAAAACCCAAGTCCTGATAACGGCGATCTCCGAAACGGGAGACATTTTAGTTCTGTGTCTCTCCGTTAGTGCGCTCACCACCATCGTTTCTTTCTCTCTATCCCACTTTCTCCTCTGTAGATAATGTCCTGGCAAGGTGCCTGCTCGTCTGCTTTTCTATATCAACGCCGATACTGATGAAGACACGCCCGGCAGCATACGTCGATACGAATCTCGTCGGCAGTGGCAGGATCGCCAAAGCAGCTATCATCGGTCAACAGGGAGGCATCTGGGCAGCGTCAGCAGGATACAACGTGATTGCCCTTTCGCGATGCTTGCCCTGATCTTGTTCTTATTGTTGTTGCTTGCAGCTCTCGACAGCGGAGCAGAATGCTATCATCCAGGGTTTCTCGGATCTTGCGCACGTCCAAGCATCTGGGATCCGTGCTGCCGGGCAAAAGTTCTTTACCCTCCAGGCGAATGAGCGTAGCATATATGGGAAGAAGGCGGTATGCGGACTTTAGTTCTAGCAATGAGTTGGAATATTGATTGTCTTGGATAGGCGGATGGAATCGTGATTGTCAAGACGAAACAGGCGATCCTTGTTGCTGAATATATTGCGCCCATCCAGGCGCCGGAAGCTACGCCTATCGTAGAAGGACTCGCAGATTACTTGATCAGCGTGGGGTACTAGGCTCGAGCTCATCGATGTTTTTGCTACAAAGAAGACTTGAAATGTATTAATCTAACGCCCTGAAGAGACGGCCTTTTATGTATCGATCTTGTTACATTTTCTGCATCGATTGACTGAACGATTGGTGAGTCAACCGCCTCGTTCTTGAATTGGTTACTGAATGATAGATCTACAGAATATCTGATCTTATATCCCTGATGGAATCCTCCAACGTCAGGTTCAGTGTGTCAGGCTCAGTGTGTCAACTGCCATACGATCGCACTCATTGAGGCGACAAAGTGGTCGATAAACGCTAGTCTCGGTCTTGATGCCCGCCCTATTCGAGATGAAACAGCTAATACGTTGATTGCGGTCATGCACTACGGGAACCATCAACCATGGGTGCCCTACAAGAGCCTACTGTTCGTCGACAGAGGGGAGCACCAGAAGGAAAATTCTTAGTGCGCAGGGCAGAAGCAACGCCGCAACGAAGCATTACGCGAGCGAAGCAACCCCATTTCGCCACCGATGGCTTTTTTAATGAAAAATATCAGTCAGGTAGTAGTGAGCCGGCTCGACCTTTTTTCGGTTGATATTGCGGATTGTCCTGTTGCCCTCTATAGTTGCTCCCTACTACTTTTCTTACTTTCTTCTGCTACCACACGATTAAAATACAACACATTGCCGGCCCGAGCAGAAAAGGTGATGCCAACGCTCACGTGCCAGGACATGTGGCAACCGTTCTCGGCAGAAGGAATCCAATTTGGCTTTTTATCAATTCAACGCCAACGAACCGACCAACCCAGTCAAACTGGATTTTACATTCTTTTTCTTTCCACGGCCTTTCATTACTATATATATATATAAAATTCTAAATGCTTCGACTTGTTCAAGACCACCGCATGCTTCGCGTACGACAAGCCACCGGAGGAACTGGAGCGCAAGGGGGTGCCTCGCAGAGCACAGATACAGGCAGTGGGACTGGTGCTTCGTCTGCCTCAACATCGCAGGCTTTCTCACCGTCGGCCACAGCGTCGAGCTCAGGTACGTACTCAGTGCTCTTCATCGAGCTGTGGACCTTGACCGTGGATCAGGCACTTCGGGGCCTACGACCTCTGCATCGGCCAGTAGCGAGTCCTCGTCTACCCAGACACCGTCGTCGACCTCGTCGCCAACCACGTCTTCTTCGTCTTCATCGTCGTCGGCCACCTCGACAACATCTGTGGAAACGACAACAACGACCGCTACCACGGCAAGCAATACCTCCACCTCCACCTCCACCTCGACCGCTACTACTGCCTCCTCATCTTCTACTTCAAGCTCTGCATCTACCACTCACACCTCAACATCGACTTCTGCCACCAGCGCCGCCACATCGACCAGCGTACGTTGTCCATGATACCGTTCCTGATTTTTTCTCATACCGGCATCTATAGGCCACCTCGTCAGATACCAATGTGGAGACCACATCAGCAGCAGCAGATGAATCGTCTACGGGGAGCTACACGACATACACTTATACCCAGACGAGTTCGTACCGTACTGTGACCCGCGTTGGCACTTCGGAGCTACCAGGCTCGACTGTCAGTGCCGGATCATCAGGGTCGACTTCTAGCTCGCTCAACACCAAGGCCCTCGCTGGAGGGATAGCAGGTGGTCTTATCGGCTTGGCCATTCTAGGATTCGGTATAGCGTTTGTCCTGGTAAGTGTCTTTACTTTTTTTTTTTTTCGTTGCCACTGGCATGCGACCGGTTTCGTTCGACCGAGGTTTCGCCTTTCAGACGGCCGACGGTTTCAGGGCCGAGATGGGTGCCTTTTTTCAGGGATTATTTGATTTTAGTTCGAGGCTCCTGTGTTTGCTGGCGATGGTTGGCGTTTCATCCCCTTCTGATACATGTTGTCTATCATTCTGTTGGGACCTTCGGGTGCTGGAAGCCTTTTGTTGAAATCATTACTGATTGAATCTTCATAACAGCGCCGCAGAGGGAACCGTCGTCGCGCAGATGAATTCGAAGCCTCGCAATTCCGCCGGTCTGCCATGGTGCTAGACGAAGATACCCTCGCTCCTCAGCGATCTGTCGCTACTACACCGCAGATGTATGAACGTGGACACTCTGTCGCACCATCTATCACGAGTACCACCAGTCCTGGAATGGCAGGACAGGGAGCGTATTACGCCGGTCAAGGTGGTGTCGACCAGTACGATTCATACGCTGACCACCCATATGCCACCGGCCCATATACTGCCGCACCTCCTGCCGTTCAAGCACCGCCGCAGCCGACACACGTCCTCCAACCCCGGCCACGATACACATTTGGCGAAGTACCAACTACTTCTGGGCAGCAAGTCACGTCGGATGATGGACACGAGAACACGCAAGGCGCGTACAGCCCGGAGCCTACCCCGCAGGCTTCGTACAACCCGGAGGCGTATGGCGACTACCATGCTTACTCGCCGGAAGGTTCAAGCTACGGCAACACTGCTGGCGCTCATATGCGGACTCGAACGAACGACAACGATGCCTATGGCGGGATTTGAGATTAGGGGAACCTTGTTGTAATGTTTTATCTCTCCCTGTCTCTCTCTAAACAAACAATTCATCTATATATCCAACTTTTATTCCCGGACTCGCCAAATTTTTTTTCATATATTTTTATTTTCAGCAAAAAATCTGATTCCTCTGGCGGGTCCTTGTTGCCTTGACGCCCTTCCCACCGTGTTCTCCCCCATCTCTTCTTCCTTCGTCTATCGCTTACTGTATACCACCCAATGCGAGCGATACCTGTCAGGTACAAGGTTTTTAGACCCTCCCCCCATCCCTCTGCCTTTTTATGTACACCACAGTTTGTGTTATGGGTTTTTTTTGTGGGTGTTCGTATATAGCTTATTACTATCATCAATCGTATTTGTATTATCTTTTGGATAGTTGACACGGTGTTGTACGATGGGTATCTGGTGCCCGGAGATTTTTGAGGTGGTTAGAAGCTGCAGATGTTCTGCTGCGTATGATGATGGTGGTGGGACAGAGAAAGGTGTTGGCATTCCATTGTCCACAAGACAATGTGTCTGTCATCCACCGAAGACAATGGACAATAACCGGCATTACCAATAGACCTTACCTTGTCTGAATGCCACTGGACTCTTGTAGTATATATATCGTGTAGATATCCTCTGCTACCTCAGTCAATTGAGCTATAGGCCCCGGACTGAGCTATACATTTCTAGGAGTTGGTTTCTAAAAGGTTATGGGTTTCTGCTCCATTTGAGCTAAAAGAGACAAATGATGAATCCTCAAATCTACATTTACACTATGTCTTCCCCTGATGCTACCACTGCTGCTGCTGCCCCTGTCCTCTCCCCTTTGCCGATTGGCCTTTCCCTCATCAACATTTGTTCTATGGATTTCCAATGACCGTCTGTCCCCTTGATCACCATTCCTGCCAATACCTTCAGCTCCAATAAACTGGACAAGGAAGTCAACAACTGGCACTTGTGGAGCCAGAACATTCTCAACTGCCTTGCACTCACTGGAGGCATTGATGAACACCTCCTCAGTGCTGCCACATGTCTAGATGCATCAATGGAACTCTATGCTGCTTGAAATTGGAAAAAGAACAACCATGCCACTCTTACATTCATCTCCCAGTATTCTGTTGAATCTGAAAAAAATTATCCTTATCTAGATACACTGCTACTGCAGATGCCTGGAAAGCCCTGAAGACTCATCACAAACAGGAGGGCCCTATTGTCCAGATAAACCTTATTCAGGAAGCTCTGGCTGTTCATTATACTCACACTGAATGAATGGCCATGACTACTGCATGAATTGAGCATCTGAACACATGAATCTGGAACATGGGTGACCTGACTCAAGACCTTTTCCTCTGTATTCTGATGCTAAATGCCCTTTCTGTCAAAATGGCCTCAGCTTGTACTGCAATTGTGCAGCTAATCAATCATTCCACCAAAGTCTCTCCTGTAACCTCTGCTGACATTAAATGAGACCTCACAACACAGCAACAGCTGTTTGATTCCAATGACACTTGGATGAAGGATACAGCTCTGGCTGCTGTAACACATAAGCTGTGCAATTCATCCACATGCACCAATCCAAAATGCCCATCACCTAAGAGTTATACTATTCCCTATTGCATTGTGGAAGGAGAAGGAATGGCTGGAAAAACAGTTGAGGAATCTCAAACTGCACAATGATGGGACCAAGATGGAAAAAGGAATACCCAAGGAAAACATTCAATGCTCTCTGTCTTGAAGGACAGCACTAGAAAGGTCTATGTCTTTGACACAGCTGACAGCTCATTCACTCCATTTCTCAGCTCAAATAATTCTGCAAAATCAGAATTCACTGCCCTAGCCTCCAAGCATGCTACTCCTAAACTTATTGACAGCATACCTAGCATATCTGCTGCTGAAACTGATGAATACAAGGGCTGGATGGCTGTTGCTGAGGAAATTTTGATCTCCATAGATTGAAACAACAACCAACACACTGTAGATGTTGCATCCATCACCACTACACCACTTAATCAATAAAAACAAACTCCTATATCAATGACTGAATTCCTCTACTTTCTTGATGCCAGTGCCACAGTCCACCTTACTCCTGAACATGATGATTTTCTTACTCTGGTGTCAATACCCCCAAAAGTGGTTAAAGGTATTGGCAATTCTTCTATCTATACAATTGATATAGGCACTGTTCATATACTGAGCCTAAATGGGACCTCTCTTATGTTGCAAAATGTTCTATACATCCCTTCTGCTTCTCTCTGTCTCATGTCCATATCATCTCTTATGAGAGACTTCAAATTAATCATACACTTTGATGATGACATCTGTTGGCTCACCTCCAAAGCAACTGATCAGACTGTTGCAAGTGGAAGGCTCAGCCTCAATAGAAGGCTTTACAGTCTTGCAATGGATAAATCATTAGAAGCTGATCACACTCTCCTTACTACCTTGTCCATTTCCAACCTCAAAATCTGGCATAGACAACTTGGCCATGTCAATTACCAGACAGTTGCAAAAATAATCCAATCTCATTCACTCCAAGGTATGCCCATCAACCTCTCTAAGCTGCCACTGGAATATGACTCCTACATCCTGAGTAAACAGACAAGAATGTCAATTCCAAAGACTCAACAGAAAGCATATAGAGCACAACAGAAGCTGGAGATTGTTTGGGTGGACTTGATTGGATCTCAAGCAGTGGTGTTGAAGACAGAAACCCAATATATGATGGACATTGTAGATGACTACTCAAATCATGTGTGTTCAATTTTCTTGCAAAATAAAGACAATTCTTTTTCAGAACTCTAGGCATGGGAATATGCTAGGGAAAATGAGACTGGATTGCATGTTGAGACATATCAGATGAACAATAGATCATTAAAGTCTAAAGAAATGGCAGTATAGCTAAAATCTCACAGAATATGCTACCAATTTACTGCTCTCTATACATCAGCTCACATTGGATATGTTGAATGATGATATTGCACCTTAATGAACAAGGCCTGCACTATGTGACTATATGCTTCCTGCCCAGAGAATCTCTGGGACAAGTTCTACCTTACTGCTGCATATCTTGACAACCTACTACAACCAAGTCACTGAATGGCATAACCTCACATGAGAAATGGTCTGAATGGAAATCAGATATTATCCACCTGCACTAAATAAGCTGCAAGGCATTCATACTGATCCAAAACCAGCACAATCCCAAGATATTTCAGTGATCTGAAGAGTGTGTCCTTATTGGCTATGATCCTCACTCTAAGATATATCAATGCTATCATAGACCCTCTAGAAAAGTCATATCCTCTTGTCATGTCCAGTTCATTGAGAGCAGACAGCTTGCTTGCATCTCCTCTGACCCTCAACATCAGTCCTGCAACAACAGATCCCAATATTCCAGTCACTGAAGTCCTGTTCACTCTCACTACCATAGACAATGATATTCAGCTCACTGCAACACTTGATAATGAGCGGAATGTATCCCTTCATGCACCAAATCCTGCATCAGATCCCAATCCAGATGTGAATGTGTCAATGCTCCAAGAGAATCACAATAAAGATGATGCCCACATCATCTCAAATAGATCATATAATGTCTGAAGTGAAAGATAGCATTCAATGCATTAGAGACCTGCAGAATGAGAGAAGAAGGGCACTCATCAAATTATAAGCCTCATCACAACCACTGATCTATGATCCACAAAGCATTGATAATGCTACACAGTATGAGCTACATGAAACTTGTTAGACCTAACTGATATGTGACCTGAACACATGATAAACTAGTGCTGTATTGTGTTCATACAGTCATGCTAAAGTCCACTTAATGTGTTTGTTATGATTTTCTCTCATTTTCACTTCTTTTCCCTTGATTTATACAGGATTGACCTTTATTTCTGCTTAGTCAGAGTGCCTAGGCCTGGCACTTAGGATCATGGGAAAGCTTAATCATCAGCACTGTCCTGATTCTGGTTGCTGCTGTGAAGCTGTGCAACAGCACAAAGACAGAGAAGCCTCTCTTATCTTTGTGCAGCAGTAACAGCAGTAACAGCACAACAGCAAGACAATACTTTTTGTAGGTATCTTGGTAATGCTGGACAAAATGCCACATAGCACCAGCAAAGACAATTAGGTAGTTATATTCTTGGAACAATAAGGATTTAGTATTTAACTAGTATAGCTCTCACTGTAATACCTCAGCTTCAAGCTAAAGTTTATTCTCCACCATCTTATCTTGAGCAACTTGTAACCATCTTGACTACACAACACTGATCACACATCAGTGGACTCTGATTGTATAACCTGAAGTGCAAGATTCTATCAGTTTATCATGTGTTATTGGTCACATGGAATTTGGGCTTAACAGTGTTCTGATAGGTGAGGTGCTTCAAGGCCAGAGACAAGCTAAGCCAGATAGAAGATAGTGTGAGATAAACTTATAGCTCAAAGCTGAACTACTATAGCAAGAGCTATCCTACTTATATACTGTCCTGCTTGTAGTAAATATAACTATCATCTATTATGTTATTTTATGCTATAATACTGATCCTGCCTGGTCATCAGAGGTAAAACAATAGGGAATTGTCTGTGGGTGAGGTGACCAAGTACAATGACACCTCATCTGTTGTGATTATTTAATTATTCTATGCTCTTTGAGAAAGTGCTTGAGATAAGATAGACACTCTGATAAGATAAGAAAAAGAAAAAGATATAGAGAAAATTGTAACATCACTCTCACCTTAAGACCATCATTCTGATAGATTAATTGATGGAGATTTTATAGTCATAAATGGCATTATCCACATTCAGGTCCCACTCATGGATCCATTGATTGGATTCAGATTTATAGCCCTTCTATTTAATGAGGTAGTAAATCACAGTGCAACTGCCATCTTTACAGGCTCAAACTTTTCAGAGTTTATGATTTAAAATTTGTTTGACTTTATAGTGTTCTTCATCTTCAATAGGATCAGTTCAGGGGGAGGTGGAGCTTTCTAGTTAGGGAAGACAGATGCAATATATAGTGTAAGGAGTGTTTCATTGAAGACTAGATGTATGCACCAGGTGTTAGGCAGCTATAAGTGGTATGCAAAAGTGCCAACTTTTGCAAGGACAGAAAAGGGTCCAGTGCATTTGTCAGTGAGTTTGCATTTCAGGTGAGGGAGATAAAGATTGCTGATGTCAAGCCAGACCTTGTCATTGATGGAGTATTCATGGGCAGGCTGTTGGTGTTTATCATATTGTGCCTTCATAGTAGCAGTAGCCTTCTCAAGAGTAATGTGTGTCTTGGTGTGAATGGCAGACATGAGTTGCATGAAGTCAGAAGATATGGGAGTCATAGTATTGTGTTGGCTAGTGACCATGATGTGGGGATGATGGCCATGATTGACAAAGAAAGAGATCTTGTTGGTTGTGGAATGAATGTGGTTATTATGTTAGAATGTCACCAGGATAAGCCACTTCATCCAATTATCCTGTCTGTGATTGATGAACATCTGGAGGTATTTCTTGATTTTTTGATTGACATACTCAGTTTGTCCATCAGTTTGTGGGTGATAAGTGGTCAATGCATTGCTTTAGATGTTGAGAAGGCAGTAAAGATCATCAAGGAACTTTGAGATGAATTGCAGACCATAGTCCAAGATGATAACTTAGAGCATTCTGTATTTCATATAAACCTCATTGTGTAATATCTTTGCCCATCCCTTGGAAGACAGTTCTGTTGAATATGTGATAGGAATGATCACCTTTGAGAATCAATCAGCAATGACAATAATAGCATCATAGCCATTACAGTCTGGGAGTCTGATAATCATGTCAACCAAAACATGTTTATAGTTCTATGGGAATCTTGTTTGGATGAAGTGAGATGGCTCATGCTTGTATGCTTGACTTGGTTTGTTAGTAAGTTTTGTATCCCTTAACATATTTTTCAATGTTCTGCCCCAGTTTTGGCCACCAGTACTCTCTCAGAACCAACTTCTTTTTTTTTGTGATTCTTGAGTGTCCTGTGGTGATATAGTTATGGGATATGGCAATAATTTCTCAGAGAGTGTGGTCACAAAGAATATAGATTCAATCATTATAGTAAATTAAGTCTGTTGCTTTGGTCATACCTTATTTGTGATTGATGGAGGAGGCAATCTACTGATTCTACAGTTTCATTTGTCATATTGCACTCTTAATTCACTCATAGACTTTTTCTTCCATTGGCATAATCATGGCTCAAAAGTGTTCTGGCTTCAAGAGTGTCATTCCATCATTGTTCTCTTCTTTCTGATCATGGTCAGACCTATGACTCAATAGATCTGTCTTCTTATTTGCTGTTCCCATCTTATAGTGCAGGATGTATTGATATTAGACAAGTTCAGTAACCTAATAGGCTTGTCATCAGTTGAGTTTCTGTGGTGACCAGAAATAGCATAGATTCTGATGATCAGTCTAGACCTTAAAGGTGTAAACAGCACTGATCAGATAATGCCTTCATTTGGTGAGTGCAATATGATGGCTAAGAGCTTCTTGTCATAAATCTTGTAGCTGTGTTTAGTAGTGGTCAGTGCCTTTGAGAGAAATGTGACAGGTTGCCATTTTCCATTCTGCTTCTATGAGAGTACTGCTCCTATTGCTCTCTCATTTGAGTTGGCTTCAACTCAGAATCTCCTCTTCTCTGTTGATACTGCAAGTACCACATCTTCAGCTGATCACCTCTTTAGATCATCAAATGCAGACTGTTGGGCTACTCTCTAGGTCCAGAGGGCATTTCCCATGAGTTGGGTCATAAGATGGATGATCTTGCTGTAGTGTCAGATAAATCAGCAGTAAAAGTTTGTAAAGCTGAGGAAGAATTACAATTTCTTCTTCTTGGTTGGCTTTGGCCATTCTGTTACCTCTGCCATCTTGATGGGGTCTATCTGGATGCTTTCTTTGCTGATGATCACCCTGAGATATCCAGTCTCAAGCACCTCAAACTCACACTTCTCAGCTTTGAAGAACAGCTTATGCTTCCTCATCAGCTCCAGTATCTGACAGACTAGGCATTGGCATTTGTCTCAATCCTTCAACATGATTAAGATGTCATCCATCATCCATTGGAAGGTGGCAGATGAATTGGTTAGTCCAAAGAATATGACTGTGGGCTCAAAGAGTCTGTGGTTAGTTTGGAATGTGGCCTTCCATTCATCTCTCTCTTTAATCTGCATGTTATTGTATCTCCACTGAACATCAAGCTTAGAATAATACTGGATATCACATAGCTTGTCTATCAATTCAGAAATTAGTGGGAGAGGGTAATGGTTCTTGATCATCATTTTGTAGAGTTTCTGGTAATCTTAGACCAGTCAGAGTTTGCCATCCTTTTTTTTGATAAAGAAGAGTGATGCCATGAGGGATTTCAAGAGTCTTATTTGTCTGCTGAATAAGTTTTTCACCAGAAACTTGTCTAGCTTGATCTGTTCTGATGTACTGAGATTATACACTTTGCAATCAAGATTGGTGCTGGTATTGGGGATGAGTTTGATTGCATGATCTCAAGGCTTCAGCTCTGGTAGTTTATTGAAGCTCTCTTTGGCAAACAGGTTATAGAAATCTTATGCTCACTCAGATACTAATTTCTCAAATATCTTAGCCTCCTTCTCATTTACCCTTGCTGCCAGATCATTGGCATGATGCACTGCTCAGACATGGATCACCCAATTCAGGTCTAAAAAGAAGAAATGGACATGTGAAGACATTAGGGTGCAAATTGCTAAGCTGCAGAAGGAAGAAAAACTCAGAAAGGATACAAAGGTGAAGGAGATAAAAGATGGGGCTGACCAGTGAGCAATTCCACTGGAGTGGCCAAAAGACTTAACAGTGTGTTGACAGTAGCCATGGGATAGACTGATAGTACTTCTATAGGAACAACTATATCTAACTTATGCATGCATTTGAATATATCTCAAACCTTGACTATTACACACACACTGAAAGAATTGCCAGTACAAATAACTCAAATGCCTATAGGCTGAACAGAGGAAGAGACCTCCACTAAATAGCTCAAGCTGTTTAATATCAAATGGACTTGGCAGACTATTAAAGATGCCACAATAGAGGAAGCAGCAAAGGTAGTATTCAAAAACTGGGTATATAAGATCTGAGCTGAAGTAATTGACAAAATAGTTAAAGGAATGAAGAAGGCAAAATAGTGCTGAGCCTTAGAATGGCTTGATGAACTCTGAGAACCCAGGAGATATGTCCAATGAACCAAGACTGCAGAATAAGATCTAACCATGAAAGCTCAAATCAAGACCCTCACAAATCAATCCACACATGCAGTAACAGCTCTAATTGACAGTGGTTGTACTGAGAGCTCTATAAACCATACTTTCATCAACAAGCATGGTTTATCAATAAAGGCCACAGTGGCACCTATACCTATATATAACACTGACAGAACAAAGAACCAAGCTGGTTCAATTACAGAATTCATCAAACTGCACTTGACTATTGGTGATTATTCAGAATGCATCAACTTGGCCATCATGGACCTTAGGACCAAGAAGGTGTTCCTGAGCTATGACTGGCTTATTTGGCATAATCCCCTTGTCAATTGGAAGACTGAGTGAATCATATTTGTGCAATGCTATTGTCAGAAAATCCTCTTCAAATTATCTGATGAGAACTCAGAAGATAGGTGAGATGAGGAGATAGAAGATGGTGAAACCATTCTTGCTGTTGACATGCAGCAAGCAATGCACATCCAAGCAATGCATCATGCCAATGACCTAGCTGCCAGAGCCAATGCAGAAAAGGAGAAAAGGACATTTGAAGAAATGATTCCTGAATGGGTCTGAGACTATTAGGATTTATTCAGCAAGAAAAGCTTCAATGAATTACCAGAGCCAAAACTTTGGAATTATGCTATCAAATTAATCCCAAATACAAATGCAAACCTTGACTGCAAAATATATCCTCTTAGCCAGCTGAAGCAATAGGAACTCAATAAGTTTTTAGATAAAAATCTCTTTAATAGGCAAATCTGACTCTCCAAGTCACCTATGGCATCCCCCTTTTTCTTCATCAAAAAGAAGAATGGGAAACTCAGACCAGTTTAGAATTACCAAAAGCTGAATGAGATGATGATTAAAAACTATTATCCTCTTTCACTCATTTCTGAATTTATAAACAAACTACAAGAAGCAAAATATTACACCAAACTGGATATCTAGTGGAAGTATAACAATGTGAGGATCAAAGAGAGTGACAAATGGAAGGTGGCATTCAGGACAAACTGAGGGCTATTTGAGTCCATGATAATGTTCTTTAAACTGATCAATTCACTTGCAATCTTCTAATGGATAATAAACAACATCTTTAAGAATCTCATTGCCATAGAGAAGATGACTATCTATCTTGATGACATTCTTATCATGTCATAAAATCTCAAAGAACATTGACACTTAGTTTGACAAGTATTTGCACTGATAAGGAAACACAAACTTTTCCTCAAGGCTGAGAAGTGCAAGTTCAAAGTCTTGGAGATAGAATACTTAGGGGTGATTATCAGCAAAAGAAGCATCTGAATAGATCCAGTAAAAGTAGCTAGAGTAATGGAATGACTAGTACCAACAAAGAAGAAGGAGCTATAATCTTTCTTAGAATTCACAAACTTTTATTGCTGATTTATCTGAGATTACAGCAAGATCATTTGCTCAATGACTCAATTAACTGACAACATCCCATAGAGTTGGAGACACTTTCAGCAGACCACATTTAATGATCTCAAAAGATGGCTTGCCAAGAACATAATCCTTGCTATACCAATGCAAGAAGAAAGATTCAGAGTAGAGATAGACTCAAGCAAAGGAGCAATCAGAGCAGTACTTTCACAGAAGCAGAAGAGTATATGGTAATCAGTAGTCTTCCTCTCCAAAGCACTCATGGTCATGGAATGCAACTACAAAATCTATGACAAGGAACTTCTTGTGATCATGCTTGCCCTTGCAGAATGGAGACACTATCTGATTAGCATGATGCAGACCTTTGAGATCTGAATGGATCACTAAAATCTTTGATGTTTCCAACTCCCTCAGAAACTCAATTGTTGACAAGCATGATAGGTCATAGAACTTTCTGAGTATGAGTATACTCTCTATCATAAGGCTGAAACTGCAAATAAAAAAGCAGACCTCCTCAGCCAGAGACTAGATTATGATCAGAGGAATGATGATAATGAGAGAGTAACACTATTAAAGCTTGAGCATTTCTGATCAATGATAATGCTGATGGAGGAGGAGATCTATGAGTGGATCAAGAGTGCAACCTAGAACAACAGCAAGTGGAACCAGCACATTGCTCTATTGCTAAATTACAAATATAGAATGATAAAGAAAGATAAAATGATCTGATATGATAGATGGATCTACATTTTAAGAGACCAACAACTTCATGGTGAAATCATTTCCACATGTCATGATCATGTGATAGCAGGCCATCTGAGAATTGCTAAAATCAAGGAGTTAGCATTTTGAGAGTATTGATGGCCAAAAATAGACCAAGATACCAAGTGCTATATGAAAGAGTATAAAATGTGCCAACAAAGGAGGTCAACAATTCAATCACATGCTGCCTCCCTTCACCTCAATAAAGTACTGCAATTGCCATAAATACATATCTCAGTTGATATAATCACTGAACCATCAGATTACAATAGCTATGATGCAATCATAGTCATTGTTGACCAGTTCTCTAAGACAATCATTCTGATTGCATGCTCAATAGAGTTAACCTTAGAAGAATAGGCCAAAATCCTCTGCAATGAAGTCTACACTAAATATAGTATGCCTCAGATTGTAATTTCAGATCAAGGACCACAGTTTGTCTCAAAATTTCTTGATGACTTGTACCAACTTTTAAACATTTGCCAAAATGCCTCTATAGCCTATCACCCCCAGACTGATGGACAAGTGGAATGTATCAATCAAAAAATTGAAAAGTATCTCTGACTTTTTATTAACTTTTGACAAGATGATTGAGTCAAATAGTTGGTTCTTGCTGCCTTTCAGCATAATAATTATATCCACTCCACTACAGGAAAAACCCTCTTCTTTATCAACCATAGCCAACATCCTAACATCTCTCATACTAAACACACCCATATGACAACTCCCACATCTTCTGATTTTGCACATATGATGTCCAAAATTTATAAAGAGATCTAGGTTGCTCTTGAGAAGGTAGCATCCTTAATGAAAAAATAATATGATAAACATCATGCCTCCACACACACTTATAACATCACTGACAAGATTTAGTTAGATATGACCAATCTTTATCTACCTTGCTCCAAACAGAAACTTGCTGATAAATACATGGGCCTCTTTCTTATTATCACCAAAGTTAGCACTTTTATATACAAGCTCCATCTCTTTACCACTTGGAAAATTCATGATGTTTTTAATAAAATCCTTCTGACACTCTATGTGGCACTGGCATTCTCTAACCAGGAGCAGCCTCTACTGCCTGCACCAGATCTAATCGATGATAAGGAACACTATGAAATCAACCAAGTTTTGAATCATCACCTTCAAAAAATCCATACATGAGATGGCAGCTCCACAACCACTGTTGACTATCTTGTCAGTTGGAAGGGATATAGTCCCAAATCTAACCAGTGGATCAACAAAAAATGCATGAACATGGCTGATGTTATATGAGATTATAAACTATCTCTAAATTAAGCTATCAGGATGATAGTCTTAAGAAGGAGATAATATTATGATTTTTTCTTTATTTCTTCTTTATTCCTTTGAATAACCCCTATTTATGCTTAGTAAGAGTGCTTAGACCAGTGCTTAAGACTGTTAGACCCAAGCATCATGTGAACAGAAACATGTGATAAACAGAAGCTGTCTTGCACTTCAGGCAGTTGTCTGAGTTCACTAATGCACTTCTGAATCAGTATGTCACAAGACCAAGAAGAATTGGCTCAAGAGTAGAATGGTGTGAATAAACTTTAGCTTGAAGCTAGGGATTACCAGCAAGAGCAAACAGTCTTAAATACTGTACAGGGTCAGCTATTAATACTATAACTAATTGTGCATTTCTTGGTCCATTGTGCCTATTGTCCTAGGGTGTTGCTATCCTATATAAAAGGCTGGTTGTGCATCATCAGGCAATGCTGTTGCATTGAAAGACAATGACTGACTTGGCTAGTTGTGCTGACTAAGCCTCATCTCACAGTCCTAAGTGCTTGAGTTAGGTGCTTTGACTAAGCATAAATAGGGGTTAATCTGGGAAAAGAATGGAAAAATTGTAATATTACCCCCCCTTTAAGACCATCATCCTGATGGCTTAATTAAGAGATAGTTTATATTCATGTATAGTGTCATCAGCATTCATCTGCTTTTCATTGATCTATTGATTGGTCTCTGGTCTATACTCCTTCCAGCTGATGAGATAGTCAATAGTCATTGTTGAGCCACTCTCTTTTGCACAGACTTTGCACAATTTATGGTTCAATATCTGATCAACTTCATAGTGCTTCTCATTGTCAATAAGATCTAGAGGTGGAGGTGGAGGTCGGTGTTGATTAGGGAATGCAGGTGCAATGTATGGGGTCAATAATGTCTTATTGAAGATATCATGTATTTTCCACATTGGTGGGAGTTGCAGTTTATATGCACTTTTGCCAATCTTGGAAATGATCAGGAAAGGACTGGTGCATTTGTTGGCAAGTTTGCATTTGGATGTGAAAGATGCAGATTAGTCATATTGAGCCAGACCTTGTCATTAGTTGAGTATATGTGTGCAGCATGGTGGTGCTTGTTGTATTGCCATATCATTGCGATGACAGCTCATTTGAGTGCCACTTTAGTTTCCAAGTGAATTTTTGCTATGGTGATAGTGAAGTCAGTCAATGAGGGAGTTATAGTGCGATGTCATTCAGTTTGGGTGACGTTTGGGTGTCAGCCATAGTTCACAAAGAACAGAGTTTTTCCTATTGCTGAGTGAACTTGGTTGTTATGTTAGAATGCAGCAAGAGCCAGCCATTCCACCTAATCATCCTGTCAGTAATTTATAAAAAGCTGGAGATACTTTTCCACTTCTTGGTTTGCATGTTCCATCTGACCATCAGTTTATGGATGGTAAGTGGTGAAGGCATTTCATTTGATGTTCAGCAGGTGGTAGAGGTTGTTGAGGAATTTTGAGATGAATTGAGGTCCCCTATCAGAAATGACCACTTGTGGCATGCCATATTTGATATATATCTCATCCTGTAAGATCTTTACTCATTCTTCAGAGGTTAATTCTGTTGAGCAGGCAATAGAGATGATTGCATTATAGCTATTACATTCTGGGAGTCTAGTAATCATATTGATGGAGATATGGGTCCATGGTGATGACAGGACCTCATTCAGATGTAGTGGTGCTGCTTGGGTTTGCATTAATGACTTGTCTCTCTAGCAAATTTCACATGCCTTGATATATCTAGTGATGTCATTGCCTATCTTAGGCCACCAGTACTCTTGCAGCACTAATTCTTTGGTTTTGATGATGCTGAGATGGCCAGTGGTTGCATAGTCATAGTGAATGGTGATGATTTTGCCACATAGATTTTGGTCATGAGGAATATAAATCTGTCTATCATAGCAGATGAGCTCCCCTTCTTTTGTCATTCCTTGTTTATGATTGAGAGATGGGGCCACTTGTTGATCCTATTTGTGACTGTTGTGGGTTGCACTTTTAATGCACTCATGGATTTCTTCTTCAGTTGGCATTATCATAGCTCTAAAATGTTCAGATCATAGTAATGTGACTCTCTCATTATCAGTTCCTCTCTGATCATGATTGGCCTTTTGGCTAAGAAGATTGGCTTTTTTATTTGCTATCCCTGCTTTGTGATACAGAGTGTATTGGTATTGGCTGAGTTCAGTAACCCATCTGGCTTGATGATGATTGAGTTTCTGGGGCTGTCAGAAATAATGAAGATTTTGATAGTCTGTCCAAATTTCAAAGACTTCTGCAGCCCCAATCAGATAATATCACTATTCCTCTAAGATAAGCATGATGGCAAGCAGCTCCTTATCATAGATTTTATAGTTCTGTTTGATAATGATAAGTGCTTTGGAGAGGAATGCGACTGGGTGCCACCTTCTATCCTGTTCTTGGGAAAGTATGACCCTAATTGCTCCTTTGCTAGAGTCAGCTTCAACTTGGAACCTCCCTTCTTGAGTTGGGATGGCAAGCACAATGTCTTTGGCCAACCATTGTTTGAGGTCATCAAAGGCAGCCCATTGAGAAGGTCTCCAGGTCCAGGGGGCATTGCCAGTTAACTGCATCATTGGCCAGATGATCTTGCTGTAATCTCAGATGAAACATCAGTAGAAGTTTGTAAATCCAAGAAATGATTGTAGTTCTTTCTTCCTGGTTGGCTCTGGCCATTTTGTCACCCCCACCATCTTGATCAGATCCATATGAATGCTTTCTTCACTTATGATGACCCCAAGATACTCAGTTTTGAGTACTTCAAACTTGCACTTCTCTGCTTTGAGGAATAATTTGTGTTTCCTCATAAGGGCTAGAACCTGTCATACTAGCTTCCTGTGCTCCTCCTTTGTCTTGGACATGATTAGGATGTCATTGAGATAAATGGTAACTTTTCCAGTGGTGATGAGGTCCTTGAAAATGTCATTCATTATCCATTGGAAAGTGGCTGGGGAATTGGTTAAGCTGAAGAACATAACTGTTGGCTTGAACAGCCTCTGATTTGTCCTGAAGGCAGCCTTCCATTCATCCCCTTCTTTGATTCAGACACTGTTGTAATCTCATTGGACATCAAGTTTGGTGTAATATTTAACACCTCAGAGTTTATCCATGAGTTCTAAGATCAAGAGAAGGAGGTAATAGTTTTTGATTGTCATTTTGTTAAGCTTTTAATAGTCTTAGACTAGTCAAAGCTTGCCATCCTTCTTTTTGATGAAGAAGAACAGAGAAGCCATCAGAGATTTTGATGGCCAGATTCATCTGCTGGACAAGTTTTCCTCCAGGAACTTGTTGAGTTTCTGTTGTTCATTATTGCTGAGAGGATAGGTTTTACAATCTAAGTTGGCATTTGCATTTGGGATCAGCTTGATTGCATGATCTCATGGCTTTGGCTCTGGCAACTCATCAAAGCTTTCCTTCTTGAACAGGTCCCTGAAGTCTCAGGCCCATTCAGGCACCATCTCCTCAAAGGTTTTCTCCTCCCTACATTCATTGGCCTTGGCAGTCAGATTGTTGGTATAATAGACCATCTGCATGTGCATCTTCTGTTGGAGGTTAATGGCCAAGATGGTTTCTTCATCCTCCATTTCTTCATCCCATTGGTCTTCCAGATCTTTGTCTGGCAATTCAAATGGGATCTTTCAGCAGTGGCATCTGGCAAATGTGATTCTCTCAGTTTTCCAATTAATTAATGGGTTGTGATGTATTAGCCAGTCATAACTGAGGAAGACTTTCTTGGTTCCAAGGTCTGTCACAGCTAAGTCAATTCACTCAGAATGATCTCTGATCAGGAGTCTCAATTCAACAAATTCAGTAATTGAGCCAGCCTGATTCTTGGTCCTGTCAGCATTGTAAACTGGAATTAGTGCCACCATAGCTCAGGTTGGAAGTTTGTGTCTGTTGATGAAGGCTTGATTAATTAAACTCCTAGTGCAGCTACTGTCGATCAGAGCAGTTACAGTATAGGTTGTTCAGAATGTAAGCATTTCAATCTGGGCTTTGGCAAGTAGGTCTCACCCAGGTGTCTTGGATTGTTGGATGAATTTTTATAGTCTGTAGAGTTCATTGAGCTATTCCAAGGCTTAGCATCATTTGGCTTCTTTTATTCCCCTGACCACTTTGCTCATGACTTCTTCAACCTGTGTTTTGTGAACCCAATTGTTAAGTATGGCTTTTGCTGCTCCTTCATTCCAGGTATCTCTGATGGCCCTCCAGGTCCATTTGGTATCAAATGGTTTGAGCCAGGTTGTGGGGCTCTCTGCCTCTGTTTGGCCCATAAGCACTTGAGTCTTTGTTTGCAATTCATTGGTATGCAAAATAGAAGTCTGAGGTATATTTGAATGCATGATAGAGATAGGCATAGGAGTAACTACAGGAATATTATCAGTCTGACTAGCAGCTGGGAATTACACACCACAAAGTTTCATAGCCAGCCTGGTGGAATTGCTCACTGGCTGGCTGCATCTTTTACTTCCTCCACCTTGGTTTCCTCACTAAGCACTTCTTCTTTCTTTTGTAAGTCAGCAATCTGTGCCTGGATGTCTTCTCATGTTTTCTTCTTCCTTAGGCAATTTTTTACTATGTGGCCTTTTTGATCACAATTGAAGCATTTGCCTTCCTTCTTTATTCAGTCTATATCCATAGGTTTTCCCACTCCTGTGTACATGGTTCCAGTCTCAGTCTTCTGTGTGCCATAGATGGAGGCCATTGAGGATTCCAATGATTTTCTGGCAGTTGTCTCTGATGACTTGTTTGGAGTTGGTGGTGTTGACTTCTTTGTGTAATCTTGCAGCATTGTTAATTCTGCTTTCTGCCTTTGTTGCTTCTTGTATATCTCAATGATTTGTTCCTTCCATTTATCATAGCCATTCAGCATTAGAGCTCTGATGCCGATTGCTGAGATTATCATGATATAGAGAGGAGATCTCTCTCTTGAGGGTCTTGACCATTCTTCCATCATTTGTGATATCATCCCAAATACTGACAAGCTTAGCTAATCACTCTAACTCATCAAAGTAGTCTATAGCTGCCTTGTTGGCCATCTTGTACTCCTTAATTTTCTGTTTGTGTACTTTCTGTATGGCAGGATCAATGAATTTGTCATAGAGCATTTGTTTAAAGATAGGCCATGAGAGGTATCAATAGTGCTCCTGAGTTGACAATTGGAAGTTCAGGGAAATGAGAATCCACCACATTTTGGCCTTCTCTTTGAGATAGGAGATGGCAAAGATGACTTTGTTCATGTCTGTACTGAGGTATCCAATGTATACCTTGAAGTATTGTTCACAATCGACCAGGAATCAGTCAATGTTGTCAGAGGCCCCTTTAAAGAGGTGGGGCTTCTGTAACAAGTCAGGACAGCATTAGAGAATGGCAGCATCATGAGGTAACATGTCTATTAGGTTGGGCTAGTTGGAAAATGGAGAGTGCTGCTATTCAGCTGGCAGTCCAGAGAATGAGTGGAGTGAGTTGTTGTCTGCAACTGGACTCCCATGTGAGGGCTCTTCTTTTCGAACTATAACTCTATCTCATATGATGAATCCAAGCTGTACTGCTTCTGGGTTGTCCCTGACTGATTCCTTCCTGGTGCCACTCCTGCTTGCTTGGTCAGAGGGGGGCTGGACCTCTAGGATGCAGCTTTCTTTGCTGGTCCAAGAGTTTTGGTAGGAGGCTGGCATCTCCTTAGGCTGTGGTCAGGTTTGTAAGAACCATATTGCTGTTGATTAGGATGATAGGGTGGAGTACAAAAATATACTCCAGATAGAGGGTGCCATATATATAGCTCACTTTGGGGTAATGGGTGGTGATCATGGCATTGGTTGTATTGGCTTCAGCATCTGGTATGCCAGTGGCTGACAAATCTGGTCTTCTGGGTGTTTCTTGTTATTGTTAAGCCCAAATTTCATGTGACTATCAACATATGATAAACTGTTCAGAACCTTGCACTTCAGATTATACTGACAGAGTTCACTGATGTGTCAATAGAGTTGTGTAGTCAAGATGTTGCAAGTAGCTCAAGATAAAATAGTGGAGAATAAACTTTAGCTTAACACTGGAGCTACTACAGTGAAAACTGCACTACTTAAATACTGTTCTGTTATCTAGCTATAAATAAATATTCACAAAAGATATTGTCTGTCATAGAGCTGTTACCCCTGCTGTTATCAGGCTCTTCACAAAAGCTGTTGTCTTGCTGTTATACTGTTACTGCTGTGCTGCAGTTTGAAGACAAAAGAAGCATTATCTCTCTCTTCACAGCACACAGCAGTGCAATAAGACTATGACTGACTGGGTTGCTGACAAAGCCTTCCCATGGTCCTAAGTGCTGGCCTAAGTGTCCTGACTAAGTGAAGATAGGGGTCATTTCCAAGAGAAAAGAAAAGAAAATAGGAAAAATCATAATATTACCCTCTTCTTAAGACCATCATCCTGATGGTATAATTAGGGATAAGTCTGCCAGTCCTCATATGATTGCCATGCCATTTCTGGCTCATCTGTCACAGCATCAGTATCTCCATCCTCTATAACCTGCATTGTATTGGCAGATATTGATGAAAGCTTCTCTTTAGCATAGACATTGCTCTTCACTGTATGTCCTCTGTTGACCTTAGATGGACATATTTGCTCAGGGATAATGTTGAACATGACCTCCTCTATGTCCACTTTGTTGATCTGTTGTTCATAGTTATGGATTGCCTCTTCTGCATTCATGTGTTTTTCATTAACCTATTAGTTTGATTCAGGGCCATAGTCTTTTCAGCTGACAAGATAGTCAACCATCATTATTATCCCACTGCAGCATGCTCTAACTTTTTATAATTTATGGTTTAGCACTTTGTCAATTTTATAATGTTTCTCATCATCGATAAGCTCTGGTGGTGGTGAAGGTGGTTGTTCCTGGTTTGGAAAGGCTGGTGCCATGTATGGTGTTAATAATGTTTTATTAAAAACATTATGAACCTTTCAAGTTGTTGGTAATTGCAGTTTGTATGTAGAGTTGCTAATCTTGGCAACAACTTTGAATAGGCCTGTTTGCTTGTCTGCCAACTTCTGTTTTGAATGTGGAAGATGTAGGTTTATTGTATCCAGCCAAACCTTATCATTGACTGAATATTCATAGGCTAGTCTGTGGTGTTTGTCATACTGTTTCTTCATAGTTGAAGCAGCCTTTTCAAGAGTGATCTTCATTTCTTCATGGATTTTTGCCATTGTGATTGCAAAATCCAATGATGCTGGTGTTGTTGTGTGTATCTGTCTACTTTGTGCAACTGGTGGGTTTCATTCATAGTTGACAAAGAAAGAGATCTTTCTGGTTGCTGAGTGAATCCTATTATTGTGTTAAAAAGTGGCTAGTGAAAGCCATTCTGTCTAATCATCTTGATGACAGTTGATAAAAAGTCAGAGGTACTTTTCAACTTCCTGATTGACTCATTCTGTCTGTCCATCTGTTTGAGGGTAGTATGCTGTCAAGGCATTTTGTTTGATATTGAGGAGTTGGTACAGATCATCCAGAAATTTAGACATGAATTGTGGTCCTCTGTCTAAAATCACTACTTGAGGCATGCTGTACTTTGCATAAACCTCATCTTGTAGGATTTTTGCCCATTCTTCTGATGTCAATTCTGTTGAGCAGGTGATCAGAATGATCATCTTCAAGAAACGATCAACTATAATGATGATTGTGTCATAGCCATCACTTTTGGGAAGGCCTATTATCATATCCACTGAAATATGGGTCTATGGTGATGAAGAGATCTTATTTGAGTGGAGTGGTGCCACTCAGGGTTGAGTCAAGGCTTTGTCTCATTGACAAACCTTATAAGCTTTGATATATCAGATGATATCATGGTCTATTTTAGGCCACCAATATTCTCATAGTATTAGCTCCTTCATTTTAGCGATCTCTAAGTGTCCAGCTGTTGCATGATCATGACATATAGTGATGATTTCACCATGAAGTCTCTGATCCCTTAGGATATAGATCTGCCTATTATATCAGATCAATCTCCCTTCTTTCTTCAGTCCCTACTCATGATTGAGTGATGGGGCAATTCTTTGATCTCACTTGTGGAGATCCCAGATGGTGCTCTTGATGCATTCATGCATCTCTTCTTCCATGGGCATAATCATGGCACAAAAGTGTTCTGGTCATAGTAATATGACCTCCTTGATGTTATCTCCTCCTTGATCATGATCTGCCCTGTGGCTGAGGAAATTGGCCTTCTTGTTTGCTGCACCAGCCTTATAGTATAGCATGTATTCATACTGTGATAATTCTGTAACTCATCAGGCTTGTTGGCAATTGAGTTTCTGTGAGTGTCAGAAGTATTGCAGGTTCTGATGATCTGTTTAGATCTCAAAAGTCTAGACTGCTCCAATGAGATAATGCCATCATTCAGCAAGGGCAAGTATTATGGTGAGGAGTTTCTTATTGTAGATCTTGTAGTTGCATTCAGTAATAGTGAGTGCCTTTGACATAAAAGTGACTGGTTGCCATTTGCCATCCTGTTCTTGTGAAAGTATGGCTCCAATAGCATCTTTACTGGAGTCTGCTTCCACCTGGAATTTTTTATCCTGGCTTGGTATGGTCAGAATGACATCTTCAGCCAATCAGCATTTAAGATCATTAAATGCCATCTGTTGGGAAATTCCCCAGGTCCATGGGGAATTTCTGGTCAATTGCATCATAGGTCAGACAATTTTGCTATAGTCTCAGATGAACCATCAGTAGAAGTTGGTGAATCCAAGAAATGATTGCAGTTTCTTCTTCTTTGTCAGCTCTGACCACTCAGTTATTCCTGCCATCTTGACAGGGTCCATCCTGATGCTTCCTTCACTGATAATGACTCTGAGGTATTCAGTTTCCAATACCTTGAATTCATATTTCTCAGCCTTGAGGAAGAGTTGATGCTTCCTCATTAGAGCTAGTACCTGGCATACTAGCCATTGATACTCCTCTTCGGTTTTGGACATAATGAGAATGTCATCCAGATAGATTGTGACTTTTCCAGTGGCAATGAGATCCTTGAAGATATCATTCATCATCCATTGGAATGTGGTGGGCAAATTTGTGAGTCCAAAGAACATAACTGTTGGTTCAAACAAATCATGGTTTGTTTGAAAAGCAGCCTTCCATTTGTCACCTCTTTTGATGCATATATTATTGTACCCCCACTGAATGTCCAGTTTGGTGTAGTACTTGGTGTCTTAGAGTTTGTCCATTAACTCTGAGATTAAAGGAAGCAGATAACAATTCTTGATCATCATCTCATTGAGCTTCTGATAATCTTGTACTGGTCAGAGTTTGCCATCCTTCTTTTTGACAAAGAAGAAGAGAGATGCCATCAGTGATTTTGATAGTTAAATCCTTCTACTGGACAAGTTCTCCTTGAGGAACTCATCCAACTCCTGCTGTTTATTGTTGCCAAGTGGGTAGCACTTGCAATCCAGATTAGCATTTGCATTGGGAATCAATTCTATGGCATAGTCCCAGGGCTTTGATTTGGGTAATTCATCGAAACTTTCTTTTTCAAATAAGTCTCAATAGTTCTGTGCTCATTCAGGTACCATCTCTTCAAATGTCTTTTCCTCTTTCTCTGTATTGGCCTTCACTATCAGGTTATTGGTGTGGTGTATGGCATGAATGTTGATGGCCCTTTGCAGGTCTATGGCAAGGATTGTTTCCCCATCTTCTATTTCTTGGTCTCATTAGTCTTTGGGATCTGCATCTGATAATGTGAATGGAATCTTCCAGCATTGACATCATGTGAATGTAATATGTCCAGTTTTCCAGTTGATTAGCAGATTATATTGAATCAGCCAGTCATGACCAAGGAAGATTTTCTTGGTTTCTAGGTCAGTTACTGCCAAATTGATTCATTCAGAATGATCTCCAATGCTGAGTCTAAGTTTGACATATTCAGTGATTGAACCAGCTTGGTTCTTTGTTCTGTCTGCATTATAGATGAGAATCAGAGCTGCAGTTGCCCAAGTAGGAAGACTGTGCTTGTTGACAAAAGCACAGTTGATGGAGCTCCCAGTGCACCCACTATCGATTAGTATCAGGACTGTGTGGGTACTTCAAAATGTAAGTGTCTTGATTTGGATCTTGATCACTAGGTCTTGGCCTGAAGTCTTAGCCTGTCAGATGAACTTTCATGATCTGTGTAATTCATCGAGCCATTCCAAAGCTCAACACCATTCAGCCTCTCATATTCCAGTGATCATATCATCAATCACCTCCTCAGCTCAGATCTTGTGTACTCAATTCTTGAGTATGGTCTTTGCCACTTCTTCATTCTTTGCATCCTTGATGGCTCACCAAGTCCATTCAGTTTTGAATGGCTTTAGCCAGCCAGTGAGATTCTCTATCCCTGTTTGGCCCATAGACATTTGGGTCTGTTTTGGATGTTTAATTTGATGAACAGTTGATGACAATGCACCTTTGAGGCTCTCTGCCTCTCTTTGGCCCTTCATTGGCACTTGAGTTGTTGAAATCAGTTCCTTAGGCAATTCTTGTCTATGAGTAATGAGGTTGGGTATATTTGAATGCACACATAATTTAGACGTAGAGAATACTACAGAGGGATAATTGTCAGTCTGTCCAGCAGTTTGTGATCCATTACTCATGTCCTTGGCTGAATCAGTGGAATCGCTCACTGTTTGGCCTTTCCTTTGACCTCCTCAGCCTTATTGTCTTGACTGAGGTCCTGTTCTTTCTTTATCAGTTCAGCAATTTGCACCTGAATGTCTTCTTGGATGCATTTGTTCTGCTTCTGCAGACAGTTCTGTGTCATATGGCCCTTCTGGCCACAATTGAAGCACTTTCCCCTCTTCTTGAGACAATCCACATCTATCAGCTTATCCATTCCAGTGTATGTTGTGCCCATACTGGTTCACTTTTCAGCATATTGAGAAGTTGGGGCTGAGCCACCAGGCCTAGATAACATGGTCACCTGGGAGTTAGAGGGCTTTCAGCCCTGCCTCTGGTTTCTGTGTCCATCCTATAATAGGGTGAATGATTCTGCCTTCTGCTGCTGTCATTCTCACCATATGATGATAATTCTGGTCTTTCACTCATCATAGCCAACTGAAATGCTATGTTTGAGGTCTGAAATAGTCTTAAGATAGGAGGGCAGCAGTCCTCTCTTCATGTATTCAACCATTTGTCCCATGTCAGCTGTGTCCTCTCATACTCTAGCAAGTTTACTGAGTCGTTCCAACTCATTGAAGTAGTTGGTGGCCACTTTGTCACCCATCTTGTAGTCCTCTATTTTCTGCTTATAGGCTTCTTAGACAGCTGGATCTATGAACTTGTCACAGATCATTTGTTTGAATACTGGCCATAAGAGATACCAATGGTGTTGTCACATGGTTGACCAGAACATAGGGGTGAGAAGGATCCACCATGTTTTCACCTTGTTTTCCAGGTAAGTTGAGGTGTATGTCACCTTATACATGTTGAGTAGGAAGTATGAGGTGAACACTTGGAAATATTGATCGCAATCTATGAGAAATCAATCAATATCATCAGATGCCCTCTTGAAGGGGAGTGGATCACACACAAGATTTGGTTTGACATTCAAAATTTGCACTTTAGGGTCAAGAGGAGGTATTGGATTCAGGGGTTTCCCCTCTGACAGGCCCACCCATCCAGCTGGCAGACTAGAGAATGAATGAAGGGATTCATTATCAGCAATGAGACTTTCTGGCAGAGGAGGTCTCTTTCATACAATACATCCATTCTGGATAGTCCAACTCTGGGCCATAGTTTCAGGGTCATCTTTTTTTGAATCTGCTGGAGCAGCTCCACTGCCTTTGGCTTCATCAGGCAGAGGTTGCCCAGCAAATGGTTTCTACATTGGCATCCTCTATGAGTTCAGGTATTTTAGCTTTTCCTGAGAAAGCCATGACATCATGCTGAGACTTGTTTCCCTATCTGATGTTGCCCCTATTGAGGATGATCAGTATTCATCATTCTCTGATAGCATCAAGGGCATCCTTGGTGCTAATGGTTTCTTTTTATGGGAACCCCACCAATTCTTTAGATACTGGCCCTTCCTTCTTGATCAGTTCTCCTGCTCCAATCTCTCCTCATCCACTAACCTTGATCAGCAGTTACTTGCAAAGAGAGTGCTTCCCCCCTCTTCAATTTCACCATCCTCCTTGAGGTTAGTATTGATCCTGAGGATCATCCCTCTATAGGACCCTCTAGGAGGGTAGGTCTTGGACTCTCTTGGTCTTAGCATTATGCCTCCATTCTCTTTCTCCTTCCACTCACTCAGCATATTGTTGGAATTTATTATAAAAGTCCAGATTAAGGAAGAGGGTGATGAGTTTCTTGTGCAAGAACCCTTGAAGAGCTCGATTGCTGATTTAGAGTCTTTGTAGTGTTTGGATTCCATGCTGGTCAGATAAGGAGTCAACATTGGTCAGGAAGCCATTGCTTCCTGTATTGTCAGTGTCTAATGACTCTGACCAACTATCCTTACTGTCTCTGAGACTGTTGTCCCATCAGTCATCTGTATTCCATTCAGTATCTGCTGGCTATTTTTGGCTTCAGATCAGTAAGAGTTTGCCTCTAGATAGGAGCCCTCCAGTGCCTGTTCCTCCTTCTTTAATTGATCAACCATCAGTACTTCAATTCTGATTATCCTCTGGCTGGTCCCAATGATCTGAGAAATAGAGGTTGTCTTCAGGATTTTCATCTCATTCTGTATCTGGGGGCCACTTTCAGTGTTCCTGAGCTCTTGGAGCAGAGCCCCCTTCTGCTGGTTGGCTAATTCCAGCCAATTGTCGATGGTGCTCATCAAGCTCACTTCTCCACTGCTGGCTAAGCTCAGCCTCCTCTTTTTCCACCAGTTCATCAGTGGAGTTGGGGTTGGGGGTTGAGAGGCATAGAGAATAGAGGTGGGATTCTCTCTTCTTTTGGAGAGGACCTGGTTGGCCCATGCTTTCAGACCTCTCTCTGGATCTGAGCTGGGTGATTTGAGTCTCAGTATTGAGACTGTCAAGAAATTAGTTAAAAGTGACATTGAGAATTTGATATTCTCTGATTATCTTGGTTGTGAGAGTTCCTAAAAGAAGAGTCAGCAATTCAATAGAGGAAGAGGATACTTCAGAGTTGATAGAGCTGATAGAAGGCATTTGGTTTCTTGTGCTTTGATAGCTATCAAGAAAGGGAAGCTAGAAGCATTAAGCTAATTGTTAAGCCCAAATTTCATGTGACTATCAA
>NW_025064895.1:977005-1031077 GCF_019112545.1 Guyanagaster necrorhizus
TTCACAAAAGATATTGTCTGTCATAGAGCTGTTACCCCTGCTGTTACCAGGCTCTCTACAAAAGCTGTTGTCTTGCTGTTGTACTATTACTGCTGTGCTGCAGTTTGAAGACAAAAGGAGCATTATCTCTTTCTTCATAGCACACAGCAGTGCAATAAGATCATGATTGACTGGATTGCTGACAAAGCCTTCTCACAGTCCTAAGTGCTAGCCTAAGTGCTCTGACTAAATGAAGATAGGGGTCATTTCCAAGAGAAAAGAAAAGAAAATAGGAAAAATTATAACAGTTATATTGGACAGCAGTATAGTTGATTGCCGCATGCCTCAGGATTTCTGTTTTTTCATTAGTTGATGACTGCAAATATAATTGTCTTAATTGTGATGTCACTCAGATGGCATCATGCCATAAAAAGTTCACCCCCCATAGATATAACTCTTGATACTCCTGAGTCCTCACCTTTTGTATCACCTTTTCCAGTTCTTCTTCATCTATATCTTCTTGCAAAAAATAAAAAAGGTCCCCCCTCATGTGAGGCAGATTGCTACTCTCAGTTTTCTTGCCTTTCTCATTCTTGACATCCTCCTCAAAGAAGACAGCAGATGGAGCATAGGAACTCTCCTTATCTTCTGGTGGTCAGACTGTTGTTCTGCTGCTCTGGCTGAGTGCTGGGATCAGCAATGGGGCCTAAGGTGTCAGAAGGACTGTGATAGGCAGAGACCAGCTGACTACTAATATGTTCATTATATCAGTTTCCCCCTATTGCTCTCACCACCTTCACTCACTTGCAATAGAGCTGGATGTTTTGCCTGTATCCATCATCAAGTAACTGCTCAACCACTTGGCTCCTGAGAAATCCTCAGAGTGCATGGGTGGAGATATGAGCAGTCCCAGAGACTCATAGCTTGTAGTGTCCAAGAATGGACTCATCATCTCCAAACATGGTGTCAATGCTGGAGGTTTATCAGGAAGGGGGACACTGGGGAGTTGGAGAGTGTGGGAGAGACTCAGGGGTTCTGCCTTCTGCTGTGAGGGTCTTGTATCTCCAGCAGTTCTTGCTCCACTAGCTGGACTCAGTACTTAGCTCTCTGAAGACCAGGGTGGAGAGGGATGGGTCAGTGTATATCAGAGCAAGGCACTTATTGCAGAGCCAATCTAAGGATATTCTTCTCATCCCACCACTTATTCTGACTGAGTGTGAGAGGGTAGAGGCAGGGCTATGAGACTGGCCTTGAGGTGATGCTTGGCAGGATCTTGTAGCCAGCCGAGTGGCATTGAGAGAATCTCTGGTATAGTCAGCAATCTCTCTGGTTTGAGAGGTGTTACAATTTTTTCTTTTTTCTTTTCTTTTTCCTTCAGAAATGACTCTTATCTGTGCTTAGTCAGGGCACTTAGGCCAGTGCTTAGGACTGTGGGAATGCTTATCTCAGCAACCCAGTCAGTCATTGTCTTATCACACTGCTGTGTGCTGTGAAGAGAGAGACAATGCTCTTTTTGTTCCTCAATTGCAGTGCAGCAATAACAGCACAACACCAAGACAACAGCTTTTGTGGAGTGCTTGGCAATAGCAGGGGTAACAGCTCTATGACAGACAATATTTTTTATGAACAGCTATTAATAGCCAGATAACAGAACAGTATTTAAGTAGCATCATTTTTGCTGTAGTAGTTCCAGCATTAAGCTAAAGTTTATTCTTCACTATCTACTCCCGAGCTCAAGCTTCTTGTGCCTTGAACCACTACTGCTATTAACTTTGTGAACTCAGTCAGTCTAACCTGAAGTGTGAGGTTCTGAACTGTTTATCATGTGTTGATAGTCATGTGGGATTTGGGCTTAACAATTAGCTTAACACTTATCATTCCCTTTCTCAAGCCCAATTATGCTGAGGAACTGAATGCCCTCTGCTCTTAACCCTTCTGACCCAAACTTTACCTACAAGTTCTCCAAACTCTTGGCTTCCATCATAGGAATCTTGATTGGTCTATTGGTAATCATACAGCTGTGCTATAGACACCAATCAATCATAGCTTAGACAATCAGGCACTATCACAAATTCCAATGCATCCAAACCATTCTCTGCAATATCACACCAGATCTCCTCCTCCACAACATTCTTGCCTCTGCCTGACAGTCTTTCCAACCCATAGAAGGAATAGACTCTAAAAACATCTCTGGAAGCTTGACTCAGAAACATCCTAGGGAAGAAGAGGAGCAGTATCAGCAGCACACATACCCCCCATGACCCCCATCTGCAATTGTCTGAGATCCTGAAAACCCTTGGGCTACAGAGTTTTGACAACCCTGACCTGACATCTCTGACCTGCCCTCTGAGCATAGTATCTCAGCAACAAGGATGACAAGCCTCATCCCTAGCATCAGCATTGGACACTGTGCTAAAGACTCCTTGGATGCCTCACAGATGGCTCGAAGAACTATGGGTCCTGAAGATCAACATCAGCATAAAGCAGAAGTACTGACCACAGGACAGAGGTCGATAATGACCCCTATTGGAATGATGACAGCAATGAGTGCCACTGGTGGCAAACTACTGCCATTGAGGCCAACCAGTTGGAACACCATGCAGTTAATGGTAATACTGGCAGAACAGAAGGCATATGAACAGTTTCAATAGGAACACAGCCAACCCCAGCCCTCCCTTTGGTCCTCTCCAGAGAGGACCAAATTCGATATGCCTAAAACCTTCCCAAGTACAGGCAGGAGCAGGCATGCATTGACAATGAGATCACAAGGGAGAATGCTCTCTTTGGGTGGTACCTCTGGGCATGAGCAGCAGAGAAGCATTGAAGGAATGAGGGAGGTAGTCAGACTACCACAGCCATTGAAACAACCACCTCCAACTCCCCATTCTGAGAACTGACCACTTCCACCACTGAGTCCAACCCCTGGGCAGACTCCATCAGAAATGAGGCCTCGGGTCACCTCAGCAACAGCTGCCTGTTATCATATGAGACCAATACCATCGCAGACACTGACAATATTCACATATCAGAAAACAGGATACCAGAGGACAAAGGAACTATTGAAGGAGATGATGAAAGTATCAACCCCACCAGTGATCTCAAGAAGTTCCTTGATGGAAACTTTGCAGCCCTATTCCTCAATCCAAAGTTTTACAGAAACTTCCACCAGTATTGCAGAGCAATGGTGCCAACAACAACAAGCATCAAGGAGCCACCAGAGCAGCCTGAGCAGCCTGCTCCTTGACTTGGATCCAATGACACCAGTCCCAGCATGCAATCTCAGTCCAGCTGACCCAAAGGTCTTTAACCCACATGACAGTTCTCTCCTAGAGGAAGAGAAGGCAACTGACATGGATGACAAGGACAAGGGGGAGGACCTCAGTCAGGAAGCCAAGGATCCTCTCTCTGAGTGGAAGGCGGGATTTAAGCCCCTAACAAAAGAGGAGTTGTGACAGAAAGAGCATGAGGCATGAGAAGAGGATTTCACTTGGTTGTACCAGGAGCAGATAGCTGAGTTGTGGAAGGATGACCTCTGGTTGAGGTCATCCATGGGATAAAGATATGTCTCTGCCAATTTTATCAAGCAAGAGGAAATTTTACAATATATGATCACCAAGCAAGCTATTTTTAATTTCAAGCAAAGATATTTACATTATCAGATGGGACTGTTGCTGCCATACAAGCTGGAATATGGCAGAAGAGAGGCACCCAAGCCTTGGATGCCAAATGTAATGCCACTCAGATTGGCATACACTGCACCATCAATTCGATCAACAACATCATAATATTTGTTCACCATATCGGCCATTTGCAGTTTAGCATCTCAGCTGTTCCAATATTGACCCAAGCCAAGTAGCCACTTCCCAAATCCATGGAGGTTCCCAGTTCAGTGACCATTTGCCAGACAACTGCCATCTGATGAAGCTGAAGGCAGTGGAGCAGCCTCTGTAGCTCTGGAAGGAGATAATCCTGATGCTACAGCCCAAGGATGGACCATCCAGAATAGGCAGATCATATGGAAGAAGCCTCCCCTGTCAGGAAGTCCTGTGGCTGATGACAGATCCCTGCATTTATTCTCTAGTCTGTCAGAAGGATGGGCAGGTCCACCTGGAGGTGTGCCTCTGAACCCAATGCCTCCTATCGCCACAGGAATGCAAATTTTAAAGGTCATGCTGACCTTGGTACAGGATCCACTCCTCTTTAAAGGGGCTTCAGATGACATTGATCAATTTCTTATGGACTGTGATCAATATTTCCAAGTATTCATCTCATACTTCCTACTCGATATATACAAGGTGATATATACTTTGACTTATCTGAAAGATAAGGCAAAGGTATAGTGGGTGCTTCTCACCCCTGCTTTCTGATTGATCACATGATAACATCACCATTACCCCTCATGGCCAGTATTCAAACAAATGATCCAAGACAAGTTTATGGATCCAGCCATCCAAAAAGTCTACAAACAGAAGATGAAGGACTACAAAATGGGCAACAAGGTGGCTACTGACTACTTCAACAAGTTGGAATGACTCAGAAAGCTTGCTGGAGTATGGGAGGATGTAGCTGATACTGGACAAATGGTCGAGTATATAAAATAAGAACTATTGTCCTCCTATCTCAAGACCATCTCTGACCTTGGCTATAGCATTCCAGTCAGATATAAAGAATAAAAGGCCAGAATCATCATCATATGGCACAAATGACAGTGGCAGAAGGTGGAGTCATCTACCCTATCATGGAATGGACACAAGACTCAGGGACAGGGCTGGAAGCCCTCTATCTCCCAGGCAACCACATCATCCAGGTCCAGTGGCTCAGCCCCAACTTCTCAATATGCCAAGAAGTGAACTGGTATAGACATGATATATACCAGAACAGGTAAGCCAATAGATGTGGATCACCTCAAGAAGGGAGGGAAGTGTTTTAATTGTGGCCAGAAGAGCCACATAGTATGAAACTGTCCCCAGAAGAAGAACAAGTGCACTCAAGAAGATATTCGGACACAGATTGCCAAGTTGATGAAGAAGGAACAGGACCTCAGTCAAGACGACAAGGCTGAGGAGGTGAAAGATGAGGCCAAGCAGTGAGTGATTCCACTGACTTAGCCAAGGACAAGAATAATAGATCACAAACTGCTGGACAGACTGACATTTTACTCTCTGTAGTACCACCCCCTATGTCTAAATTATGCATGCATTCAAATATATCTGACCCTGTTATTCATCATCATGAATTGCCTAAAGAACTGACTCCAATGACTCAAGCACAGATGAAGGGCCAAAGAGGGGCAGAGAGCCCTAAAGGTGCATTATCAAGATGATCACTGGAATATGGGCCATAGAATGGTGCCGAGCCTTGAAATGGCTTGACGAATTACATGGACCATGAAAATTCATTTGACAATCCAAATCCCCAGGATAAGACCTATTGGTCCAAGCCCAGATCAAGACATTAACATTCCAATCTACCCATGCAGTCACCACCCTGATCAACAGTGGCTGCACAGGGAGTTCCATCAATAGGGCTTTTATCAACAAGCATCAACTGCCCACTCAGGCAACAGTGGCACCTATCCCAGTCTATAATACAGATGGGATAAAGAATCAGGCTGAATCAATTACCAAATATGTAGAGCTTAGGCTCACTATTAGCAATCATTTGGAATAAATCGATCTGGCAGTAACTGACCTAGGGACCAAAGAAGTGTTTCTTGGTCATGATTGGCTGATCAGACATAATTTGCTAATCAATTGGAAGACCAGATGCATCATTTTTGCTCGATGTCATTGCCAGAAGATTCTATTTGAACTACTGGATGAGGATCCTGAGGACCAGTGGGATGAAGAGATGGAAGACAGTGAAACAATTCTTGCCATCAATTTACAAAGGGCCATTAGCATTTGAGCAATGCATTATGCTAATGACCTAGTGGCAAAGGCCAATGCTGGCAAAGAGGAAAGGACATTGGAGGAGATGGTACCTGAATAGGCACAGGACTATTGGGATTTATTCAAGAAAGAAAGTTTCGACAAACTACCTGATGCCAAGCCCTGGAACTATGCCATTGAACTGATTCCCAATGCAAATGCCAACCTAGATTGCAAGTGTTACTCACTGGACAATAATGAGCAACAAGAGTTAGACAAGTTCCTCAAAGAGAACTTATCTAGTGGAAGGATCTGACCATCAAAGTCCCCAATGGCATCACTCTTCTTTTTTGTCAAAAAGAAGGACAGGAAACTTTGATCAGTACAGGATTATTGGAAACTTAATGAGATGACAATCAAGAATTGTTATTCACTTCCTTTAATTATGAAGTTAATGGACAAACTCCAAGGTGCAAAGTACTACACCAAATTGGATGTTCAGTGAGGGTACAACAATGTATGCATCAAGGAAGGCGATGAGTGGAAAGCTGCTTTTTGAACTAACCATAGGTTGTTTGAACCAACAGTTATGTTCTTCGGACTCACCAACTCACCAGCCACCTTTCAGTGGATGATGAATGATATCTTTAAAGATCTCATTGCCACAGGGAAGGTAACAATCTACTTGGACGACATACTCATTATGTCTAAAACCAGAGAGGAACACTAAAGGATAGTATGACAAGTACTATCCCTGATAAGGAAACACCAACTTTTCCTCAAGGCTGAGAAATGCGAATTCAAGGTATTAGAAACTGAATACCTTGGAGTCATAATCAGCAAAGGGAGCATCAGGATGGACTCTGTCAAAGTGGCAGGAGTAACTGAATGGCCAGAACTGATGAAGAAGAAAAAACTGCAATCTTTTCTTGGATTCACCAACTTCTACCGATGATTTATCTGAGATTACAGCAAGATAGTCCAACTTATGATGCAATTAACTGGGAATTCCCTATAGACTTGGGGAATTTCCCAATGGGCAGTGTTCAACAATCTTAAATGCTGATTAGCTGAAGATGTTATCCTGGCTATACCAAGTCAGGATGGAAGGTTCAGGGTGGAAGCTGACTTCAGTGAAGGCACAATTGGGGCTATACTCTCATAAGAACAGAATGGCAAATGGTGACCCATTGCCTTTATATCAAAGGTGCTCACAATAACTGAGCACAATTATGAGATTTATGACAAGGAACTCCTTGCCATAATGCTTGCTCTCGCTGAGTGGTGGCATTATCTCATTGGAGCCAATCACACTTTTGAAATGTGGACCAATCATCAAAACCTCCGATACTTTCAACAATCCCAAAAGCTTAATCGAAGACAAGTCAGATGGGTCATGGAATTATCTGAATATGAATACATACTGTACCACAAGGCTGGAGCAGCAAACAAGAAGGCTGATTTCCTCAGCCGCTGGGTGGATCATAACCAAGGAGGAGATGACAATAAAGAGATTGTATTATTACAACCAGAACACTTCTGGGCTATGATCATGTCAATGAAAGAGGAGATGCACAAACACATCAAGAGCACCATATGAGATCCATATAAATGGGATCAAAGGATCACCCCATCACTCAATCATGAGTGGGAGCTGAAGAAAGAAGAAGGATTGATCTGCTATGATGGGCAGATATATATCCCAAGGGATCATAGGCTTCAAGGTGACATCATTGCCACCTGTCATGATTATGCAACTGCCAGACATCCAGAGATCACTAAGACAAAGGAACTAGTCTTGAGGGAATATTAGTAGCTAAAGATAGACCATGATATCATCTGATATATCAAGGCTTGTGAAGTCTGCCAATGAGGCAAGACTTTAACACAACCCAGGGCAGCTCCACTCCACCCAAATAAGGTCCCTTCATCATCATAGACCCATATCTCAGTGGATATGATAACTGGACTTCCCAAAAGTGATGGCTATAACACAATCATCATCATAGTCGATCACTTCTCAAAGACAATCATTCTGATCATCTGCTCAACAGAACTCACATCTGAGAGATGGGTGAAAATACTACATGATGAGGTATATGCAAAATATGGCATATCTCAAGTAGTAATTTCAGACAGAGGATCACAATTCATGTCCAAATTCTTGGACAACCTATACCAACTCTTCAACATCAAATGAAATGCCTCAACAGCATATCATCCACAGACAGATGGCCAAATAGAATGGGCTAATCAAGAAATTGAAAAGTACCTCAGACTTTTCATCAGTTACCGATAGGATGACTGGATGGAATGGCTCACATTAGCTGCATTCCAACACAATAACAGAGTCCACTTAGCAATGGGCAAAACACCGTTCTTTGTGAACTATGGACAGAACTCACCAGTCATGCAAATGGGATGGTTACATACAATGACATCAACATCAATAAACTTCACAACAACAATGGCAAAGATCCATGAAGAAACCAAGACCACACTCGAAAAGGCTGCCACAATGATGAAGAAGCAATACAACAAACACTGACATCCAGCACATGAATATTCAACTAATAACAAGGTTTGATTAGATACATCAAATCTCCATCTGCCATGACCAAAGCAAAAGCTCACAGACAAATAGACAGGACCATTCAAAATCGTTACCAAGATTGGCAACTCCATATAAACAGCACAACACCAAGACAACAGCTTTTGTGGAGCACTTGGCAACAGCAGGGGTAACAGCTCTATGACAGACAATATCTTTTATGAACAGCTATTAATAGCCAGATAACAGAACAGTATTTAAGTAGCACCATTTTCACTATAGTAGTTCCAGCATTAAGGTAAAGTTTATTCTTCACCATCTACTCTCAAGCTCAAGCTTCTTGCACCTTGAACCACTACCATTATTAACTTTGTGAACTCAGTCAGTCTAACCCAAAGTGCAAGGTTCTGAACTGTTTATCACATGTTGATAGTCATATGAGATTTGGGCTTAATAAGAGGCAGTAGTAGGGTCAGGTGAGGGAGACTGCTGAAAGAAGTCTCCTGGGATGTTCTCATCCTCATAGTTGGGTGAGAGTTCTGGGATCTATAGATTTCTGAATCCTGAGATACAAGAGTCATAGTCTCAGCTGGTTTGTCTAAGAGGGTATTGATGTCTTTCTTCTTCTTGAATGTCCCTTTGATGCAGGCTGCTAGACCCAGCTTTGGGTAGGAGGTCTGTCAAGAGCTGGTGGGATGTTCATCAGGATTTGGAGATGTCATGTAGAGAAAGGTCAGAGGTTATATTTTATAGGATGTGTTGAATGTGTTAAAACTTGTTGTAATGTCTGATTGCCTAAGCAGTAATTGAATGGCATCCCTGGCACAGCTGGATGATCACCAACAATCCCAACAATGTTCTGACAATAGAAGCAAGGAGTTCAAAGAACTTGTGATCAAAGTTCAGATCTGAGAGGTTGATAGAGGGCATTTAGTTTCCTCTGCACTAATAGGTATGAGGAAAGAGAAGGGGAAGCTTCAAGCTAATTGTTAGACCTAAGCATCATATGAACAGAAACATGTGATAAACAGAAGCTGCCTCACACTTCAGGCAGTTGTCTGAGTTCACTAATGCACTTCTGAATCAGTGTGTCACAAGGCCAAGAAAAATTGGCTCAAGAGTAGAATAGTGTGAATAAACTTTAGCTTGAAGCTGGGAATTACCAGCAAGAGCAAGCAGTCTTAAATACTGTACAGGGTCAGCTATTACTACTATAACTAATTGTGTGTTTCTTGGTCCATTGTGCCCATTGTCCTAAGGTGTTGCTATTTTATATAAAAGACTGGTTGTGCATTGTCAGGCAATGCTGTTGCATCAAAAGATAATGACTGACTTGGCTAGTTGTGCTGACTAAGCCTCATCTCATGGTCCTAAGCACTTAGGTTAGGCACTCTGACTAAGCATAAATAGAGGTTAATCCAGGAAAAGAATGGAAAAATCATAACAAAGACTGTGGGACAGACTTAGTCATCATAATAAGGCCAAGTCTATCATTGTCTTTTGATATAATGATGCCTCTTGACAGTAGACAACAATGCTTTTGTAGATAGTAATGATGCTCAAGGACAAGAGCACAAAGACTTAGACAGACACAATTAGTAGTAGTATATTTATCTCAATGAATGAATGGTATATAAGTAGGATAGTTCTCACTGTATAACCCCAGCTTTGAGCTAAAGTTTATTTCTTACCATTCTATCTTGAGCCTTTTGTAAATAGCCTTAGAATATAAAGCCATATAAATGCATACAGTGAACTTAGGCATGACTGCATGAATACAATACAGCATCTATTTATCACATGTTTAGATCATATGCCACTTGGGCTTAACAGAAGTTCACTGACTCAGCAGTAGAAGACATATATAAAGCCAAAATGTATAAGCTCCAAATAGATAATAAAACAGCCAGCAAGTATTTCAGAGAACTTGAGTGACTGACCTGCTTTACTGACTTCCACCATGATATCAGCAAAACTAGTTACATGGTCATCACTCTGAAAGTCAGTGTTTCTCAGTCACACACTAAGATCATCTCAGATATTAGCATCAACATTCTTGAGAGGTATGATGTCTGGAAGGAATAGATCATCATCATAAACTATGAGTAATAATGCCAGAAGATGACTAATGTAATAAACTAAGGACATGACAAGAAAACTGGTTATAGCCATTCCTCTAAGATCAACATCAGATACCTGAAGATAATAGGCTTCAACATGACTACCACAGCCAAAGAGAAGAAGACAGCCATCAAAGTCACATATACAGATCAGAAGAAGTCCATAGACATTGACTAAATAAAGAAGAAAGAGAAATGTTTTAACTGTAGAGAGAAGAGTCATCTCACAAAGAACTACCTGAAGAAGAAACAGATATATGAGAAAATACAAGCACAAATTGAGGAGTTTCAAAAGGAAGCTGACACTATGGAAGAAGAAAATAGCAAAGAGACAAAGATTGTAAAAGTAAAAGATAGAGCCAACAAGTGATGATTCCACTTGCTTAGTCTATAGATTAAATAGTGTGCCCTTGACAGCTGCTGGTTGGACTTGTGATACTTCTGTAAATACTTGTAAATTATCAATGCATTTGAATATACCCACCTCAACTCCAGCACTGAATCCACTGAAGGAATCAAAAAAACTAAAAAATCAATTACTCATAGACTGAACAGACCTCTAAGAAATCTGCACCAGGATAGTTCAAACCATTCAGAACAGAGCAGACTTGGCATGCCATCAAATATGTCAAAACAGAAGAAAAAGTGAAGGCCATACTCAAGAATTGGATACATAAAGCCTGAACCAAGGAAATAATCAATAAGATGATAAAAGAAATGAGGAAAGTGGAGAGAGCTTAGGCATTGAAATAGTTGGACAAGTTAAAGAAACTCCAGAGATATATTCAGCAACAAAAGGCTAGAGGAAGAGATCTATTAGTCAAAACACTGATTGAAACACTGAAGAGCCATGCCATCTATATGGCTACAGCCTTGATTAACAATAGCTGTACTGAGAGTTTGATCAATCAGGATTTCATTGTAAAGAATCACCTTCCTACTAAAGCTACTGCTGCTCTCATCCCAGTCTATAACATGGATGGAATCAGGAATCAGGCTAGATCCATCATGACATTTGTTGAGTTATATCTAGTAATTAGAGACTACACTAAGCAGATCAACTTGGCTGTCACCAACCTAGGCTTCAAGAAAATATTTTTAGGGCATGACTGGCTGATCAGACATAATCTGCTGATCAACTGAAAGACTGGTAGAATCATGTTTGCATAGTGCCAATGCTATAAAACCCTCTTCATCCTACCAGATGAAGACTCAGAAGACTTATGAAACAAAGAGACAAAGAAAAGAGAGATGATCTTAGCAGTTGATGTTGAAGAAGCCATCTGCATATGAGCAGTACACTATGTTAACAACTTGGCAGCAAAGGCCAACACCACTAAGAAAGTTAAGACATTTGAAAAAATAGTGCCTGAATGGGCAAGAGACTTTCAGGATCTTTTTAACAAAGAGAACTTTGACAAACTCTCTGACTTGAAGCCTTGAGATCACACTATTGAATTAATCCCCAACATGAACACCAACTTAGACTGTAAAGTCTATCCTCTCAACCAGTATAAACAGAAAGAGCTTGACAAATTCCTGGACAAGAATCTAATGAGTGGGCATATTCAACTCTCCAAATCTCCCATGGCACTGCTGTTTTTCTTTGTCAAAAAGAAGAATGGCAAGCTATGACTCATTCAGAACTATTAAAAACTCAACAAGATGACAATCAAAAACTGGTATCTATTACCACTCATCTCTAAGCTTATAAACAAGCTATGAGAGGCAAAGTACTATTTGAAACTCAATATATGATGGAGATACAACAACATCTATATAAAAGAGGGAGACAAATGGAAGGCAGCATTCTGAATTAATTGAGGATTGTTTGAGCCCATGGTAATATTCTTTAGACTCACTAATTCCTCTGCAATATTCTAGTGGATAATAAACAGCATCTTCAAAGAACTCATTGCCACTAGAAAGGTTACTATTTATCTTGACAATATTCTCATCATGTCTCATAAAAAGAAGAATACTGTCATCTGATCTGTCAAGTTCTGATGATTATGAGAAAGCACAAGCTATTTCTCAAAGCAGAAAAATGCAAGTTTGAGATGCTCAAAATGGAATACCTAGAGGTTATCATCAGTAAAGAAAGCATTCAAATGGATCCAGTCAAGGTTTATGGCATAACTGAATGACCTGTATCCACCAAGAAAAAGAAGCTACAGTCATTCCTCAGATTTACCAACTTCTATTACTGATTCATCAGGGACTACAGCAAAACCATATGGCCAATAACCCAACTCATGGGTAATACACTCTAGGCCTGGAGAATCATGCAGCTCAATGTCTTTGATCATCTGAAGAAGCAGCTAGCCAAGGGCATTGTTCTCACTATTCTGATGGAATAGGAGAAACTTCAGATAGAAGCAGATTCTAGAAAAGAGACTATAGGAGCTATACTGTTACAAGAGCAGAAGGAAAGATAATGATCAGTCATCTTCTTATCAAAGGCTTTCACAATAACCAAGTGGAACTATGAGATCTATAATAAGAAACTGCTAGCTATCATGCTCATACTGACAGAATGGCAGCATTATCTCATAGATGCCATCTAATGATTCAAAATCTGAACAGATCATCAAAACCTCTATCACTTCCATCTCTCTTAGAAGCTGAACTGACGCCAAGCTCAGTGGATCACAGAACTCACTGAGTATGACTTTACCCTCTAACACAAGGCTGATATAATAAACTAAAAAGCTGATCTCCTCAGTTGCCACACTGACTACAATCAAGGTCAGAATGATAACAAGAGAGTCTGTCATGCTACTATCAAACAATCACAAATGTCTGGCATTGCTTCCATTGGAGTCTGATTTTATATGCTGCTGGCATTGAAGGATGACAAGGATGATGAGATAAGCAATGATAATGAGAGGAATGAGTTCAGATGGCTGATAGATTATATTGGTCAGAGTGATGAGAATAATTACATCAGATAATCAGAGAGTTTAGTAGGTGTATTAAATCTTAGCTTGAGACTGAAGTACATTACTGTATCCTACTGTCTTAAATACTGTTTAAAAGCCTTTTGCCTTACAGATGATTATTGTCTGGTTTCCATGTCCTTTGCTCATTGTTTTAATAATAATAACTGTGCCTATGCCTTTGAGCATCATTGTCATCTGGTAGTGTCATTGCTATAGCAAGTTTTCTATGTGTCACAGCCTTTATTATGAAGAGAGCATGGGATAATGACTACTAGTATATCATTACCAGCTGCTTATTGTGTGTTGATAAATAAGATGCAGTGTTATGATTTTCTCTATTTTCTTCTCTTTTTTTTTTTTACCCCTATTCATGCTCAGTCAGAGCACCTAAGCCAGTGCTTAGGACTGTGGGACAGTCTTAGTCATCACATCAACAATTGCCTTGTGACATGTAGTGATGCTCTAACAATGAGACAATCCACCTTTTGTAGGTAACTACAACATTCCAGGACAATGAGTACTATAGCACAGATGCTCATAATTAGTAATGCTATATTTATCTAAGAGATGAACAGTATATAAGCAGCATAGTTAGCAACATGTATCTCTAGTCTCAAACTATTCTTTATTCTACTATTTCTACTCAAGTCAACTAAGCATTGACTTTGAAATATAATACTATCAAACACAAAAGTGAATTCAGATGTGATTGTATGAATGCAATACAGCATCTGTCTATCATGTGTATATAGTCATATGTCACTTAGGTCTCACAATTAGTTTGAGACTTCTACTTCCCTTTTTTTATGCCCACTAAGAGTGAAGAAAACCAAATGCCATCAATCAACATCACAACCACCAATCTCATAGATGACTTCTTTAAGCTACTGGCTTCCATTATTAGAATGCTTTTAAGCTCACTTGCCATCATCTAACTTTGCTGCAGACATTAATCAGTTATAGCTTGAGTAGTCAGACACTACCATTCTTTCCAACAGATTCAGCAAATATTATGCAATGTCATCTCTGATCTCCCCCTCCATAATATCCCTCTCTCTACCAGAACCTTCTTTCAGCCTGTGTTTGGAATTATACCTAAAGCTGAGCATAGTTACCTGAGTAAAAGGCATGCTGAGAAAGAAGAAGAATCTAGACAATCTAATAAACTTCCTCAAACTACTAGCAGACACAATGAGCATTAGAACACAGAGTTCAGGAACCTCTGAGTCCTGCTGCATATCTCTGACCATAAAGATGAGGACCTCTCCAATAACTTCTTTGAGGAGTTGCTATCTCTTGACTCTTCCACCACTTCTCATGAATCCAGCATTGGAGACTGTGCCAGAGACTCTATTGATGAGGTTGGAAGACTTGCAGGCAGAGGATTCAGGTATGCCATCTCTTGAGAAAGTCCTATTCCCCTAACCCTCAGCCTGCTCTTATTGACCTCCAGCAATCTCTATAAGCACTCTTTCAACACATCTGCAAGAAGAGAGTTTGAGGCAGAAGGGTACAACTTCAACAACTCAGGAATCTTTGACTGGCTGGATGCAGAAGAAAGAGAGCTTGATCATCAGCAGCAAGAGGCTGATAAAGCCTATTACAATGCACAGTACAGACAGCAAGCAAGAGAAGAACAAGCAGTAGAGTGAGGATCAGCCTCACCTGAACATTATAGATTATATTCAGAAGATGAAGGAGATTTATTCTCAGGCATTCCTGCTAAAGAAGTCCAGCAAATTAGAGTTGCAAACCCTCCACTCTCTAGTTCCACCAATAGTAACAACAGCAGACCCCATGAGTGGGGTTCAGATAATGAAGACAGCTCCTAGTTAGAGCCAGCCACTGTTCTCACTGCAGATGAGGTCCAATGAATTGACAATAACTATGAGCCCTCTCCTCCTACCTATAAAGAAAGCACCAGTGACAGCTCTCTTTTTAGCAATGCCAGCTCAATCCTTGGAGGCTATAGAATCTGAGTACCTCCAGAGGTCAGAATCTCTGACAGAGCCCTCTGATGATTCTTACATAGATGTATCACCACCCTCTTTCTCAATGAACAGTTCTACAATGACTTTCACTGATATAGCTAGGAGATAGAGAGAAAAAGAGAGCCAGATTGAGGGGTCAGGCCTTTCTGACTTCATTGGCAGCCTTTTATTAGAACCTTCAGCATAAGCACTCAACTCTGAACTGATAGAGAGCTCCCCAGCAACAGTTTGGGCTTCTGAGCCATCTATTTATGATCTGCCTGCTGATGTCCTTGAGGAGAGCAAGAAGAACAATGAGGGGAAAGAGGAGGATGATGAGAATGAGAAGGACCTATCAGCTGAAATTGACCCTTAGATCCAGTATAGAGACACTGACAAAGAATAACTTGAGAAAGAGATTTAGCAGATCAGAGAAGAGGAATTTGAGGAGCTGTACTATGAAGGAACAGCAACATTATGGAAGGAAATCAGTTGGCTAATGATCCTTCTGGATAGAAGGTATTCAGCCACTGGTGATGATGAAAAAAGACACATTCTACAGTATGCTATGACTGACTATGCAATTTATATTTATAACAGAATACATTCAGAAAACTGGCTAAAGGTCCTACTGGCCTTTAAGTATGAGATTCAACTTATACTGAGGACTCCACTGGTTCTCTTTAAGCATGCTGTATATATGGCACTATCTATTCAAACAACCAGTATCTGATCTTTCTGGCCTATGACATCAAGCCAAAAAGCCACCTTCTGGGCTATACAGCCCAAACTTCAGAAACCTCTATGACTGATCAGATTCTGAAATCCATAGACTGGCTCAAAAAGCCAACTACTTGAGGCCCAACCCCCTGCAGACCAGAACTCTGAAGAAGATAATCCTGAAGCCATAAAACTTGGGTTTATGATATGAAATAGACAGATCATACAGATGGAAGCATATTCTGAGGAAAATCCAGTATCTGATAATAGGTCTCTGCATTTGCTCCCCAGACTCTTGGTAGAATGGCAATGACTACCCTTCAATGAATATCTCAATCTGATGGGCATATTACCACAGAACACTGCCATGCTTCAATGCAAACCAGACCTGCTTCAAACTCTCTGACCCTTTAAGAGTGTGTCAGATAACATTGACTGATTTATAGTTGACTGTGAACAATACTTTGAGATATACATTGTCTATCTCAGAGCAGACATGAACAAAGTCACTTTCACTGCCTCCTACTTTGAAAGTAAGGCCAAGTGATGGTGGATTCTGATTGCCCCAATACTATGCTCCACAATCTATCAGCATTACTGCTATCTGTCTTGGCCTGTCTTCAAGCAGATGATCCAAGACAAGTTCATTGATCCAGCTGTCTAGGAGGTGCACAAAAACAAGATGAAGGAGCTTTGTATGGGTGACAAAATTGCCAGCAAGTACTTCAATAAATTAGAATGGTTAGGGACACTAGCTGAAGTATAGGAAAGTACTGATGATGACAAGCAGATAGTTAAGTACCTTAAGATGGGGGTGCCTCTATCTTATATCAGCATAATTTCTAATATAGGCACCAACATCCCAAAGAGGTATGATGCATGAAAGGCAAGAATCATAGAGATGAACAAGGAAAGACTGCAACAGTAGGCAGCTAATATGGAGATCATAACTAAACAGAAGAAGCCCCATCTGACCAACAATAGAAAGGGCACTGGCAGCAGAACACCAGTAAAGAACAGCATAATATTGACTCCCTTCCATACCATGCAGAAAACTGGAACAGAGATCATGTATACAGATAGTGGAAAGCTGAAAGATATAGATTGCCTCAAGAAGGAGAGAAAGTGTTTCAACTGCAGACAGAAGAGCCATATATCATGAGATTGCCCTAAGAAGAAGCACATATAGGAGGATATTCAGGCTTAGATCATGAAGTTGCAGAAGAAAGCAGAAGGACTTGAGGATCTGGGAATAGAGACTTGGGTCAAGGAGGTAAAAGATGAGGCTGACTAGTGAGTGATTCCACTAGATCAGCCAAAGGACTTATTAGTGTGTCACAAGGAGCTGTGGGTCAGACTCATATACTCTCTGTATATAGTCATATTTATGTGCATTCAAATATACCCTGAGTTGCTTCTCCTACCATTACAAAAGAATCACATTAACAAACTCAATCACCCCTGGGCCAAACAAGAAAAGAGACCTCCAATGAATGGTTGAAACCATTCAACACAGAATAGACTTAGTGATGCATTAGGAATGCCAAAACTAATGAAGAATCAGTTGCTGCCTTATGAGGATGGATCTATCAATCAAGAACCAGTGAAGTAGATGATGAACTAGTCTGAGAAATGAGGAAAGCAGAAGGAGGAAGAGCATTAGAATAGCTGGATGAACTCTGGAGCCCAAAAAGATTTATCTGATAGCAGAAGACATGAGGACAGGATCTCATGGTAAAAGCACAAATCCAAACACTCACAAACCAAGCCACCTTTACTGTCACTGTGTTAATTGACAGTGACTGTACAGGAAGCTCTATCAACTGAGCCTTCATCAACATGCACCAACTCTCTATCAAAGCCACTGTGGCACCAATCTCAGTCTATAATGCTGATGGAACCAAGAATCAGGCTGGCTCAATTACAGAATTTATCAAACTCTGAATAACTATCAGGAATCATTCAGAGAGGATTGATTTAGCTATCATAGAACTAGACACCAAAGAACTATTCCTTGAGCATGACTGGTTAATATGCCACAATCTGCTTATTAACTAAAAGACCCAACAAATTACCTTTGCCTGATGCCACTGTTGAAAGGCACTATTCTTACTCTCAGACAGCAACCCTGAGAACTGATAGGATGAGAAGATGAAAGATGGTGAAACCATCCTTGCCATAGATATGAAACATGCATTACACCTACAGGAAATCCATCATGCTAATGGTCTGACAGCCAAAGTGAATGAGAAGAAGAAGACCAAGATATTTGAGGAGATAGTATCTGAATGAGCATGAGACTATTATGACTTGTTTGAAAAGAAAAACTTCAATAAACTCTCTGATCCTAAGCCATGGTGTTAGACTCAAGCATCACATGAACAGACACACATGATAGATAGATATCACCTCACACTTTGAGTGATCAAATGAATCCACTGATGCATATTCTGATCAGTGTGTCACAAGGCCTGAAGAATCAGCTTGAGGGTAGAATGAGATGAATAAACTTTAGCTCAAAGCTGGAGTTTCCAGCAAGAGCAAGCAGTCTTAAATACTGTACAAGTTGTAGCTAACAATACTACTATCTATTGTGTGTTGTCAAGTCCTTTGTGCTCATTGTCCTTGAGTGTTATTAGTGTATATAAAAGATTGATTGTGCATCATCAGGCAATGCAGTTGCATCAAAAGACAATGACAAACTTGACCAGTTGTGATGATTAAATCTTGTCTCATGATCCTAAGCACTTGTCCTTAGCACCCTGACTAAGCATAAATAGGAAAGAAAATGAGGAATAAGGTGAAAAATCATAACATTACCTTCTCTTTAAGACCATCATCCTGATGGCTTAATTCAGGGACAATTCATAGTCATGGATGGCCACATCAGCATTTATAAATTTTTCATTTACCTATTAGTTGGATTCAGGCCCATATCCTTTTCAGCTGATCAAATAATCAACTGTTGTTGTTGTTCCTTCTCTCTGTGCTCTGACTTTTCATAATCTGTGGTTGAGGATCTGGTCAATCTTGTAGTGTTTCTTATCATCAATTAGTTCTAGAGAGGGATGTGGAGAGCATTCTTGGTTAGAGAAGGCAGATGCAACATACAGTGTCAGGAGGGATTCATTGAATATATCATGAATTTTTCAAAAAGTGGATAGGCAGAGTTTATATGCAGAGTCACCAACTTTTTTGAGAATAAGAAACAGCTCTGTCCACTTGTCTGATAGCTTTTTCTTTGGTTGAGGGAGGTGAAGGTTAGTAGTATCCAACCAGACTTTATCATTGACAGTATAAGTATGTGCCACCCATCAATATTTATCATATTGTGCCTTCATTGCAGAGGCTGCTTTGTTCAGAGCTGATTTGGTTTCAGCATGGATTTTTGCCATTGTTGAGGTAAAATCTGAGGATGTGGGGATGGTGGTGTGTTGTCAGTGAGTTTGAGTGATGTTTAGATGTCATCTATGGTTGACAAAGAATGGTGTTTTGCTAGTTGATGAGTGGACATAGTTGTTGTGTTAGAAGGCAGCAAGAGCCAACCATTCTATCCAGTCATCTTGTCAGTAATTAATGAACAATCAAAGGTATTTTTCAACCTTCTGATTGGCCCATTCAGTCTAATCATCTGTCTGCAGGTGGTATACCATGAATGCATTCTGTTTGATGTTTAATAGCTGATACAAGTCATCTAAGAACTTCAAGATGAACTGGGGGCTGTGATCTGAAATGATGACTTGAGGCATCCCATATTTAGCATAGACTTCATTGTGTAAAATCTTGGCCCACTCTTCTGATAATAATTCAGTTGTACAAGCAATCAGGATTATAGCTTTTGAGAATCGGTTGATGATGATAAGGATGGTATTATACCTATTACAATCCAGTAATCCAGTGACCATATTGACTAAGATATGAGTCCATGATGATAATGGTATCTCATTAGAATTCAGAGGCATGAGACAGAACTGAGTTGATGATTTTTCTCTTTAGCATACTTCATATCTCTTGACATATGCAATGATGTCTTTGTCTATTTTTGGCCATCAATACTCCTATAGTATGAGTTTCTTGGTCTTGACAATACTTGAATGGCTGGCAGTCACATAGTTATAGCAATTGGTGATAATTTTGCCCTGAAGGATATGATCCCTTGAAATATAAATCTGCCTATTATAGCAGATTAGCCCATCTTCTTTTACCATTCCTCATTCATGATTGAGTGATGAGGCTATTCTTTGGTCTCACTTTTTAGTGTCACAGATAGTGCTCCTGACTTGCTTATGGATCTCTTCCTCTGTTGGCATTATCATGGCCCTAAGGTGCTTAGGCTTCAATATCATCACCCTTTTATTATCATGCTCTCTCTGATCATGATCAATTCTTCAGCTAAAGAGGTCAGCTTTCTTGTTTGCTGTGCTGGCTTTATGATGTAGCATGTACTGGTACTGGCTGAGTTTGGTTACTCAGTGTGCCTGGTGTCAGTTCAGTTTCTGGAGCTGTCAGAAGTATTATAGGTTCTGGTGGTCTGTCCAAATCTTGAAGATTTCCATAGCCCCAATCAAATAGTGCTGCCATTTTTTCAGAGTGAGCATGATGGCAAATAGCTCTTTGTCATAAATCTCATAATTCTGCTCAGTAACTGAAAGTGCCTTAGAGAGGAATACTACAGGACACTATTTTCCATCCTGTTCTTAGGGCAAGATGGTGCCTATTGCTCTCTCACTTGAGTCAGCCTCCACACAGAATTTCCCTTTCTGGATAGAGATTGCAAGTATCATGTCTTCAGCAAGTCATCTTTTTAGGTTGTCAAATGCTGCCTGCTGAGATGGCCCCCAGGTCCAAAGGGTGTTGCTGGTCAATTGGGTCATTGGTTGAATGACCTTGCTATAGTCCTGGATGAATCAGCAATAAAAGTTTGTGAACCCAAGGAAAGACTGTAATTCTTTCTTTTTACTTGGTTCAGGCTATTCTGTTATGCCTGCCATTTTGATGGGATCCATCCAGATGCTCCCTTCACTGATGATGATGCTGAGGTACTCTGTCTCCAGCACCTCAAACTCACACTTTTCTGCCTTGAGGAACAGTTTATGTTTTCTTATCAGGGCAAGCATCTGTCACACTAGCCTCCTGTGCTCTTCCTTTGTCATTGACATGATTAGAATGTCATCAAGATAGATGGTGACTTTTCCAGTAGAGATGAGATCCTTAAAAATGTTGTTCATCATCTATTGGAATGTGGCCAGAGAGTTGGTAAGTCTGAAGAATATCACTGTCAGCTCGAATAGTCTCTGATTAATGCAGAAGGCTATCTTCTATTTATCCTCCTTCTTGATTCATACATTATTGTACTCCTACTGAACATTGAGTTTGATATAGTATCAGATCCCTCATAGTTTATCCATTAGCTCTGAGATAAGAGATAATAAGTAGTGGTTTTTAATTGTCATCTTGTTGAGCCTTTGATAGTCCTATACAAGGCAGAGTTTACCATCCTTCTTTTTGATGAAGAAGAATAGTGATGCCATTGGAGATTTTGAAGGTCAAATCCTCCCACTGGACAAATTCTCATTGAAGAACTTGTCAAGTTCTTGTTGCTTATTGTGTCTGAGTGGGTAGATTTTACAGTCAAGGTTGGCATTAGCATTTGAGATTAACTTGATTGCATGGTCTTAAGGTTTGGGCTCTGGTAGTTCATCAAAGCTCTCTTTTTTGAAGAGATCTTTGAAGTCTCAAGCCCACTCGGATACCATTTTTTCAAATGTCTTTTCAGCCTTCTGTTCATTGACTTTAGCTGTGAGGTTGTTAGTATAATGTATCACCCAAATGTGTATTTCCTTTTGAAGGTCAACAGCAAGAATGGTTTCTCCATTCTCCATTTCCTCATCCCAATAATCCTCAGGATTCTTATCTGGTAATTTGAACAGAAGTTTGCAGCATTTATATTAAATGAAAGTTACTCTTCCAGTCTTTCAGTTGATTAGCAGATTATACCTGATCAGCCAGTCATGACCAAGAAAGATTTTTTTGGCTCTCAGATCAGTTACTGCAAGATTGATCCTTTTAGAATGATCTCTGATTGTGAGTCTGAGTTTGACAAACTTGGTAATTGAACCAGCTTGGTTTTTGGTTCTGTCAGCATTATAGACAGGAATTGGGGCTGCTGTTGTTCTGGTGGAAAGTCCATTCTTCTCGACAAAGGTTTAATTGATCAAGCTTTCTGTATAGCCACTATCGATCAAAGCAGTTACTGCATAAGTTGAACAGATTGTCAGTGTCTTGACTTGAGCTTTGATGAGGAGATCCCACCTAGGAGTCTTGGACTGATGAATAAACTTTCATGGTCCTTGTAGTTCATCAAGCCACTCCAAGGCTCAGCACCTTTCCATATCTTTTAATCCTCTGATTGCTTTGTCAATGACTTCTTTGACTCTTGTTTTATGGATCCAGTTCTGGAGTATGGCTTTTGCTATTGCTTCATCCTTGGCATCTTGGATGGCCCTCTATATCCACTTAATATTGAATAGTTTGAGCCATGTGGTTGGGCTTGCTGCTCTTGTTTGGCCTATAAGCATTTGAGCTTTCTTTTGCTGTGATTTTGCTGTGATTCTTTGGTGTGTGTGTTTGATGACTAGAGTATATTTGAATGTGTAGGTATGGTAGGCATAGGAGTAACTACAGGGATATTATTAGTCCAACTAGTGGCTATTGATCACACACTATAAGATTCTTTGGCCAGCTCAGTGGAATCACTCACTGACTGGCCTTATCTTTTACCTCCTCAACCTTGGTTTTCATCCCAAGATCCTCCTCTTCTTTTTGTAGCTCAGTGATCTGAACTTGAATATCTTTTCAGGTTTGCTTCTTCTTTGGACAGTCTTTGGCTATATAGCCTTTTTGCCTGCAGTTAAAGCACTTTTCTTCTTTCTTTATCCAATCAATGTTCATAGGCTTTCCTGTCTCTGTGTATGTTGTTCTGGTTCCCATTTTCTGTGTTCCATAAGCAGGGACCATAGAGAGTCCTGATGATTTTCCAGCAGTTGTCTCTAATGACTTGTTCAGAATTGGTGGAGTTGATTTCTTCAAGTAATCTTGCAGGATTGACAATTCCACTTTCTGCCTTTGTCACTCCTTGTACATTTCAATGACTCATTCCTTTCACTCATTGTATCTGACTGGCATCAGGGTTTTAATGCTGATCACTGAAATTATTGTAATATATAAGGAGACTCCTTTCTTGAGAGTCTTGATCATCTTTCCCTTGTTTTCTGTGTTATCCCTAATACCAGCGAGCTTTATGAGCCACTCTAACTTGTTGAAATAGTCTGTAGCTGCCCTATCTTCCATTTTATAGTCTTTGATCTTTTGCTTGTGAATCTTCTGGACTGCTGAGTTGATGAACTTATCATAGAGCATTTGTTTAAATATTGGCTACAAGGAGTATCAGTAGTGTTCCTGAGTTGATGATTGGAAATTCAGAAAAATCAGGATCTACCAGGTGTTTGCCTTCTCTTTGAAGTATGAGGCAGCAAATACTATCTTATTCATGTCAGTCTCAAAAAATCTGATATAGACTTTGAAGTATTGTTTACAGTCAACCAGAAACCAGTTGATATCACCAGAGGCTCCTTTGAAGGGGTGAGGTTTATAGAGCAAATCAGGGTGGCATTGTAATATGATGGCATCAGCAGGTAATGCACCTATAGAGTTGGGCCAGTCAGAGAATGGAGGACATCACTATTCTGCTAGTGACTCTGGAAATGAGTGAAGAGAATTATTGTCTGTGACTGGACTTCTCTATAGAGCAGCTTTCTTTCAGACAATAATCCATTCTGTACTGTGAAACCTAGATGGACAGCTTCAGAATCATCCTGAACTGGTTTCTTCCTGCTTCCTGTGGCTTTGTCTGATGAGAGCTGTGCTCCAAGAATCCAGCTCCCCTTGTTGGTCCATAGGTTTTGGTATGAGGTAGATGAGTTTGTCAGCTGTGGTTGGGACTTCAATAGTTGAGTTGCCATCAATTGAGATGAGGGGGCAGAGTATGAAAACATACTTTGGATAGATAAAGCTATATACATGGCTTGTTTTGGGGTGACAGGGAGTGTTCACAGCATTGGTCATATGGATTCTGGTATTTGATAGGCCAGCAGCTTTTGAAGTGGATCTTCAGGATGTTTTTTGTTGTACTGCATTGCAGCATATTCAGTTGCTGCATATCTTAGGATTTCTGTTCTTTCATTAGATGTAGAATGAATATATAACTGTCCTATCTGTGATGCTACTCAGATAGCATTGCACCATAAAAAGTTTACTCTCTGCAGATAGAATTCCTGATATTTCTGTGCCCTCACTTCTTGTATTGCCCTTTCCAATTCTTCTTTATCAGTGTCCTCTTGAAGTCCATAAGTGAGCTTTTCCTCTGCACAAGATGGGTCACTACTCTCAGTTTTCTCATTCTCCCTGTTCTTGTTGCCCTTCTCTTCCTTGAAGAGAGAAGCAGTAGGCAGGTTGTAGAAACTCTCCATGCCCTCTTGTGGTCATACTATCAATCTACTGTCCTGGCTGGATACTGGGTCCAGCTGTGGGACCCAAAAAGTCTGAGGCATTGAGGTAAGTGGAAGCTGGCTGACTTCCAATATCAGAGTCATACTGATTCCCTTCTGTCACTTGTGCTGCTGCCACTTGCTTGTGATAGAGCTGAATGTTTCTTCTGTATCCATCATCAAGAAGCTGCCTGATCATCCAACTTCCAAGAAACCCTCAAAGAGCATGGACAGAGATGTGGATAGTGCCAGAGACTTGTAGTCCATAGAGTCCAAGGACAGACTCATCATCCCCAAGCATAGTGTCAGTGCTAGGAGTTTATCAGGGAGAGAGATATTATGGGGTTGGAGGGCACTGGACAGTTCTCAGAATGTTGTCCTGAGATGGAGGAGGATGGCTGGAGCTTCTTGCTCTGGCTTCTGCAGTAAGGACTTTGGCATTTACCCAGACCTCCAGGGTCCAAGAGTCGGAATCAGTGCTTGGCTCTCTAAAGACTGGAGTTGAGGGCAAATGGTCAGCATAGATGAGTGTGAGTACTGATGTGACTTCAGGTTGAAGTTCATACTAGGTGGATATATTGGCCCTTGCTAGTCAGTCCCTTTTGACATCCCATTGCTGCTCTCTATACTGGCAATCATACTCAGCAGCCCTCCTGGCATACTTTTGCTGGATAAGGTGCTTCTTGAGCTCACTTTAGGATGGCTGAAGGATATTTTGCTATCTTTGTTCTTCTTGCCAAAGAGCTTTATTGTGGTTGAAAAGTATATTGAGGTCCTATGCTAAGAATAATCAGTGAATGATTTTATTTCTATTTTCTTGGATTTGCCACTTGTCACTAAGTCAGTCTGAGGATGCCCTCCTCAGCTTACTGCTGGTTCTGACCAAGTGATGGTTTGAGAAAGTGGGACTATGAGGCTGGCTTCGAGGTGTTATGTGCTAGAGTCCTGCAGCCATCTGAGTGGAACTGAGGAAATCTTAGGTATAGTCACTAATCCCAAGGGTTCAAGAGGTTTCAGAATGGTTGAGAGATAGAGACTGCTAGAAGAAGTTCTTTGGGAGCTCTTCATCTTCATGATCAGAGGGTGGCTGCCAAGGGTTTCTGAATCCTGCAAGATGATGGTCACAGTTTTTACTGACTGGTCGAGAGGGGTATTAGTGTCTTTCTTCTTCTTAATCATACTCCTGATGTGAGCTGCTAGGTCCAGCTTCTGGTAGAGGGCTGGTCAGGGGCTGGTGAGATATTTATCAGAATTCAGAGATGTCAGAGAGGAGTAGATCTGAGATTATGTTGTGAAGGATTTAGTGGATATGTTGGAATTCATTGTAATGTCGAATAGCCCAGATGGTAATCAAGTGACATCTCCAGCACAGCTGGATAATCACAAGTAAGCCTAAAAGCATTCTGACAATAGAAGCTAGGAGTTTGAAGAACTCTCAATCAAAGTTGGAATCTGTAGTATTGATGATGGGCATTCAGTTTTCTCTGCACTATAAGATATGAGGAAAGAGAGAAGGAAGCTTCAAGCTAATTGTTAGACTCAAGTGTCACATGAACAGATATACATAATAGACAGATGTCACCTCACACTTCAGGTGATTGAATGAATCCACTGATGTGTATTCTGATTGATATATCACAAGGTCTAAAGAATCAGCTTAAGGGTAGAATGAGATAAATAAACTTTAGCTCAAAGCTGGGGATTTCCAGCAAGAATGAGTGGTCTTAAATACTGTACAAGTTATAGCTAATAATACTACTATCTATTGTGTGTTGTCAAATCCTTTGTGCTCATTGTCCTTGAGTGTCATTGGTGTACATAAAAGGTTGATTGTGCATTGTTGGGCAACACAGTTGCATCAAAAGACAATGACAGACTTGGCCAGTTGTGATGACTAAGCCTTGTCCCATGGTCCTAAGTGCTTATCCTTAGCACTCTGACTAAGCATAAATAGGGGAGAAAATGAGGAATAAGGTGAAAAATCATAACACATGGAACTATACTATCAAACTATTACCAAATGTGAATGCAAACCTTGATTGCAAGGTTTATTCTCTCAGACACTATAAACAAGAAGAACTTGATAAGTTCCTTGATGAGAACCTCACCAGTGGATGAATATGACCATCTAAGTCCTTGATAGCCTCTCTATTCTTTTTTGTCAAGAAAAAAGACAGCAAGCTTTGACTAATGCAGAACTATTGGAAGCTGAATGAGATGACCATTAAGAACCAATACCCTCTACCACTGATATCAGAACTCATAGACAAACTCTGAGGAGCCTGCTATTACACCAAGCTCAATGTTTGATGAGGATATAATAATATATGAATCAAGAAAAGAGATGAGTGGAAGGCAGCCTTCTGGATCAACTAAGGACTGTTTGAACTGACCATCATGTTCTTTGGACTAACCAACTCACTGGCAACCTTTCAGTAGATGATGAACAATATCTTCAAGGATTTAATCATCACTGGAAAGATAACAATTTATCTGGATGATATACTAATTATATCTCAGGACAAAGAAGAATATTGATGGTTGGTATGACAGGTCCTTGAGTTGATGAGAAAGCACAAGTTGTTCCTCAAGGCTGAAAAGTGTGAGTTTGAGATCCTAGAGACTGAATATTTAAAGGTGATAATCAGTGAAGGAAGCATACAGATGAATCTGATCAAGGTAGCTGAGGTAACAGAATAGCCTGAGCCAATGAAGAAGAAGAAACTGCAATTGTTTTTAGGGTTCACTAACTTCTACAGATGGTTTATCTGTGATTACAGCAAGATCATCTGATCTATAACACAACTCACTGGTAATGCCTCATAGAAGTGGGGCATTTTCCAGTCAGCAGAATTCAATGACCTGAAAAGAAAGTTAATCAAATATGTTGTCTTGGCAATCTCTACCTAAGAAGAGAAATTTAGAATGGAAGCAGATTCAAGCAAGAGAGCTATCAGCACCATCCTCTTTCAGAAGCAGGAGAGAAGGTGGTGACTGATGGCATTCCTTTTTAAGGCTCTATCAGTCACAGAAAGAAACTATGAGATCTATGACAAGGAGCTACTAGCCATTATGCTGACACTAGTGGAGTGACACTATTATCTGATCAGAGCCATGCAATCATTCAAAGTGTGAACAGATCATCAAAACATATGCTATTTCTGTCTTCTTCAAAAGCTGAACTGATGACAGATCCAGTAAGTGACAGAGCTCACTAAGTATGATTACACATTATATCACAAAGTGGGAGCAGCCAATAAGAAAGCTGATTATAACCAAGAAGAATATGACAACAGAGAGATGATGTTACTGAAGCTGGAGCACTTCTGGACAATGATAATGCCAACAGAGGAAGAGATTCATGACAAAATACACAGTGCAGTATGGCAATCAGGATTATGAGACCAAAGAATCATGATGTCATTAAATCATGAGAGAGGTATCATAAAGTGTGACAACTTACTTGACTATGATGGATGCATTTATATTCTCTGACAGCCAGCACTGCAGAGAGAAATTATTGTCACATCACATGATCATATAACAGCCAATCACCTGAGGATCTTGAAGATAAAAAAGCTGGTACTGAGAGAGTATTGGTGGCCAAAACTAGGACAGAATATTGACAAGTATGTGAAAGGATGTGAAACCTGCCAGAGGATCAAATCCTCCACATGAGCCTGACTGGCACCACTCCACCTGAATGAGATACTCACAACCCCCTGGACCCATATTTTCATTAATATAATCATCAAATTACCTGACTGCAATGGCTACAATACAATCCTTATTATTATTGACTGCTTCTCTAAGGCTATCATTCTAATCATCTGTTCTATCAAATTATCATTAGAAGAGTGAGTTAAGATCCTCAGAGATAAAGTTTATTTCAAGTATGGGATGCTGCAAGTTGTTATCTCTAATTAGGGCCCACAGTTCATCTCTAAGTTTCTTGATGACTTATACTGACTCCTCAGAATCTAGAGCAACACCTCTACCATGTATCACCCACAAATGGATAGACAGATAGAGCAGATCAATCAGAAACTTGAAAAGTACTTATGCATGTTTATTAACTATAGACAGGATGATTAGACAGAATAGCTTGCTTTCATGAGCTTTCAGCACAATAACTGTGTCTATTCAGCCACTGGGAAAACTCCTTTCTTTGTTAACTATAGGTGACACCCTAATATCACCATTATCATATGATTTCACACCTTCATACCTGCTTCTCTAAACTTTACCACTGAAATGATGAAAATTCATCTCAAAATACAAACCACTCTTGACAAAGCCACTGTTACTATAAAGATGCAATATGATAAACACTGCTGAGCAGTGCATACTTACTGCATCAATGATAAGGTTTGGCTCAACACAATAAATCTTCATCTACTTCACCCCAAATGGAAGCTGGCCAACAAATGAACTGGTCTATTTCCCATCTCAACAAAGATTAGTATCTCAGCATATAAGCTTTGGCTCTCCACCTTGTGGCATATCTATAACACATTTAATGAATCTCTCCTAACTCCATATATTGTGCCTACATTCTCAAATCAAGAATGATCTTCACCTCCACCCCCCAACCTCCTTGACAATAAGGAGCACTATGAAATCAACCAAATCCTCAATCACAAAATATGCAGAGTCAAAGCATGAGACAGAGGTATGACAACAACTACTGACTATCTGATCAGTTGGAAGAAGTATAGGCCAGAGTCAAACCAGTAGGTCAATGAGAAATGCATGAACATGGACACAGCCATATATGATTATGAATTATCTCTAAATTAAACCATCAGGATGATAGTCTTAAGGAGAGAGTAATGTTACAAATTTCTCTATCTTCTTTTCTTTTCTTTTACCCCTATTCACACTTAGTCAAAGTGCTTAAGCTAGTGCTTAGAACCATGGGACAACCTTAGTCAGCATATCAACCATTATCTCATGACATATAGCAATGCTCTAACAATGAGACAATCCACCTTTTGTAGGTAACCACAACATCTCAGAATAATGAGCACTATAGCACTGTTAGACCCAAGCATCATATGAGCAGAAACATATGATAAACAGAAGCTACTTTGCACTTCAGATAGTCATCTGAGTTCACTGATGTGCTTCTGAATTGGTGTGTCACAAAGCTGAAGAGGATTGGCTTGAGAGTAGAATAGTGTGAATAAACTTTAGCTCAAAGCTGGGGTTTTCCAGCAAGAGCTAGCCTCTTAAATACTGTACAAGTCCTGTGCTAAATATACTGTTACTAATTGTGCATTATCAAGTCCTTTGTGCTCATTGTCCTTGAGCATTGTTACCATATATAAAAGGATGATTGTGCATTATCAGGCAACACTATTGTGTTGAGAGACAATGACTGACTCAGCTGTTTGTGATAACTAAGCCTCATCTCACAGTCTCAAGCATCTGTATTTAGCACTCTGACTAAGCACAAATAGGGGTTAATCAAGAAAGAAAATGGAAAAATCATAACATTACCCCCTCCTTAAGACTATTATTCCAATGGCTTAATTTAGAGACAGTTTATATTCATATATGGCATCATTGGCATTTATCTGCTTTTCATTGACCCATTGATTGGACTCTGATCCATACATTTTTCAGCTGACAAGATAGTCAACTGTTGTCATTGAGCCACCCTCTTTTATATGGATTTTGCATAGTTTATGGTTTAAGACCTGGTCGACTTCATAGTGTTCTTTATCATCAACAAGATCAGGGGATGGTGGTGGTGGTTGGTCCTGATTTGGAAAGGCTGGTGCAATATAGGGCATTAACAATATCTCATTAAAGATATTGTAGACTTTCCAAGTGGCCAGTAACTTGATTTTATAGGTGCTGGCCCCAATTTTGGCCAGGATCAGGAAGAGGCTAGTGTATTTGTCAGCCAACTTGTATTTTGGGTATAGAAGATGAAGATTTGAGGTGCTGAGCCATACTTTGTCACTGGTAGCATACATATGTGCCAGTCAGCAGTGCTTGTCATATTGGATTTTCATTGCTGATACAGCCTTTTCAAGGGTTGTTTTTGTTTCAGCATGAATTTTGGTCATAGTGACAGTGAAGTCTGTGGATGAGGGGGTTGTGATGTGATGCCATTCAGTGTGCATAATGTTTGGATGTCATCCATGATTGATGAAGAATGGTATTTTCCCTATTGCCAAGTGGACTTGGTTGTTATGCTGAAAGGCTGTGAGGGCCAACCATTCTATCCAGTCATTCTGTTGGTAGTTAATAAAGAGGTGGAGGTATTTCTCCACCTCTTGGTTTGCACACTCTGTCTGGCCATCAGTTTGCAGATAGTATATGGTGGATATGTTTTGTTTGATATATAATAGGTGATAGAGATTATCAAGGAATTTTGAGACAAATTGAGGTTTTCTATCTGAGATGATGACTTGAGGTATGCTGTATTTGGCATAGACCTCATCATGCAATATTTTGGCCCAGCCTTCAGAAGTTAGCTCAGTGGAACAGGCAATCGGGATAATAGCCTTTAAGAAGCGATCAACTATGACAATGATTGCATCATAGCTATTACAGTCTGGAAGACCAGTGATCATGTCAACTGAGATGTGAGTCCATGGTGTTGCTGGAACCTCATTCAAGTGCAGTGGAGCTGCTCATGCCTGTGTCAATGATTTTCCTCACTAACAGACCTTGCATGCTTTGACATATGCAATGATATCATTGCCCATCTTAGGCCACCAGTATTCTCGCAATACTAATTCTTTAGTTTTGGCAATGCTGGAATAGCTGGCTGTGGCATAGTCATGATAAATAGCAATGATCTCACCATGTAGCCCCTGATTCTAGAGAATATAGATTCATCTGTCATAGCAGATTAATTCTCCTTCTTTTACCATTCCTTGCTCATGATTAAGGGATAGGGCCACTTGCTGGTCCCATTTGTGGTTATCCTGAGTTATGCTCTTGATGCACTCATGGATTTCTTTCTGTGTTGGCATTATCATGGCTTGGAAATGTTTGGGCCACAATAATGTGACTCCCACATTGTTGGTTCCTCTTTGATTATGATCTGCCCTTCAACTAAGAAGGTCTGCCTTCTTGTTTGCAGTTCCTGCCTTGTGATGGAGAGTATACTGATATTGGCTGAGTTCAGTGATCCATCTGGCTTGATGGCAGTTGAGCTTCTGAGGCTGTCAGAAATAGCAAAGATTTTGATGATCTGTCCAGATCTCAAACACTTCTGCAGCTCCGATCAGATAGTGCTGCCATTCCTCCAAGACAAGCATGATAGTGAGCAATTCCTTGTTGAAGATCTCATAGTTCTATTCAGTGATAGTAAGTGCCTTGGAAAGGAATGTGACTGGGCACCACCTTCTGTCCTGTTCTTGAGAGAGTATGGCTCTGATCACTCCCTCACTAGAGTTGACTTCTACTTGGAATTTCCCTTCCTGGGTTGGAATGGCAAGCACAATGTCTTTAGCTAGTCATCATTTTAGGTCATTAAAGGCATCTCACTGTAGAGGTCCCCAGGTCCAAAGAGCATTGTCAGTCAATTGTGTCATAGGTCTGATGACCTTGCTGTAGTCTTAGATAAATCATTGGTAGAAGTTTGTGAACCCAAAGAATGACTGTAATTTCTTTTTCTTGATTGGTTCTGGCCACTCTGTCACTTTTGCCACCTTGATCAGGTCCATGCAAATGCTTCCTTTGCTAATGATGACTCCAAGATACTCGGTTTTGAGTACCTCAAACTCATACTTCTCCACTTTGAGGAACAGTTTGTGTTTCCTCATAAGGGTTAGAACCTGTCGTATCAACTCTCAGTGTTTCTCCTTTGTCTTGGACATGATTAAGATGTCATCAAGATAAATGGTAACCTTTTCAGTGGCAATGAGGTCCTTGAAAATGTCATTCATCATCCATTGGAAGGTTGCTGGGAAATTGGTTAAGCCAAAGAACATCACCATTGGCTCAAACAACCTCTGATTTATTTGAAATGCAGCCTTCCATTCATCCTCTTTCTTGATTTGAATGTTGTTATAACCTCATCAGACATCAAGCTTGGCATAGTATCTGGTGCCTTGGAGTTTGTCTATGGGCTCTGAGATCAAGGGGAGGGGGTAACAATTCTTGATTGTTATTTCATTAAGTTTCCAGTAATCTTGGATGGGTCGAAGCTTGCCATCTTTCTTCTTGATGAAGAAGAATGGAGATGCCATCAGAGACTTTGATAGTCAAATTCACCTACTGGACAAGTTTTCCTCTAGAAACTTATTAAGCTTCTGTTGTTCATTATTGCCAAGAGGATAGATCTTGCAGGCCAGATTAGCATTTGCATTTGGGATCAGTTCAATCACATGATCCCATGGTTTGGGTTCAGAAAGCTCATCAAAGCTTTCTTTTTCAAACAGATCCTTGAAGTCTCACACTCATTCTGGCATCATTTCTTCAAATGTCTTTTTCTACTTCTGTTCATTTGCTCTTGCTGCTAGGTTGTTAGCATAGTGGACTGCTCATATGCAGATCTCTCTCTGTAGATCCACTGCAAGGATTGTTTCCCTGTCTTCCATTTTCTCATTCCAATAGTCATTGGAATCCTTGTCAAGTAGTTTGAAGAGGATCTTTCAGCATTTGCATCTGGTGAATATGATCCTTCTAGTCTTTCAGTTGACCAAGAGGTTGTAGCATATCAGCTAATCATATCTGAGGAAGAGTTTTTTGGTTTCCAGATCAGTTATGGCTAAGTTGATTCATTTGGAGTGGTCACTGATTGTGAGCCTGAGTTTGACAAACTTGGTAATCAAGCCAGCCTGGTTCTTGGTTCTATTGGCATTATAAACCAGAATTGGTGCCACTATGACTCACATTGAGAGTTTGTACTTGTCAATGAAGGCACAATTGATTGAGCTTCCTGTACAGCTACTGTTGATTAAGGCTGTGATGGCATAGCTTGAACAGGAGATGAGAGTCTCAATTTGGGCTTTAGCAATTAGGTCTCACCCTGAGGTTTTGGTTCATTGGATGTATTTTTGTGGTCTCTGAAGCTTGTTGAGCTATTCCAAGGCTTGGTTCCTTTCTGCTTTTTTCATTCCTTCTATCAGCTCATCAACCACCTCTTTGACCTGGGTCTGATGGACCCAGTTTTTGAGCACAGCCTTTGCTGCTGCTTGGTCTTTGGCATTTCCAATTGCTCTCCAGGTCCATTTGGTATCAAATAGCTTGAGCCATGCAGTGGGGCTCTCTGTCCCTGTTCAGCCTGGAGGTGTTTGAGTTTTGTTTTTGTGCAATTCTGTGATGTGCATTGAAAGTCCAGGTATATTTGAATGTGTAGATACAGTGGGCATAGGCATAGCTACAGAAATACTATCAGTCTGCTCAATGACTGTTGTTTGCATACCACAAGGTTCTTTGGCCAGTTCAGTGGAATCACTCACTGACCAGCCACATCTTTTACTTCCTCCACCTTGGTTTCTGCACCAAGTTCTTCTTCCTCTTTCTGCAAGTCAGCAATTTGTGCCTGGATATCTTCCTGTGTTCTCTTCTTCTTTGGGCAGTCCTTTGCCATATGGCCCTTCTGCCTGCAATTGAAGTATTTTTCTTCCTTCTTCATGTGGTCTATGTCTATTGGCTTGCCCATCTCTGTATATGTAGTTCTCATCCTAGTCTTCTGTGCACCATAGGCTGGGGCCATAGAGGGTCCTGATGATCTTCCAGCAGTTGTCCCCAATGTTTTGTTCAGGGTTGGCAGTGTCAACTTCTTCATATAATCTTGCAGCATCATTGATTCTACTTTCTGCCTTTGTTGTTCCTTGTACATCTCAATAATCCATTTCTTTCACTTGTTGTAGCCTTTTAGCATAAGGGCACATATGCTGATTGCTGAGATCATCATGATGTAGGAGGAAGGGGCCCCTCACTTGAGGGCCTCAACCATCCTTCCATCATTTGCCATATCATTCTGAATACTGGTGAGTTTGGCTAACTGTTCTAACTCATCAAAGTAGTCCATCACTATCTTATCAGCCATCTTGTACTCCTTGATCTTCTGTTTGTGTACTTTTTGTATGGCAGAATCAATGAATTTATCATGAAGCATCTGTTTAAAGACAGGCCATGAGGAGTATTGATAGTGCTCCCAAGTCGATGATCAGAAGTTTGAGGAAATCAGAATCCACCATGTTTTAGCCTTCTCTTCGAGGTAGAAAGCAGCAAAGACAACTTTATTCATGTTCATGCTGAGGTAACCAATGTATACTTTGAAGTATTGTTTACAATTGACTAGAAATCGATCAATATCATTGGAGGCCCCTTTAAAGAGTCAGAGCTTCCATAACAGATCAGAGTGGCATTGAAGGATAGTGGCATCATGGAGTAATGCATCTATTGGATTGGGCCAGTCAGAGAATGGAGGTCATTGCCATTCTTCCAGTGGCCTGAGGAAGGAATAAAGCAAGTTATCATCTGCTACTAGGCTTTCTTGCAGTGGTTCTTCCTTTCAAACTATGACTCTATCTCATATAGTGAATTTCAGCTATACTGCTTCCAGATCATCTCTGATCAGTTCTTTTCCAACACCACTCTCATTTGCTTAGTCAGAAGGGGGCTGGGCCTCTAGGATGCAGCTCTCTTTGCTGGTCCAAGAATTTTGATAGAAGGTCAGCACCTCTTTAGGCTGTGGTCAGGTTAGCAAGAGCTGTGTGGCCATTGATCAGAATGATGAGACAGAGTATGAAAACATACTTTAGACAGAGGGTGCTATATATATGGCTCATTTCAGGGTAACAGATGGTGACCACAGCATGGGTTGTATTGGTTTTGGCATCTGGTATGTGTTATGATTTTTCCTATTTTCTTTTCTTTTTCCTTCAGAAATGACCCTTATCTTTGCTTAGTCAGAGCACTTAGGCCAGTGCTTAGGACTGTGGGAACACTTAGCTCAGCAACCCAGTTGGTCATTATCTTATCATGCTGCTGTGTGCTGTGAAGAGAGAGACAATGCTCTTTTTGTTCCCAAATAGTGGTACAGCAGTAACAGCACAACAGCAAGACAACAGCTTTTGTGGAGAGCCTAGCAACAGCAGGGGTAACAGCTCTATGACAGACAATATCTTTTGTGAACTTTTATTAATAGTTAGATAACAGAACAGTATTTAAGTAGCACTGTTTTTACTGTAGTAGCTCCAGCATTAAGCTAAAGTTTATTCTTCACCATCTACTCTCGAGCTCAAGCTTCTCATGCTTTGAACCACTTCCACTATTAACTTTGTGAACTCAGTCAGTCTAACCTGAAGTGTGAGGTTCTGAACTGTTTATCACATGTTGTTAGTCACATGGGATTTAGACCTAACAATTAGCTTAATGCTTATCATTCCCTTTCTCAAGCCCAATTGTGCTGAGGAACTGAATGCCCCCTGCCTTTAATCCTTCTGACCCAAACTTTACCCACAAGTTCTCCAAACTCTTGGCTTCTATCATAGGAATCTTGATCAGTTTATTGGTGATCATACAGCTGTGCTGTAGATGCCAATCAATCATAGCTTGGACAATCAGGCACTATCATAAATTCCAATGCATTCAAACCATCCTCTGCAATGTCACATCAGATCTCCCTCTCTACAACATCTCTGCCTCTGCCCAACAGTCTTTCTGACCCACAGAAGGAACAGACCCTGAAAATGTCCCTGGGAGCTTGACTCAGAAACATTCTAGGGAAGAAGAGGAGCAGTGTCAGCAGCACACATACCTCCCATGACCCCCATCTGCAATTGTCTGAGATCCTGGAAACCTTTGGGCTACAGGATTTTGACAACTCTGATCCAACACCTCCAATCTGCCCTCTGAGCATAGTATCCCAGCAACAAGGATGACAAGCCCTGTCCCTAGCACTGGTATTAGGCACCATGCTAGAGACTTCTTGGATGCCCAATAGATGGCTTGAGAAACCATAGATTCCAGGGGCTGCAGGTCCCAAAGAACAATGTCAGCATGAAGCAGAAGTACTGACCACAGGACAGGAGTTGATAATGACCCCTATTGGAATGACAACAGCAATGAGCACTACTGGTGGTAAACTGCTACCATTGAGGCCGACCAGTTGGAGCACCATGCAGCTAGCAGTGATACTAGCAGAACAGAGAGCATACAAATGGTTCCAACAGAAACACAACCAACTCTGACCCCCTCTTTGGTCCTCTCCAGAGAGGACCAAATTTGATGTGCTCAAAACCTTTTCAAGTACAGGCAGGAGCAGGCACACATCAACAATGAGATCACAAGAGAGAATGCTCTCTTTGGGTGGTACCTTCAGATATAAGCAGCAGAGGAGCATCAAAGGAATGAGGGAGGTAGTCAGACTACCACAGCCATTGGAACAACCACCTCCGACTCCTCATTCTAAGAACTGGCCACTCCTGCCACTGAGTCCAACCTCTGAGCAGACTCAGTCAGGAATGAGACCTCAAGTTGCCTCAGTGACAGCTGCCTGTTATTGTATGAGAGTGATACCATTGCAGACACAGATGACATTCTCATATGGGAAAACAGGATACCAGAGGAGAGAGGAAGTATCAGAGGAGATGATGAGAGTATTGACCCCACCAGCGATCTCAAGAAGGTCCTTGATGGGAACTTTGCAGCTCTATTTCTCAGCCTGAAGTTTTACAGAAACTTCCACCAGTATCACAGAGCAATGGCATCAGAAACAACAAGTATCAAGGAGCTGCCAGAGCAGCTCAAGCAGTCTGCTCCTTGACCTGGATCTGATGATGCTGGTCCCAGCATGCAACTCCAGCCCAGCCGTCTCAGAGGTCTTTGACCTGCATGACAGTTCTCTCCTAGAGGAAGAGAAGGCGACTGATGCAGATGACAAGGATGAGGAGGATCCTGATCAGAAAGTCAGGGATCCTCTCTCTGAGTGAAAGGTAGGATTTAAGCCCCTAATAGAGGAGAAGTTGCGACAGAAAGAGCATAAGGCATGAGAAGCAGAATTCACTCAGTTATACCAGGAGCAGGTAGCTGAGTTGTGGAGGGATGACCGCTGGCTAAGATTGTCCATGGGACAAAGGTATGCCTCTGCTGATTTTATTGAGAAAGAGGAAATTTTACAATATGCGGCCACTGAGCAAGCCATTTTTAATTTTAATCAAAGATATTTACATTATCAGATGGGACTGCTACCACTATACAAGCTGAAGTATGGCAGAAGAATAGTATTGATGCCATAGACACTGAGTGTGATGCCATCCAAATCAGCATACACAATGCCATCAATCCAATCAGTAGTGACATGATACTCCTACACTACATCAGCCATTTGCAGTTTGGCATCTTGGCTTTTTCAATATCCACTCAAGCCAAGTAGCCATTTTTCAAACCCGTAGAGGTTCTTGGTTCAGTGACCATTTGCCAGACAACTGCCATCTGATGAAGCTGAAGACAGTGAAGCAGCCCCTGTGGCTCCAGAAGGAGATGACCCAGATGCCACAGCCCAAGGCTGGACCATCCAGAACAGACGAATCATGCACAAGAAGCCTCCCCCACTGGAAAGCCCTATTGCCGATGATGGATCTCTGCATTCATTCCCCAGCCCACTAGAAGGATGGGCAGGCCCACCTGGGAGTGTGCCTCTGAATCCAATGCCCTCTATTGCCATAGGGGCACAGATTTTAAAGGTCACACCAACCTTAGTACAGGATCCACTCCCCTTTAAAGGGGCTTCAGATGACATTGATCAATTCCTTATGGACTGCAACTAATACTTTCAAGTTTTCACCTCATACTTCCTACTCGATATATACAAGGTGACATACACTTCAACTTATCTGAAAGATAAGGTGAAGGTATGGTGGGTGCTTTTCACCCCTGCCTTCTGGTCAACCACACAACAACATCACTAATATTCCTCATGGCTGGTATTCAAACAAATGATCTGAGACAAGTTCACAGATTCAGCCATCCAAGAAGTCCATAAACAAAGGATGAAGGACTACAAGATGAGTGATAAAGCAGCCACTAACTACTTTGACAAATTGGAGCGACTTGGAAAACTCACCAGAGTATGAGAGAATGTGGCCGATACTGAGCAAATGGTCAAATATATGAAACGAGGACTGTCATCCTCATATCTCAAGACTATCTCCAATCTCAGCCATAGCATCCCAGTCAGCTATGAAGAGTGGAAGGCCAGAATCATAATCATGTGGTGAGAATGACAGCAGCAGAAGGTGGAATCATCCACCCTATCATAAGACAGACATCAAACTCAGGAATAGGGCTGGAAGCCCTCTACCTCCCAGGCAACCACATCATCCAGACCTAGTGGCTCAGCCTCAACTTCTCAATATGCTGAGAAGTGAACTGTTATAGGCATGACATATACTGGAACAGGTAAGCCAATGGATATAGATCACCTCAAGAAGGGAAAGAAGTGTTTTAATTGTGGTCAGAAGGGCCACATAGCATGAAACTGTCTTCAGAAGAAGAACAAGTGCATCTGAGAAGACATTTGGGTGCAGCTCGCTGAATTGATGAAAGAGGTAAAAGATGGGGCCAAGCAGTGAGCGATTCCACTGACTCAGCTAATAAAACAAATAATGGGTCACAAACTGCTGGACAGACTGACATTTTATCCTCTGTAATACCACTCTCTATGTCTAAATTATGCATGCATTTGAATATACCTGACCCCATTATTCACTATTATGAATTGCCTAAGGAACTGACTCCAACAACTCAAGTGCCAATGAAGAGCCAAAGAGGAGCAGAGAGCCCCAAAGGTGCATCATCATCAAAAGTTCATCAAATTAAACATATGAAACAGACTCAATTGCCTATGAGCTGAACAGAGGTAGAGAACTCCACCAATTGGCTAAAGCCATTTGACACTGAGTGGACTTGGCAGACAATTAAGGACACCAAGGATGAAGCAGCAGCAAAGGCAGTACTCAAGAACTGGGTACACAAGACCTGAGCCAAAGAAGTGATCGATGAAATGATCAATAGAATGCAGACTGCAGAATGATGTCAAGCCTTGGAGTGGCTTGATGAATTACACAGACCACAAAAATTCATCCGACAAACCAAATCTCCAGAATAAGATTTATTGGCCAAAGCCCAGATCAAGATATTGATGTCTCAATCTACTCATGCAGTCACTGCTCTAATTGACAGTGGCTGCATGGGGAGCTCAATTAACCGAGCTTTTGTCAATAAGTATAAACTTCCCACTTGGGTAACAGCAGCACCTATCTCAGTCTATAATGTGGATGGAACAAAGAATCAGACTGGATCAATCACCAAATATGCAGAGCTTAGACTCACTATCAGTGATCACTCAGAATGAATTGATCTGGCAGTAACCAACCTGGGAACCAAGGAATTATTCTTTGGTCATGATTAGCTAATCAGACACAATCTGCTAATCAATTGAAAGACTGGATGCATTATTTTTGCTTGATGCTATTGCCAGAAGATTCTATTCAAACTACCAGATAAAGATCCTGAGGACCAATGGGATGAAGAGATAGAAGACAGCAAAACAATCCTCACTGTTGATCTACAAAAGGCTATTAGCATTCGAGCAATACACCATACTAATGACCTAGCAGCAAAGACTAATGCTGGGAAGGAGGAAAGGACATTCAAGGAAATGGTACCAGAATAGGCACATGACTATCAGGATTTATTTGAAAAAGAAAGTTTTGACAAACTACCTGATGCAAAGCCCTGGGACCATGCTATTGAATTAATCCCCAACTCAAACACCAACCTAGATTGCAAGTGTTACCCACTGGGCAATAATAAACAACAGGAGCTGGACAAGTTCCTCAAGGAGAACTTATCTAGTGAAAGGATCTGACCATCAAAGTCACCAATGGCATCACCCTTCTTTTTCATCAAAAAGAAGGATGGGAAACTTCAACTGGTGCAAGATTATTGGAAGCTTAATGAGATAACAATCAAAAACTGTTATCCACTTCCTTTAATTGCAGAGTTAATGGATAAACTCCAAGGCACCAAGTACTACACCAAATTGGATGTCTGGTGGGGGTACAATAATGTGTGCATCAAAGAAGACAATGAGTGGAAGGCCACTTTTCAAACTAACCATGGTTTGTTCAAACCAATGGTTATGTTCTTTGGACTCACCAACTCACCAGCCACATTCCAGTAGATAATGAATGATATCTTCAAAGATCTCATTGCCATGGGGAAGGTAATAATCTACTTGGATGATATACTCATTATGTCCAAAACCAGAGAGGAACACCAAAGAATAGTATGACAAGTACTATCCCTGATGAGAAAACACTGACTTTTTCTCAAGGCTGAAAAATGTGAATTCAAGGTATTAGAAACCAAATACCTTGGAGTCATTATCAGCAAAGGAAGCATCAGGATAGACCCTGTTAAGGTGACAAGAGTAACTGAATAGCCGAAACTGACAAAGAAGAAGGAACTGCAATCTTTCCTTGGATTTACCAACTTCTACCGATGGTTTATCTGGGATTACAGCAAGATAGTCTGACCTATGATGCAATTAACTGGAAATTCCCCATAGACTTGGAGAATTTCCCAATGGGCAGCATTTAATGACCTTAAATGCCAATTAGCTGAAGACATCATCCTGGCTATACCAAGTCAGGATGGGAGGTTCAGAGTGGAGGCCAACTCTAGTGAAGGTGCTATCAGAGCCATACTCTCACAGGAACAAGATGGCAAATGATGATCAGTCACTTTTATATCAAAGGTGCTCACTATAACAGAATACAACTATAAAATCTACAACAAGGAACTCCTTGCCATAATGCTCACCCTTGCTGAGTGGTGACACTATCTCATTGGAACCAATCACACTTTTGAGATCTGGACCAATCATCAGAACCTCTGATACTTCCAACAACCCCAAAAGCTTAATCGAAGACAAGCCAGATGGGTCACAGAATTATCCGAATATGAATACATGCTTCACCACAAGGCTGGAGCAGCAAACAAGAAGGCTGATTTCCTCAGCCACAGAGCAGATCATAACCAAGGAGGAGATGACAACAAGGAGATCATATTACTATGACCAGAACACTTCTGTGCAATGATCATGCCAACAGAAGAGGAGATGCATGAATGTATCAAGAGTGCCACTCGAGATCCCCACAAGTGAGATCAGAGAATTGCTCTATCACTCAATCATGAGCAAGAGCTAAAGAAAGAAGGGGGAATGATCTGCTATGATGGATGGATCTATATCCCAAGGGATCAGAGACTTCGAGATGACATAATTGCCATCTGTCATGATCACATGACTGCCAGACATCTAAGAATCGCTAAAACAAAGGAATTAGTCTTGAGGGAGTATTGATGGTCAAAGATGGACCATGATATCACTGGATATATCAAGGCTTATGAAGCTTGTCAATGAAGTAAGACTTTAATACAACCCAGAGCAGCCCCACTTCACCTGAATGAGATCCCTTCATCACTATGGACCCATATTTCAGTAGACATGATAACTGGTCTTTCCGAAAATGATAGCTATGATGTAATCATTATCATAGTCAATTGCTTCTTGAAGGCAATCATTCTGATTGCCTGCTCAACAGAGCTTACATCCAAGGGATGGGTGAAAATACTATGTGATGAGGTATATGCAAAATATAGCATGCCTCAACAGCATACCATCCACAGACAGATGGCTAAACAGAATAGGCTAACCAAGAGATTGAAAAGTACCTCAGACTTTTCATCAGCTACCGACAGAACAACTGAATGGAATGGCTCGCATTAGCTGCATTCCAACACAACAACAGAGTTCACTCAGCAATGGGCAAAACACCATTCTTTGTGAACTATAGATGGAATCCACTAGTTGCACAAATAGGGCAGTTACATGTAATAACACCAGCATCAATGGACTTTGCAACAACAATGGCAAAGATCCATGAGAAAACCAAGATCACACTTGAAAAGGCTGCAACAACAATAAAGAAACAATATGACAAACATCAACAACTGGTGTATTAATATTCAACCAATGACAAAGTTTGGTTGGATATTAGAAACCTCCACTTGCTAAGACCAAAGCAGAAACTGGCAGATAAATAAACAGGATCATTCAAAGTCATCACCAAAATTGGCAATTCCACATACAAATTGCAACTACTTGTGACCTAGAAAGTTCATAATGTTTTTAATGAAACATTATTAATGCTATACATCACTCCTGCCTTTCCAAATCAAGAACAACCACCACCACCACCAGACTTCATCAAGGATGAAGAATATTATGAAATCGACAAGGTGCTAAACCACAAAATATGAAAGATTAAAGCACAAGGCAGAGGCATGAAAACAACCATTGACTATCTAGTCAGCTGAAAAGACTATGGACTAGAGTCAAACCAATGGGTCAATGAAAAATACATGAATGCAGAAGAGGTGATTTGAGACTACGAGCACAGGGTCAACAAGATAGACATAGAGGAGGTCATGTTTAACATTATCTCTGAGCAAATATGTTGACCTGCAGTCAAAGTCTTTATGAATCTGCAAAGACATCCTACAATGGGTTCAGCAGATCAGCCATGTGGGATCAGCAGAGAACATGTAGGAACATATAATGATGAGCTCATAGAGGATGGAGAGGCTGACACTGTGATGAATAAGCCAGAAATAGTGTGACAACAGAACCAAGGTATCTGCCACCTACAGAACAGCAACCAGGGGACATACAGCAAAGAGCAATCTCCAAATGAGGATGGAGACACTGACACTGTACCTGGATGGGACAACTTATCCTAACTTAACCATCAGGATGATGGTCTTAAGGAGAGGATAATGTTATGATTTTTCCTATTTTCTTTTCTTTTTCCTTCAGAAATGACCCCTATCTTTGCTTAGTCAGAGCACTTAGGCCAGCACTTAGGACTGTGGGAACACTTAGCTCAGCAATCCAGTTGGTCATCATCTTATTGTGCTGCTGTGTGCTGTGAAAGGAGAGACAATGCTCCTTTTGTTCCTAAATAGCAGTACAGCAGTAACAGCATAACAGCAAGACAACAGCTTTTGTGGAGAGCCTGGCAACAGCAGAGGTAACAGCTCTATGACAGACAATATCTTTTGTGAACTTCTATTAATAGTTAGATAACAGAACAGTATTTAAGTAGCACTGTTTTTACTGTAGTAGCTTCAGCATTAAGCTAAAGTTTATTCTTCACCATCTACTCTCAAGCTCAAGCTTCTTGCACCTTGAACCACTTCCACTATTAACTTTGTGAACTCAGTCAGTCTAACCCGAAGTGCAAGGTTCTGAACTGTTTATCACATATTGATAGTCATGTGGGATTTGGGCCTAATAGTATGCCAGTGGCTGATGGATCTGGTCTTTCAGATGGTTCTTGTTGTATTGGATGGTGTTAAGAATGTGCCAATCGAGTGGGCTTGAGTGCACATGTGGAGTCCAGTGGAGTGTGTGAGCATTGACAAAGCTATTGGCAATGTCACCCTTGAGTTGGAGCCTAAGGATCTGGATGGGCAGAATGGAGTTCCATCAGGAAAGTGAATAGGAATATCCTTCAGAGCAGAATCCAACAGACAAGATAGAGAGTAGTTGAGGTGAGTGCAAAGTGCAGATAGCTTATCCAAGTTGATATTCGAACTGAGTAGTTATGATGATGTACATGGCTTTATATACTAATAGTAGCTAATTCTGAGTCGGGTTCTATTGGGTTCTGGTGTCAGTATTCACTACCAAGTTCAGGGTCTAGATATTACAATGAGAAATATGGATGTGAAATGATAATGGTGAAATGAAATTGGTAGGTAATAGGAAGCAGCTAGAGTCCAGTGGGTAGCATGATTGGATTCGTGGTTGGTTGAGATGACACAGAGGCTGGCAGCATATGCATAACAGTATCTTCCCCTTAGCATTCTTGCCCTCAAGAGTGCAGATTCCGATGGCCAGTGGGGCCACATGGAAAATTGTTGGTGGCCATGAGAGTTTTGCAGCTTGAACTGAAATCACCATCTTCACCTATGTCATCACTCATGCACTCCTGAGCCTCTGGTGAGGGGGTCCACCTCTGATGGCTCTGAAGAGACCAAGGAATTGTTTCATCTGGAGTGGTGAACTGTGAAGAAAGAATATGCAGAAGCCATAGAGAGCCATTTGGAATGGCAAGAGGAGTGGGAGCAGGAGGAGAGGGCTCAGGTGGACCATATGGCCTGGGAGTCACAGAAAAAGAAGCAGAGAGAGAAATTGGAGAGGAAGAGAGAGAAGGTTCGGCAGGCTGCAGAGAGGCAGGTGAAAGAGGCAGAGGAGGCATTGAGAGAGGTGGCTCAGAGGGAGGCTGAGGAGAGGGAGGCTGCAAAGGCAGTGGTGAGGGCTGAAACTGAGGGGGTAGAGCCAGGAGAGATGGTTATGGAGGATGGATTGCAAATGACCCCTGCAGAGGCCATTGATTTCCAGCTGCATCAAGTGTTAGCAGAACAGTTTGGTCCTAGCTCTGGTCTTCACTTCAAGAAAGTGGCTTGCCCTGTGCCTCCAGGGTCCAATGATGAGCAGGACAAGGGGACTGAGAGGGACAATGAGTCTGAGGAATCCGAGAGGACTCTGGAGAGGAGAAAGAAGGTGTGGGAGGAGAAGAGAAGGGTAGTGGGTCCAGTGGAGAAGGGCTGTAAATGCAAGTTCAGATTGAGGAGTGTAGTGGATAGTAGTGGGACAGAGGTGGTTGTTAGCCCCAAAAAGTGGGTGAAGTTGGAAGTGGCGGGACTGGTGGAGGGTGAAGAATTGTTGGATGGTGAAAGTAAGTGTCTTGGTTTTCTTTTCTGGCTTAACTTAGCTTTTGTTTTCAGAGAGTTATATGTGTTGTCGTCAAGATGGTGCATGGTGTTATGCATGACCAGTAACTGAAGGCACCAGTTGAGAGTGGACTTGCTCTTGCTGCAAGGTCAAGAGAACTATCTGTTCATTCAACAAGGGCATCACCACGAGTGAGGTGATCAGCAGCATGGAGGTCTCCACTGGTCTCCACCAACTTTCAAAATTGATATGCAAGTTGATGCATTGCATGGATGAGTTGGCAGATGAGATGGCAGATGTTTATAGTACTGTGGCAGATCTTCAAGATGACTATAGTTCCGATGATATGTCATCTCCTTTAGAGCTGTTTTCAGAGTCCAAGGTGGAGGCCTGGAAGAAGGTCTGACTGATTTTCAAGGATGAGAGAGATCAGGAGATGAAGGATCTTTAGGAGGTGATGTTGAAGAGGCTGGACGAGGATATAAAGGAGTTGAAGGAGCAGGGGGAGAGTTTGGGTTCTGGTGCAGGCCCGTCAGATTCCGCCTTTTTGTAAAATATTTGTACGAAGTATATAGAAAAGAGCATTGGATATTGGTAATGGAGAAAAAAAATGTAAATACAAAATTTTGATTTGAAAGTGTAAGAGTGATTGAAATGGTAGTAATTAGTGGTTAGAATTGAAATGGTAAAATAGGGTGCTGGTGGTGTTCAGAGTAGCATTGTATTAGGAATGGAATGTTTAAATGACTTTGGACAAGGGTCCTAGTTTGCCTGGGTATTGGTGGTGGAATTCTTCAATGAATTCATTGGCGGAGAACTCGGAGGCTGGTAACCATGCAAATTCTTCATTGGTACCTTCATATCCTAGCCACTGGAGTTTGTACAACAGTGGGCAGCAAAACTGGCAGTCCAGTTTAGAGTCAAAGATTTGGGCTATTTTGAAATGTTCTTCTCCATTGACTTTGACTGGAGGCAGTAGTAGTTGGATTTGGTTAGGAATGGTGTTTTCTTCTATGGGTTCCAATTGTGACATATAGAAGACAGGGTGAATAGACCAGAGATCTGGCAGAAGCCTCAGAGTAAAGGAGTGGGTACCAGGTTGGACTATGATTTCAAAAGAACCAAGGTATTTTTTCAAAAATTTTCTGGTCAGGTGGATGGTTTTGATATGTTTAGAGCTGAGGTAGGCCTTGTCCCCCACTATGAATGGGGGTGCCGGAATCCGATGCTTATCTGCTTGGATCTTGTAGTGAGACTGAGCTTCAGAAATTTCATCCTTCAGTAATTGATGAAGTTCATCAAGGTTGACTGTGAAATCTTGGGCCTAGGCAGAGGCAATATCCCTTTCAGGGTGAACAGTGATGTTGGGGTGGTAACCCTTATTGGCAAAAAATGGGAAAATTCCAGTGGATGCATTAGGGACATTGTTGTAGGCGAATTCAGCAATGGGTAGGAGGATGTCCCAGTTGTTCTGTTGGTAGAAGCAGTAGATATGGATGTACTATTTCAGAGTTTGGTTTACCTGTTTGGTTTGTCCATCAGCCTCCAGATGGTAATCAGAGGTAAGATGGAGCTCCATGTCAAGAGTCATGACTAAGGCACAAGTAAATTGGGAGATGAATTTGGAGCCATGGTCAGATGTGATGTGACTGGGTACCCCATGTTTGGAGAATACATGGATAAGGAAAAGTTGGGTGAGCTCCACAGAGTTAATGGTGTCATGAGTGGAAATGAAGATGGCTTACTTGCTAGTTTGGTCTATGACTACTAAGATGGCAGTGAATCCATTAGAGTCCAGTAGTTGTTCAATGAAGTCCATGAAAATAGAATCCCATGGCCGTTTGGAAACTGGCAGAGGTTTGAGTAACCTATAGGGGTGGTGTCTAGATGCCTTATTGCATCCACAAACTGTGCAGGACTTAACATAGTGTCAGACATATTCATGCATCTTTAGCCAGGTATAGTTCTGCTGGACTAGTTTCAATGTCTGGTTTTGACCAAAGTGGCCTGCCAAGATGTGGTCATGATTGTTCTGTAGTATATGGAGACAGAGATCTCTGGACTCTGGGACATAGATGTGGCCTTCAAAGCAGAGGATGTCTGATTTATCAATGGACCACTGAGAGGGAGAGGATTCTGAAGTGGCTTTAGCCTGGCAGAGACCATCAGAGGATGTAGGGTCAGAAGATTGTACTTGTTTGATATCAATGTGGAGCTTGTCAATGTCTATGATGGCACTGGCTCAGAGGGTAGGGCCTTCAAGATAGGTTGCATGGAGTGATGTGAAAAGTTGTTCTTGGGTGAACATAGGTCAGAAGTTGTGGGAGTTGACTTGGGCATATTGGCTATCTCCCTCTTTAGGGTAGATGTCCCATCATCTAGTGAGCACATCCAGTTTTCCACCAAGTTTTCCAGGGTGGAAACATATTACTAGATTGAACTGGGATAGGTATTCAGATCAGTGGACTTGTCTGCAGGTTAGAATCTTAGTGGTGGCAAAGTATTCAAGGTTCTTGTGGTCTGTTACAATATTGATGGAGTCCATGAAGCCTTCAAGATAGTGCTGCCAATGCTTAAAAGCTTCAAAAATGGCCAGGAGCTCCTTGTCATGGGTGTCATAGTTGAGCTCAGCATTGTGGAGGCTTTGGGAGCAGAATGCAATTGGGTGAATTTCACCATCTTCAAGGCAGATGGAGAGGATAGCTGCAATGGCATAATCAGAGGCATTGGTCTCCATCACTATCTTTCAATCAGGGACCCAGTGAGTAAAAATGGGAGCATGTGTAAAGGCCTCTTTCAATTCATTGAAGGTGGCCAAGCATTTGTCATCAAATTTTCATGGAATTCCCTTGTGGGTGAGTCATGTAAGAGGAATGATGATGTCACTATATCCATGTATGAAGCGACAGTAGAAGTTGGCAAAGCCGAGGAAGGATTGGATGTCCTTGACTTTTTATAACACTGGCCAGTCAACAATGGCCTTGACTTTTTCTTCTGACATGCAAAGTCCTTCAGGTGATAGGATGTAGCCTAGGTACTCCATGGAGTCCTGGTTGAATTTGCATTTGGAGCTCTTGCAGTAGAGTCCATTAGCTCTAAGCCTGTGTAGGACCTCTTAAACATGTTTCTGATGATCTTCTGGGTTGTCAGAATATATGAGGATGTCATCGAGATAGACTACTACTGATATGTCAAGTATGTCAGAGAATATATCATTCACAAATCATTGGAATGCTGCTGGAGCATTTGTGAGGCCAAAAGACATGATATGCCATTTGAAGGAACTGTAATGGGTCTGGAAGGCTGTTTTCCATTCATCCCCCTTAGCTATGCAAATGAGATGGTAGGCATGCCTAAGGTCAAGTTTAGTGTAGATGCACATAGAGTGGGTGGAGTTGAGGAGATCAGAAATGAGAGAGAGGAGGTAGCAATCTTTCTTGGAGATTTTGTTTAGGCCATAGTAGTCAACACAAAGTCAGAGTTCACTAGTCTTTTTTTTGACAAATAGAACTGGAGCCCCATGTGAAGAGTGGGATGGAGTAATAAACCCATTATGCAGATTATCATCAATAAACTCTCATAAGACCTTGAGTTCAGATTCTGAGAGAGAATAAATAGAGCCAAGTGGTGGAGATGTTTCTTTCTCAAGGTTGATTTTAAGGTCATATGGCCTGTGTTTGGGTAGCTTTTCAGAGAGGGTATCGCTGAAGACATCTGCAAAATCATGGTACTCTACTGGCACTGATGAAAGATCTGCTGGTTCTGCGGATATGGCTTTGGCTCTAATATTGGGCAAGGAAGGCTGCAGTGTGAACTGCTGAGCATCTTCTTCTGTACTGGCTCAGACAAATGCAGCAGTGGATATGATGGAGATCTTTGAGTGTGCTTTCATAGTAAAAGATTCTGAGGGAGGATAGGAGTAGATGGGTTTATACAGGAATAGAGTCTGCTGGTTACCTGGAGTTGATTTGGAATGAGGTGAAGCTCCGGAAGTTGGACTAATGGAGTCCGATGGGCACAAAAGTCCTGGATTTGAGCTGGAAGGCTTGGAGAGGGGTGGACTATTGTCTTGTGAGCATAGAAGTCCCTGAGATGCAGTGGGAGCCATGAAATTGGTTGGAGTGAGGTCTTGGTAGCTTGAGCAGAAAATGATACTGTTCTCAGCCCAGTCAATCAGTGAATTGTAGCGAGAGAGCCAGTTGTATCCTAGGACAAGATTGCAAGATGAATCCAGAGGAGTGACATAGAAGTCAATGAAAAAGGTGTCTCCAGATGGAAAACAGATGGGGATGGTTGCAACTTGAGATATATGGCTCCTGATGAAACCATCAAATAATCGAAGTTGCACACTAGGAATGGTTTTAATGGAGATTTTATTGGCAGCTACATACTTAGTGTCAACAAAGCAGTGGCTAGAGCCAGAATCAATAAGAGCAAGAAAACATAGGATGATACAAGTTGGGGAACTATTGGGTTCCATAGTAGTCGGTAATTCTGCTGAGAGAGGAATGTGGAAGGAGTGGTTGGAAAGGGATGTTGCATTGAGAGTGATGACCTCCAGTGTGCAAATAGAGTCAATGCAACTCTGAACTCACATGAAGGGAACAGAGTTGCTTTCTAGTTTTCTGACTCTGTCAGGGCCAGTTCTACAGGAGCAGTGTTGACTTCTGCTACACAACCCTTAGCAGAGACTACTGCCTTCCGCTTATTGCAGTTCTCAGTCTTGTATTTGGCTCCACAGAACATGCAAAGGTTGTTCTGGCACCAGTGGTCTTTTTCTTCCTGAGTAAGATGGCCATCTTTGCCTAGCTTGTCAGCATAGAGCTTAGAGGTGGTAGATTTCGGTGTGGAGCTGGAGTCTGAGGAAGAAGTGTTAGACTCCTTGAATTTGGGATTGGGGGATTTATTGTCCCAGTTTTCATAGGCAATTTCAGTCTTCCAGGTCCAGTAGCAAGCATCAAGTTCTTGGGCAAGGAAGTGCATATCACAAAGGTTGTTTGGCTTCCTATGGTATGCTATGTCATTCTTGATATGGATGCAAAGGCCACAGTAAAAGGCATGGTGGAGGGAGTTGTCTCTGTACTCAATTTGTGAAGCATACTGGTTGAATTGGACTATGTACTTTATGATCCAATCTCTATCACACATCTGAAGGTGTTCTAATGCATCTTCAGCATCCCTGATAGCATCAAAGGGGCTGAAGTTGCCATGAAGCTCATCTAGGAAAGCTGTGTAGGAGAATTGCCAGGCTGATGGATTCCACAGATTGGGATTAAAAATGTCTGATTCGAACCAGTTAAGTGTGGTGCCAGCCAGGAATGAAATAGCATAGTTAACCTTGTTAGCATCTGTTGCAAATGTGGTAGGTCTGTTATTGAAGTTCAACTGAAGGGAGACGATGAAAGCCTTCAGTTTGTGAGGGTCAGAGCCATCAAATAGTTCTGGTTTCTTGATCTTGGTGCAGATAGTGGCTGGTTTAGGGTTGTTAAGGGAAGCAGAGACTCCTTGTAGCAGGTTCATGAATTCTAGGAACATGTCCTGCTAGTTTGGATTGTTACTTCCTGCAGGGCCATCAGAGCTGCCTGAGCTATTGGGACCACCTGGTCCTTCTGGTCCTTCTGGTCCTCCTAGTCCATCTGGAAAAGGGTTTGGTGGATTGTCACCTGGTTCCTGTCAGATGGGAGTATAAGTAGGGGTGTCTTCATCTCTGCCCTCTGAGTCTGGGCTGTCTGGATCCCTGTGCATGTTGCCCAAGAATAAGGGGTTTATTGGAGGGTCAGTTCAGGCACCATACATCAGGCTGGTCTGTTGGGCCCCATTAGTTGGAATGCTGGTGGCATCAAAAGGGTTAGGGGAGTCGTCGTAATTAGATTGGTGGGCTGTGAAGCTAGAGTGATTGTAGGTTTCCCTATGGGAAGGTTGTCCTCCACTGGAGGCCGATCCAAAAAGGCCTGGTTGTTCCTTTGAGGTAGAGGCCAGAATGTCTTCCATGAAAAACATGTTTGAATGAGTGGGCTGGGTTTATTCAGGATCAGTTTCTGTGAGTTTGGTAAATGTGGTGGACATGATAAAATTTTCGACTCAAGAGTTTGAGTTCAAATATACTGTTAAGAATATGCCAATCGAGTGGGCTTGAATGCATGCACAGAGTCCAGCAGAGTGCATGGGCATTGACAAAGCTATTGGCAATGTCACCCTTGAGTTGGAGCCTAAGGATCTGAATGAGCAGAACAGAGTTCCATCAGGAAAGTGAACAGGAATATCCTTTGGAGCAGAATCCGACAGATGAGATAGGGAGTAGTTGAGATGAGTGCAAAGTGCAGATGGCTTATCCAAGTTGATATTCGAACTGAGTAGTTACGATGATGTACATGGCTTTATATACTAATAGTAGCTAATTCTGAGTCAGATTCCATTGGGTTCCAGTGTCAGTATTCACTACTGAGTTTGGGGTCTAGATATTACAATGTGAAATGATAATAGTGAAATAAAATTGGTAGGTAATAGGAAGTGGCCAGAGTCTGGTGGATAGCATGATTGGATTCATGGTTAGTTGAGGTGACACAGAGGCTGGCGGCATGTGCATAACAGATGGTGGTATAGTTGGTTGTCACATACCTTAGGATTTCTGTTTTTTCATTGGTTAGTGACTGCAAATATAATTGTCCTAATTGTGATGCCACTCAGGTGATATCACACCATAAAAAGTTTACTCCCTGCAGATACAACTCCTGATACTCCTGAGTCCTTGCCTCTTGTATTGCCCTTTCCAATTCTTCTTCATCTGTATCTTCTTGCAGGAAATAAAAAAAGTCCTCTCTGGTGCAAGGTAGATCACTATTTTCAGTTTCCTCACTTCCCATGTCCTTAGTGTTCTCCTCTTCAAGAGAGATGGCAGGCAGGGCAGAGGAACTCTTCTCATCCTCTGGTGGTTGGACTGTTGTTCTGCTGCTCTGGCTGAGTGCTAAGGCCAGTGGTGGAGCTTGAGGCATTGGAAAGATCATGGTAGGCAGAGGTTGGCTGACTACTGATATGTTCATCATATTGGTTCTCTCCCATTGCTCTCACTGCCTCCACTCACTCACAATAGAGCTGGACATTTCACCAGTATCCATCATCAAGTAGCTGCCCAACCACTTGGCTCCTGAGAAATCCTTGGAGTGCATGAGCAGGAATGTGAGCAGTCTCAGGGACTCATAGCCTATAGTGTCTGAGGACAGACTCATCATCTCTGAACATAGTATCAATACTGGAGGTTCATCAGAGAGAGGGATACTGGAGGGTTGGAGGGTGTAGGGGAGACTCAAAGGCTCTGTCTTCTGCTGTGAGAGTCTCATTTCACCAGCAGTTCTCACTCCAGCAGCTGGACTTGGTACTTGGCTTCCTGAAGACTGGGGTGGAGAGGGATGGGTCAGCTCATACTGAGGCAAGGACAGTGGTGCCTTCAGGCCAGAGTCCATACTAATTTGAGACATTGGCTCTTTTCAGCTGGACCCTCTTGACTTCTTGCTGCTTATTGCGATGCTGCTCATCATACCTGGTGGCTTCTCATCTCCATCTCCCTTTCTCAATGAGACACTCCTCAAGCTTGCTGCAAATTGGCTGTAGTGCAGTTTGTTGCCTCTGCTCTTCCTGTCTGAGGGTCTCATTGTAGTTGAAGAGGATGTCGGTGTTCCAAGTGGGAAAGTATCAGTGTATAACCTCATCCTATACTTCTCTTCCTCAGTGCTCATCATGGAGCCAGTCTGAGAATATCCTCTCTATCCCATCACTTGTCCTGACTGAGCATAGGGAGGTAGAGGTGAGGCTATAAGACTGGCCTCAAGGTGATGTTTGGCAGGATCTTGTAGCCAACTGAGCAGCATTGAGAGAATCTCTAGCATAGTTAGCAATCCCTCTGGTTCTAGAGATGGTGGTAGGGTCAGATGAGAGAGACTGCTGAAAAAAGTCTCCTGAAATGTCCTTGTCTTCATAGTTAGACAGGGGTCCTGGGATCCATGGGTTTCTGAATCCTGAGATGCGAGGGTCAAGGTCTTGGCTAGATTGTCTGGGAGGGTATCAGTGTCTCTCTTCTTCCTGAATGTCTCCTTGATGCAGGCTGCTAGATCTAACTTCTGATAAGGGGCTCATTGGGGGCTGGTGAGATGTTCATTGGGATTCGGGGATGTCATGTAAAGAGAGATCAGGAGTTACATTTCATATGATGTGTCAGATATGCTGAAACTTATTATAATATCTAATAGTCCAAGCAGTAATTGAATAGTGTCTCTGGCACAGCTGGATGATTATTAATAATCCCAACAATGTTCTGATGATGTGCTTGATAACAGCTAAGTGACTAAGAGAAGTGAATGAGGAATGAACTCTCAAACACCAACATCTAACCACTCAATACACAATCACCAAATACAGTTGAGATCAGTTGTTTCAAGTACAATAGAAGCACTCTTGCAGTCTTAAGTAAAATCAAAGAAACAGTCAATAAAGACAGTTATTTAACTCTATCTTGCTTTCAAAGATGCAATACTCATGAGAGTAGTTTATAGCAATGTTTAAGTATAATTAGGACTTAGAATCAACACCAAATTG